>NW_028318925.1:1008823-1345098 GCF_062004578.1 Staurois parvus
ATACTTTTGACAATACAGGGGACTTACAATTTAGTCTGCATAAAAGAAGGCGATGAGTGGAAAACTGCCTTCAGAACACGCTTTGGACATTTCGAGTACCTGGTGATGCCGTTTGGGCTATGTAATGCCCTTGCTACGTTTCAACACTTTGTAAACCACATCTTTAGAGAACACCTTGACCTTTTTGTAATTGTCTACTTGAATGATATCCTAATTTTCTCTACCTCAATGGAACTCCATCGAGATCATGTTCTTGTTCAAACGTTTTATTGGTTTTCAAAGGGAGGGAACATAGGCATAGGAAAATCCATAGACATTTGTAAAAGGCAATTTGTGAAAACAGATATGGCGTCCAAGTGAGGGAGGAGAGAAAAGCACCAAAATACAGAATACAAAAAGTTGCAGGTTAGATGACCGAGAGAAGGTATAGTTGTATGCAAGCATTTTGATGTATATGTTGGCTTAGTATAAAGTGGTTATAGGGGTGTTCTCCCTAGGTTCAGGTGGGGGTGTTGGGGAGAAAAAAAAGAAAGAACTGTTGTGAGGGGATAAGAGAGAAGAGGGGGGTAGAAAGATGATGGGGGTAAGAAGGGGGAGAGGTTAGGAAGAAGATAGAGGGGTGGGAGGGTAGCATGTGACTGCTAGGATCCTATAGGGGTTCGAGACTGAGGATAATGGAGAACAGATTGATGGAGTTACAAGGTAGTAAAGGTAATTAGGTCAGGGAAGGAGGAGGGAATCATCAAAGTTAGGTGGAAGGAAGCATTCCACACATGGGTTCCAGATAACCATGAATTTACGGATATTATCTAGGATGGTAGCATGGATCATAGCCTGGGTGACCTTGTTCTTGACTGCTACTGTGCATAAGGAGGGAGATTTCCATGATTTGGCTATTATCTGCTTGGCGGCCGTGGGGACTTGTAGGAGGAGTTTAAATTGTGGTTTAGTGAGGCCATGAGGGCGTAAGTTTAGGAGCACAACTGTCGGGTCGGGTGTGAGCTGCTTTGCGCTGAGCCTAGATAAAATCTGAAAAATGTCTGTCCAGAAAGCTTGGGCTACCAGACAAGCCCACCAGATATGATAAAAAGTACCCACCACCGCACAACCTTGGAAACACTCGGGAGTATTTAGCGTATTTAGCGATCCTCGCCGGAACCATGTACTAACGAGTCAATACTTTATAGTATTTGGTATTGATCCAGATAAGATTCCAGTCCTCAGGGCCCAATGATCGGCCAAGGTCCGTCTCCCATCTGCGGGACATGGGGGGGGGGGGGATGAGGATTTAGTGGTAGTGAGGAGGGAATAGATGTCTGAAATTAGTCCTCCCCTAGCAAGCACGTTCTAAGAAGTACATCAGGTGAGCAGGACAGGGAGTGGTAGTGTATGGAGCATAAAAGTGTTGTAGCTGTAGATATCTGAATATTTCAGAGGCTGGTAGAGAATGCGTCTAGCGAAGTGAGGGGAAAGATTTGAAGCTGGCTCTAGTCAAGAAGTGGTGAGTGCGGAGGAGATTAGTTGAGGACCACTTTTTAATGGCGAGTTGGGAGGACCAGGCTGGGGGAAAGCCTGGATTCCGGAGGTTGGAAAGAAAGGGGTTGTGTGGAGATTGCAGGGAGTAGCGAAGTTTCAGTTTATTCCATAGGGAAATATAGTGGATTGTGATGGGGTTAGTGAATGAGCGGCGGTCAGGGGGTCGTAGCCAAAGGAGGTTAGCGGTCAATATGGGGTTACAGTCTATGGATTCTAGTACAACCCACTGTGGAATTTCTTAAGTCGCATGGTAATTGGGTAGTTGCGCAAGGTGCACCGCTTGGTAATACTTACAGATATCTGGAAGGCCAAGGCCGCCTCTAGCTTTAGAGTCTAGCTTTAATGTCAAGTGTGGAATGCGGGGGCGAGTGAGGCCCCAAATGTAGGTGTATATACGACGTTGTAGTGTACGGAGAAAGTGCGTGGGTACCGGGATGGGTAGAGTATTTTGGGTAATATTGACATCTTCACCACTGTAATTCTGCCCAGCCAGGCCAATGGTAGAGAAGACCATTTGGCCATGAGGGCTGTGAGGTGGGTCAGCAGGGCCACGGGGGAAAGAGATATGTTGAGTGATACAGATTTCTGAGTGTTTATACGAAGGCCAGATATTGAGCCGAAATCCTCAAGTCGTCGGAGGAGTGTAGGGGTAGAAGTTAGGGGAGAGATGAGGAAAAGTAGAACATCATCTGCAAAGAAACATAGCTTATGGTGGTGATAAAGCCTACCTGGTCATTGTGGATTAGGGATCCTAGACATGTATTAAGGTGAATGGAGAGAATTTTTGTGAGAAGCTTAATGTCTATGTTGAGAAGGGAAATTGGTCGGTAGTTTGACCAACCGTGTCATCAGAGTTTGGTTTTGGGATCATGGAGATGTTCGCTGATACCGTGTCGGGGCTGAAAGAATGGCCGGACAGAATTGCGTTAAATGCATTTGTTAGAATAGGGGAGAGGAGGTGGACAATTTTTTTTTAGTATGCAGCAGAAAAGCCATCCGGGCCACGGCGCGGAGGTTTCAGTGGGAATTATTGGTTGTTCTAGTGCCGATAGGTGGTGGTCTGATAGCTTCGGGAAGGAGAGAGGGGCTAAGAGAGTTTCCATGTGGGATGGGTCAAAAGGGCCAGAGGGGGAGTAGTGTAAAGAGAGGTGTTTGCGAAAGACATCCAGAATGTGCTCAGGGTTGCTAGTGCAGTTTCCCAGGGAGACCCGTAGTCGGATTGGTTTGGTGATCTGATCCAGTCTCCAGAGCGAAAGGGCTAGAAACGTGTCAGGCTTATTTGCTTTGGTGTAGTACTTATGTCGAGACCTGCGGAGTGACAGTTCTGCCTGATCCGTGACAAAAAGATCAAGAGCCAAACGTGATTGTTCTAATGCTTTTCGATTAGTGGAAGACGGAGCCGACTGGAAAGCCTGATGGGACTGGTTATAAACCTGTTCCAGGCAGGAGCATTTTAGTCTTTTCTCTTTGTTCAAGAAAGATGCTTTACAGAACCCACGCAGGACTGGTTTGTGTGCCTCCCAAAGAAGAAGGGTTAGATGTCTGGGGTGGCATTATTGGAGAAGTATTCCCTAAGGGCACTCTCGATGTCCGAGCAGTGTGATGGGTGGGATAGTAAGTTGTCGTTAAGGATCCAGGCAGGATCAGAGGGAGAAGGTGCCAATGATGCGATGGATGTTAAGACAGCACTGTGGTCCAACCAGGGTATGTGTAAGATTGCAGAGGTCAAGAGGCGGGGGAAGGAACTGACAGTCGCGAGGATGAGAGTAAAAGGTATATTGGCATTTTGCCAGGTTTAGTTCTCTCCAGGTGTCAACCAAAGAGTGACAGTGTAGTAGAGATTGGAAATCATGTTTGGAGGGATGGAAGGTTGGGGCGACCTATCAAGGAAGAGGTATAGGGTACAATTAGAATCTCCGCAAATGAAAAGAGTGCCACGTTTGTGGTGGTCAATAACTGCCAACAGATGGGAGAGGAACGGTATTGGACCTAGATTGGGTGCGTAGTAAGCAGCAATGGTGATTTCTGAATCAAGCAGAGTTCCTGTCAGGAGAAGATAGTGCCCTTCAGGGTCTTTGATTTCAGAAGATAGTGTAAAGGGGATTGTGCGGTGGAAGGCGATGAGAACGCCTCTGCATTTGGAGGCAGCAGAGGCGGTGTAAACCTGCGGGTAGCGGGGGCCGATAAATTTAGGGGTGGATGTAGTAGAGAAGTGTGTCTCTTGTAGGCATACAATGTGTGCCTTGTGTGATGCAAATGATCAGAACGCTTTGTTACGCTTCTGCGGTAAGTTGAAATCCTGAACATTCAGGGTAAGGAGATCATGTTAAGAAAGTGCTAACCACTCTAAGGATGCATGGCTTGTACGCAAAGGTGGAGAAGTGCAAGTTCGAAAAGCAGTCCATCCAGTTCCTGGGGCTCGTAATTTCCACTGAGGTTATCTCCATGGACCCTCAGAAAGTATCTGCTATCCTGGAATGCACCTTCAGACAGGAAAGAGGTCCAAAGATTCGTAGGCTCGCCAATTTCTATCGGAAATTTATTAAGGGCTTTTCAACCATCATTGCCCTATTACTCAACTCACTCACCAGCATACATGTTTCTGCTGGAGCCAGGAAGCACAAATAGCGTTCGAGTGATTAAAAAGTCAGTTCACTTACAACAAGCCATTACACAACTGAAACCTGGTAAAAGTCCAGGTCCTGACGGGTTTATCACTTCGTACTATAAGACTTTTAGTGACATCTTAGCACAACCATTTCTACGGGCCTTCAATACTTTAGATACACCAGGGCAGTCCATGCGCCATATTTCTGAGGCCCATATTACCGTCATACCAAAAGAGAATAAAGATCAAACCTCTCCAGCGAACTACCGTCCGATCTCTCTCTTAAACGTTGATCTAAAGATCTTTGCCAAAATTCTGGCCAATCGTCTATTACGCATCATAGATTCCATCATATCTACAGACCAGGTGGGCTTTGTACCAGGGAGAGAGGCTAGAGACAACACAATACGGGCTATAAATATTCAGCATTGGTTAACTCAAAAACGACAATCTGGCTTCTTTCTATCGTTAGATGCAGAGAAGGCATTTGATAGACTGGCATGGGACTACATGGAGGCAGTTCTGATTGGACTTGGATTGCCTCCGCGTTTCCTGACGTTTATCATGTCTCTATATACCACTCCCACAGCTAAAGTGAGAGTTAATGGTCTCCTTTCAAATTCCTTTTCGATAGGCAATGGGACTAGACAGGGATGTCCTTTATCCCCCCTCTTATTTATTCTGACACTGGAACCTTTGTTGAATTGCATCAAACAGAATGATAACATCAAGGGGATTCTGATAAATGACAAAATTCATAAAATAGCAGCCTTTGCTGATGACATATTACTTTTCCTAACAGACCCACATATCACTTTACCTAATCTGCTACAAGAATTCAAATTGTTCCAGTATCTGGCGAACCTAAAAATTAACTTCTCTAAATCTCAAGCCCTTAATGTCTCCTTGACCCAAGATGTGTTTAGACTAGCGAAATTGAATTTTCCTTTTACCTGGCAGTCGAAGGCAATCACGTATTTGGGTATCCAATTACCAACTCATCTAACGGAACTTTACGATGAAAACTTCTTACCCCTCTTGCGTAATATCTCCACAGACCTTCAAACTTGGAACAAACCTTGGTTCTCTTGGTTTGGTAGAGCTGCCATTCTCAAGATGAACGTGCTTCCTAGAATATTGTATCTACTGCAAACAATACCAATTAAACTACCAACTTCTTTCTTCGCATCTTATAAAACACTTTGCACCTCCTTTCTTTGGCATAATAAACGCCCAAGAATTAGCTTTGCCCAACTCACCATGCCAAAGAAGGGTGGAGGTATTGGATTGCCTGACATTGCCCGATACTACAGGGCTTGTCACCTAGCAAGGGTAGTAGATTGGACCACGATCCACAATAGTAAGGTTTGGGTTGGTTTGGAGACAGATTTCTCGACGATACCACTTGCCTCTTCCCCTTGGCTGGAAAACGTTCATATTCCTTCGGAGTTTCGGGAACACCCTCTTATAGGTCCTACCTTAAGCTGTTGCCATCAGTTGTTCCGGAAAAAAGAACTCTCTTCCTCTCCGGGTCCGTTAACTCCAGTCAAAAGGAATCCAGACTTTCTACCGGGTATGTCCCGGGCCTTCCTAGCCGGTGATAATTGTCCAGATAACCTGACGGTACATCAACTTTTCAAAGATAAGAAGTTCTTATCTAGAGTAGATATTATGAAGACATGGCCATCCCGGATATTTACGCCATGGATGTTTAGACAACTTCATCACTTTATACGAAGTTCCCCACATGTACAAGATTATTCAAGGCCACTTACTCCGTATGAGAAACTTTGTTTTACGGACGTCCCCCAGAGACAGGTTATATCCAAGCTCTATTCATATCTGGACACCGCCAATATGTCTCAACCTCGAAAGGCATGTGAGGCTTGGTCGCTCGACTTACAACTGCCATTGTCACCGGAAGATTGGGATCACATCTATGACCATATGCATAAAGGTTCCATATGTGTCTCCACACAAGAAAACAATTATAAATTATATTCTAGATGGTACAGAGTGCCGTCCTTGCTTCATAGATTTGATCCTGATGTCCCGGATTTGTGCTGGAGGTGTCAACAGGCAAAGGGTACACTCCTACATATATGGTGGGACTGTCCGCTACTACTGCCCTTTTGGAGAAAAGTGCGAGACTTAATCTCACAAATAACCACGTACAATCTAGACTTCACCCCTGCACAATTTTTACTCCATCATTCCTCACTTCCTTTTCGGACTTATCATAAGTCTCTTGCCTTACACATGATAAACGCGGCAAAACAATGTGTCCCTGTTCACTGGCGATCAAAACAAGTTCCCACTGTGCGGGAGTGGTTTATTAGGGTCATCAGGATTGCGGAGATGGAGGAGCTGATTTCAGTGGCAAAAGAACACCCCGAGAGATTCAGGAAGACTTGGGCGTGTTGGAAACATTTTCAAACCACCAGTACTTATCGTCTTTCTATGAATGAATAAGACAGGATCCGAGAACACAAAAACCTTTTGAGCTCTCACCTCTAGAATTGCTCCATAGACTGAATCTACCCGGACTATATCTTACATAAAGGTATACGCTAAGTTACCATAAATAATGCTCCATGATACGATGGATTGACAACCAATATTTATTATTTGATCCACCCCCCCCCCCCCTTTTTTTTTTTTTTTTTTTTTTTTTTTTTTCTCCCTCCCTCCCCTTCTTTTCCCTTCCTACTTTTCTTCACACCTTTCTCTTCTACAAGTAACTACATCTTTTATGAGGGACAGAGTGTCCTCTCACATATAGGTATGATTGTCTTCCACAATAAGAACCATACATTCCCCGGTTACGGATACAGAAGAACTGCACGATTTCAAATGATATATTGTACCACGCTTCATAGTCCCATTATTTGAGTAATCCCTACTCATTAGAACAGCATCCTCTATAACTCTCCAGACTACCTATCATACTCAGTGCTTTAATTGGTCTAGTTCACTCATTTACTATAATGTGATCTTTTGTATCAGGGTAATTTATACTTCAAATAAACAACTTATTACGTCTGCGCTACGGGAGATTATGACAGATGTTTATGCGCGGACTGTGTTCCGTATCCGTATATGACTTGTTATGCCTTTCTTATTTCAAAATAAAATAAAAACTTTTTTTGGAAAAAAAAAAGTCAGTTCACTTCCGCTCCTGTGTTACAACATCCAGAACCAACACAGATGCATCCATCCTGGAGGTGGATGCATCTGAGGTTGCGACAGGAGCCGTGCTCTCTCAGTGCCAGGGCCCAAAGGCTCTGCTTCACCCAATAGCCTTTTGCTCTAGAAAACTGAGTCAAGCCGAAAAGAACTATGATGTGGGTGATAGGGAACTTCTAGCGATCAAGATAGCCTTCGAAGAATAGAGACACCTCTTGGAAGGAGCTAGCCACCCAATTATGATTTTCACGGATCATAAAAATCTGGAATATCTAAGATCCGCCAAGCGCCTAAGACCTTCGGCAGGCTAGATGGGCTCTATATTTCTCCAGATTTAATTTCCACATAACCTACTGCCCACGATCCAAGAACGGGAAGGCAGATGCTCTATCCCGTATGTTCCCAGACCCAGTGGATCCTTCTCCCCCTAACACCATCTTGTTGGCCCAAAATATTTTGCTGATTCAACCCAGCCTAAAGTTTTCGATCAAACAAGCCTCTGCACTATGTTCTGAACCCAAACAACACTCGTTAAGAAGGCACAAGGATAAGATCTTTGTACCCCAAGAGGTAAGATCTCAAGTTTTCAGGACTTTCCATGATCATCAACTGGCCGGACACTTTGGAGCCTGTAAAACAATGGAACTGATCCAGCGATTCTTTTGGTGGCCCAACTTGCATCAAGACTGTAGAGCCTATGTGAAATCTTGCACAGTGTGTCTGCGTAGCAAGGGAGACAAAACCAAGGCTTGGGGGTTACTGAGACCCCTGCCCATTCCTGATCGTCCCTGGGAGATGGTCGCAATGGACTTCATTGTGGACTTGCTGCCCTCTGAGGGGTTTACTACCATTCTAGTAGTAGTGGATCGGCTATCCAAGATGGCCCACTTCTTACCAATTGTGGGTACTCCACCTGCGCCAGAAACTGCACTTACCTTCATCAAGGAGATTGTTAGGTTACATGGGCTGCCCAGTAATATTGTCTCAGACCGAGGGGTGCAGTTTCTTCCAGGTTCTGGAGAGCCCTCTGCAAGGCCCTGAAGGTGGAACTTTGCCTATCATCCGCCTACCATCCTCAGAGTAACGGGCAAACGGAGCGAAAAAAACAGACTTTGGAGCAATACTTACGGTGCTTAGAGAAGCAGAGGCTTTTTCCCAGGATGATTGGGCATCCCTACTCCCATTGGCGGAGTTTGCCTACAACAACTCAATCCATTCAGCTACGAAACCAGTCACCATTTTGGGCCAATTATGGATTCCACCCTTCCTGCATACCGGACACCATACCTGAAGCTTCAGTACCCGCAGTACAGGACAGACTCTCCATGATACAAAACAACTATAGAGTTCTCCAATAGTCCATAAAAAAATCCCAGGCTGACTAGAAGAAGCACTACGACAGGAAATGGAGAGGAAACCCTTGTCTGAAGATCGGAGACAAAGTGCCAACTGCCAACCTAAAACTCCCTTGCCCATCACGAAAGTTGGGACCAAGGTACATTGGCCCTTTCCAAATCAAGATGGAAATTAATCCCGTGACATATGAGCTGTGTCACGGAGCTGGTCCTTTCTTCCCCATCCTCCAGGTTTGCTGGCTGCCACCCCCCACTCCTCAGCAGCCCCTTGCTCTTCTGTCCCATCCATGCTGGGACTTCTAGTCCTCCTTGTCCCTGACACAGGCAGCCCTCAGCAGCCCCTCACCCCCCTGGATTGCAGTCTGACCTCCTGCTGAAGGAATCCACAAACAGGTCATCTCCTCCCTTCCCCCTCATACACAAATTCCTGAGCTCCCTGGACAGGACCCGTTGCCATGGTAACCCGACAGGAAGTATCAGGTTACCAGCTCAATACTTGAGAGAGCAAGGAAACCCCCCCCCCCATGTGTTCTCCTGGCTCTGCATGTGAGGGAAGGCTGTGCTGAGTGCCAGCTTCTCTCATCAAAAAATCCCCCGTCCTCCTCCTCATCTCCCGGACTGTCTGTGCTGCTGGATCCTCTCCTGTGTGGGGTGAACTCTCTGCTGCCTGGATATCTTCCCTGCCTGGAACTTACCTTTTGTTCCCTGTGAGCCTGTGGGCTGAACATTCTCCCTGTCTGGATTGAACTCTTTGTTGCCTGTGAGCCGAACGGACTTAACCCTTCCCTGCCTGGAGCTGCCTGTGTGGACTGTAACCCTCTGTGTCTGGCTCCCCGCATCCAGTAAGTGGACTAACCCATGCTGCCCAAAGGACTGAACCCTGTGGATTACAATACCCCTGTTGTTCCATATTGCCTTCCAGAGAACTGTATTGTGTTGCTGTGTCTGGTGTGGATCTGTGGACTAAAGGAACTGTTGTCTGTGCCCCAAAAACCTCCCCAATAAAAGCACGTTGGGTTCTGTGCAATCTGTCTCTGTGTGCTCTCTGGTTCTCTTGACAATTGGTTGGCAGCGGCGGGACGAGAGCACTCGAGATGGCAGATGAGAGTCTGCATACAATGGAAGCAGTGGGCTGAGAATATCAACACTGGACGGTAACCAGCTTACAAGAAAAGGCCAGAACTTTGGGACTCAACTACAAGGGACTTAACAAAGATCAGCTGGTCCGGATGCTGGAGAAGCCAGCCAACAGCAACGGGAAGAGGCACAGAGAGGAGCCAAGCGGTCCTGAGAGGAGATGGACCAGAGCTTCAAAGCACAAGTGGCAAGAGCCCTTGGGTCATCTGGTACGAGGAAGAGATGGCCATTCTGGGGAAGGATGCCACTCTAGAGAGAAAGCCGGCAGCCATGGAAAAGGCTCAAAAGAGACAAACAGAGTGGGAAGCTGTAAAGAATCAAGCAACTGCTCCTGTGGCGGTCCCTGTGGCACGGGAGGCCCAGAGAATATCCAGGAAGGACTTTAAGCCCAACCAAGAGCACTCCGGAGATGTGGATGGGTTCTTCCAGGACTTTGAATACCAGTGCGAACTACTGGAGGTCCCACCCACAGACTGGACTCGCCATGTGGTAGGGCTGCTTGACGGAGGGGCTGCTGAAGCCTACCGAGTGATGGACCCCCTCAAGAGACGGAACTATGAGGAGATAAAAAGGGCCGTACTGGACTACTACGCGGTCTTATCGGAGTCATATCGGGCCCAGTTCTGGACTACCCCCGCCTCCCAGAGGCCTCCTTCAAAATGTTTGCACACAAGTTGTCGGTAGCCTACCGCCGGTGGCTGGAAGGGGAGAAGGCAACCTCCCCTGAACAGATCATCCAGGCCATCCCGAAGGAACAATTCCTTTTCAAGTGCCCCCCCGAGCTCCGACAGTGGGTGTGTGAGCGGAAATCTGCCATCCTGGAAGAAGCTGCAGCCTTAGCGGATGAGGCTCTCCTCATTAACCCGCAATGGAAGAAGCCTGCGGCCGAGGCACCCCAAGTGGCCAGGATGCCCCATCCTACACAGGTGCCCTACACGCCTCCCCATCGCCGGATGGCCCCTCAAACAGTGCCAGTGCTACGGCCCTTACTACCACCTCGTTCAGCCACCTCACAACGGGGCCCCAGACCGGCCTTAGATAGACGGTGCTTTGGCTGTGGACAGATTGGTCACTACCAGGCCAGCTGCCCCGCCAAAAAACAGACTCTTGGGCCTAGCTTGCCCCGGCCAGTGAATTCTGTGGATCTGTACCAAGCTCCCGAGGACTTGCCACCACCCCCTTCAGACTGGGATCTTGCTCCTGCAGAAAAGGACACCCCCCAGGAGTCTTTGGCCTACAGCCGGTGGGGGCCCCTACCCAGAGCCTCCAAGGAAAGCACTTGCAAGAGTTCACTGTCGATGGACAAAAGGTGGTGGGCTTCCGAGACTCAGGGGCCTTCCTCACCATTGTGGACCCCCGAGTGGTGTACCCTGACGCTGTACAGCCTGGCCCTGGGATAGTGATTCAAATAGCAGGGGGCACCAAACGCTTCATCCCTCTTGCTACTGTCGATCTGGACTATGGGTTGGGGCCTAAACGCTGCAATGTGGGAGGACTGCCTGCAGATGTGCTTCTTGGGAATAATATGGGTGATCTTCAATGCCACTTTGTGGGAGCCGTCACACGAAGTCAGGCCTGCCGGGAAACCGCTGAGAGGAAGGAGACACCCCAGCATGTGGACGGACCTCCGCTGCCTGCGGTGAGTGACTCAACTCTGACTGCTGATAATACTGGGGTGACATGGGACCGGGACAAGTTTAAAGGGGACTTAGCCACCGACCCTACTCTGACAAGTTTCTGGGCCCGAGCAGGGCTGACTGGTCCGGGGACCGGCGAAAGGATAGTGCAGGAAAATGAGTTGCTGTACCAAGTGGTGGAGACTGACGCCGAAGGGGGGCCCCAGACCGTGGCTAAACAGCTGATCGTTCCCCAACAGTTCCGGACCCAACTGCTACATCTTGCTCACGATATTCCCATGGCTGGGCATCAGGGAAAGTTACGGACTGAAAGGAGGTTGGCCCAGGCCTTCTATTGGCCTGGGATGTCCCCATCGGTAGCTCGCTACTGCCGTACCTGCGATACCTGTCAGCGGCATGGAAGAACAGGTGGCCTGCGGGACCCCCTACAGCCCCTACCCATTATTGAGGAGCCATTTCAACGAGTAGCTATTGACATTCTGGGCCCCTTAGCTCGCCCCAGCAAATCTGGAAAGCGGTACATCCTGACCATCGTGGACTATGCTACTCCTTATCCCGAAGCAGTCGCCCTGTCCAGCATCACAGCTCCCAAAGTTGCAGAAGCCATGGTTACTGTTTTCACCCGAGTGGGCTTCCCTGCTGAAATCCTGTCAGTTCATGTTAGGCCTTGTTCAGTCCCTCTGGCAGACCTGTGGAGTGAGGGCCATCCGGACAACCCCCTATCACCCCCAGACCAATGGACTGTGTGAACGCTTCAACGGGACCCTGAAGGCCATGCTACTGGCCTTTGTAGACCTAGAGCCAGACTGGGAAAGATACCTGCCCCACCTCCTCTTTGCCTACCGGGAGGTGCCCCAGGAATCTACCGGATTTTCCCCCTTTGAACTGCTGTATGGGCGGAAAATCCCCGGCCCCCTGACCCTACTGAAGGAATACTGTGAGGGTCAACTACCAGATACCGGGGTCCCTGTGGTGCCCTATGTCTTGGAACTGCATGAAAGGATGGGACAACTAGCCGGCCCCTTCCGCGTCATTAGGAAAGTGAATGACACTAACTATATTCTTGGACTAGATGATCGGGGGACAGGGCAGAAGACGGTACATGTCAATATGATCAAGGAGTACCATGACCGAAACCCCCTTGTTATGGCCATCTGTCCAATACCCTCTGAGGAGGAGGAAGAGGCCGTACTGGACCTCCTGGAAGCAGCAACTGATGTGCACCAGGTGCCCCTGAGTCTGCAGCTGAACCCGATGCAACATGAATGCAGTCCTGGGCCAGCGCAGTTCCGCTTTTTCGGCACGGCCTGGAAAAACCACTATCACCACTCACCATGTGGAGACCCTGGGAACCCGGCCTTTCCAGCAAGCCCCATATCGTGTCCCTGAAGCCGTTAAGAACACTATGATACAGGAACTGAATGAAATGCTGGATCTGGGAATTATTCAGCCCTCCCAGAGCCCCTCCTGTTGTTCTTGTCCCCAAGAAAGATGGTAGCATCCGCTTTTTTGTTGACTACCTACGCCTCAATGACCACACGGTTAGTGATGCCTACCAGATGCCCCGTATCGATGACCTGCTGGACCGGCTGGCTGGAACCCGCTATGTCACTACTCTGGACTTGAGCAAGGGCTACTGGCAAATCCCCTTATCTGCAGAGGGTCGGGAGCGCTCCGCCTTTATCACCCACTTTGGCCTGTTTGAGTTTCTCAACATGCCTTTTGGCATGAAGAATGCTCCTGCCACCTTCCAGCGCACAGTGGACCAGCTGCTGCGGGGCTGTCATGACTTTGCCTGCGCCTACCTGGATGACATCGCCATCTTTAGTGAAACATGGGAAGACCACCTCCAGCATGTGGGCTTTGTCCTGGACCGAATTGCAGGGGCCAACCTCACCATTCGACCAGACAAGTGCCAGATGGGGATGGCGGAGGTGCAATATTTAGGACACCGGGTGGGAGGGGGTAAACTGCGCCCAGAACCGGCTAAAATAGAAGCCATTAAGGAATGGCCCACCCCCCAGACCAAGAAACAGGTTATGGCGTTTCTGGGTACTGCTAACTATTACCGCAAATTTGTTCCTCATTTCAGCACGATTGCAAAGCCCCTCACAGATCTCACCAAGAAGACCATGCCCCGGATGGTAACCTGGACCCCGGCCTGCCAGACTGCATTTGATCGGCTGAAGGAGGCCCTTTCCCATGACCCCGTCCTAGCAGCGCCCAACTACCAGCGAAGGTTCATCGTGCAGACAGATGCCTCCACTTATGGGCTGGGGGCCGTCCTCAGCCAGGTAAACGAGGAGGGGGAGGAGCACCATGTGGCCTTCCTTAGCAGGAAACTATTAGACCGGGAGGTTGCCTATGCCACCATAGAGAAGGAGTGCCTGGCCATAGTGTGGGCGTTGAAGAAACTTCAACCCTATTTGTATGGCTGGGAGTTCACCATCTTCATGGACCATAACCCCCTCACCTGGCTGAATCGGGTCTCCGGGGATAATGGCCGCCTCTTACGATGGAGCCTGGCCCTACAACCCTACAATTTCACCATCCAATACCGATGGGGAAGCCAGCACCACAATGCAGAAGGGCTGTCCCGTCAGCAAGACCCCCAGTAAATGGAGTCCACAAGTGCCTCTACGGGAACCTGTTGAGGTTCCCCTGGCAGCACTTGTAGAATGGAGGGGGGAGGGGTTGTCACGGAGCTGGTCCTTTCTTCCACATCCTCCAGGTTTGCTGGCTGCCACCCACCACTCCTCAGCAGCCCCTTGCTCTTCTGTCACATCTTCTAGTCCTCCTTGTCCCTGACACAGGCAGCCTGGATATCTTCCCTGCCTGGAACTTACCTTTTGTTCCCTGTGAGCCTGCGGGCTGGACATTTTCGCTGTCTGGATTGAACTCTTTGTTGCCCGTGAGCCGAACAGACTTAACCCTTCCCTGCCTGGAGCTGCCTGTGTGGACTGTGTCTGTGTCTGGCTCCCCGCATCCAGTAAGTGGACTAACCCCGTGCTGCCCAAAGGACTGAACCCTGTGGATTACAATACCCCTGTTGTTCCATATTGCCTTCCAGAGAACTGTATTGTGTTGCTGTGTCTGGTGTGGATCTGTGGACTAAAGGAACTGTTGTCTGTGCCCCAAAAACCTCCCCAATAAAAGCACGTTGGGTTCTGTGCAATCTGTCTCTGTGTGCTCTCTGGTTCTCTTGACAAGCTGTTTCTTCCTGAATTATACAAGATTCATCCAGTTTTCCACGTCTACCTTACTCGCCGGCTGTTCCTGATCAATTTCCAGGGAGAGTAATGTGACGGGCGCGGCGTCAGACCCCAGCCCTACTCACCAACTTGTGACCGAAGGACCAGCCAATCTAAAACCGCGCTGCCACTTGCATAACAATGCCACTCTCAGCTGCACCCTGCACAAAGATTTTCCGGCTCACTGGACCACAATCTATGTGCCAGAATCCTAAGAGCGATTGTTACTAGGTCAGGTTAATTAACAATTAACCCTTCACACTGCCACCACCACCTTTTTACAGAGAAGGAGGAAACTCACAAATCTCAGCAGTAACACTATGATGTTTGAATAAGTGTCTGTATACACACTGCCACCAAAGACAGATGTATGCAGAGGTTTTAAAACACACAGTAGCACTCTTCAGAGACAGGGATTCTTAGTTTGCATTAAAGAGCTTTTAGAAACAGTTCAACACTTTTCAGAAAATAGGATTTATTACTAAAAAGGTCAAAATGGTGCAATAAAAGTATTTACAGAAAAGATGTAGCAAATGGATGTGTATATATATATATATATATATATATACACACACAGGTGAAACTCGAAAAAAATTTGAATATTGTTCAAAAGTTCATTTATTTCAGTAATGCAACTTAAAAGGTGAAACTAATAAATGAGATAGACTCATTACATGCAAAGCAAGATAGTTCAAGCCGTGATATGTCATGATTGTGATGGCTTACAGCTCATGAAAACCCCAAATCCACAATCTCAGAAAATTAGAATATTGTGAAAAGGTGCAATATTCTAGGTTCAAAGTGTGTCACTCTAATCAGCTAATTAAGCTATAACATCTGCAAAGGCTTCCTGAGCCTTTAAATGGTCGTTCAGTAGGAATCACAATTATGGGAAACACTGCTGACCTGACAGTTGTGCAGAAAACCATCATTGACACCCTCCATAAGGAGGGAAAGCCTCAAAAGGAAATTGCAAAAGAAGTTGGAAATATTTTTATTGAACAAAAATATCTTGCAACCAGCAACATAATTTTATACAAAAGTAAAAAAAAATAAATAACATAAACCACCTACTTGGTATTAGACAAAGAAAAATACTGGATAACTCTTCCATGACAAATATAAACAATAAGACAAAGGAAAAAAAATAAACCTGGTCCTTATAACTACAGCACCAGGACATATAATTTGCACCCTACAAAGTGCAAAACTAAGAAGGCCTTAACAGCCCTATATATCATCCATATTCATATATACCTTACACAGCAGAGATTTACTTCTTCAAGTGTTTTAGGCCTTTCTGGCCTGCCAACATACATAAACAACCTTTCTTTTGTGAGGAAAAACCTCACTTATTATAAATTAGCAGCCTATATACAATTTTAAAGAAAAAGCCTAACACTCTACCCAACAAAGGCTAAGAAACCTAGACCTTCATGTATACGTAGCCATTTAAAAAAAAAAAAAAAAAAATCTAAGGGAGTGAAAGAAGAGAAAAAGACACAGGACAGCAACCACACCAAGAGATCAACAGACTGCTGCTACAGGCCTGATATTCCTCCACACCTTTATCCAGACCCTTCGCCGCAGCCTGTCTTTCTCAAGATCCCGAATTTTCCTTACCTCACCAAGGATGTCACTCACCTCCACCTGGACAGGAAGGACCTTCTGCCGAAAGGAGACCTGACACCGTGCATTCCACGTGAAATAACGGAGAACTAGACAAACTAGAAAAAGTGTGTTTAAATCAAAGCCAGCATGACTTTCTAAGGCCCCATATACCCACTCTGCATAAGACATGCAGTGCAGGAAAGGGATGCCTAGAGCCCTCCCCACCTCTTTGTACACCTCTACATTGAAGGGACATTGAAGCAAGAAATAGTCCATACTTTCCACTTCACCCCCACACTCCGTTCTCGGACAACCTCGGTCGTCCAGAGAACAGTGCTTCAAATTTCCCCTCACGTAGAGCCTGCCATGGAACGCAAGCCAGGCCTGGTCCCTTAAGTTCAAGGGAATCCTTTCCATATTTAACAAGCGCAAACCCTCCCTCAGAATATGGCCTGGGCAATCCTTCAAGGCCAGCGGTGCATGAAACGCAGAGCCAACAATCCTCTCCCTCAAGAGCCTCCCAGGGAGTGACCTGACCTCCTCTGCAGTCACACACCACCGCCTAAGAATCTTCAAGCATGGGGCAACATAAGTCGGGAGCTTACCGTGCTTGACCCGCAAGCTTCCCACTGGCCCGCCTCTCTCCCAGCAGCCCAGAAAAGGTCTAAACCAAACTTGAAAAAGGCTCACCCATGCCTGCGGGTTCTCTTTTAACATATTACCAATGTTATGCTTTATAAACATCAAAGAGAAGAAAACAATCGGGTTGACCATACCTAGGCCACCCTCCCGCCGGGATCGGTAAGTCACATTCCGCTTCACAAGGTTCAGTCTGTTCCCCCATAACAGCTGGAAGAAACAACTGTAGACCCTCGTGTAGAGAGACTCTGGCAAGAGACAGACGAACAAGAAAATGGGGACCAAGTAGGTTTTAATTAGGTCAACCCTTTCCCTTAGGGACAACCGCCAACCCTTCCAGCATCTCACAACCTGGATTCCCAATTTGTTTTACTGTAATCATCAGGTCCAAATTCGATGCCTAACACTTTGATCTTCTGACGGGGCTCTGGGAAGGCATCCGGAAGCTCGAAACCCTCACCTTCCCTACCCATCCAGAAAACTTGACATTTGTCATGATTAATCTTGGAGCCTGAAACCTCCGCATACTGCTCCATCACCGAGACCACCTCCTGCGCCTCACTAGTCCCAGAGATGAAAACAGACACATCATCAGCATAAGCCACGACCCTCAGAGGTGACTCACCAGTAGCGCCCCTGGACACCCCACCCAAGACCCCGCCATCTAGCCTCCTGATGAAGGGGTCGATGGCAAAGACATAAATCAAAGGGCTCAGCGAACACCCCTGGCGCACCCCCAACCCAACCACAAAGGGCCGCCCAACCCAACCATTGACTAACATGAAGCTCTCAGCCCCTTTATACAATGTCTGCAACCATCCAATGAACCTCCCCTCCAGGCCATACCTGCCAAGGAGATGCCAGAGGTACTTGTGATCAACCCGGTCAAAAGCCTTAGCTTGATCCAGCGCCAGCAAATACTTCCCACAACCGTCAGCCCTGCACCGCTCCAGAGCCTCCCAGACCGCTAACACCGCTGAGAAGGTGCTCCTGCCCTGGACCGAACAGTACTGCTGCTGCGAAAGTAGACCGTCCGCCACTGACGACAAGCACCAGAAAAGGATCTTGGCCAAAATCTTTCTATCGACATTGAGCAGGCTAATGGGGTGCCAATTCTCAATCATCGCTGAGTCCTTACCTTTTGACAGCAAGATCACGGCTGATTTCCTCATGGAGGGAGGGAGTGAACCCTCATCTAAACAGCAATTAAACACCTCCGCTAGGTAAGGTACCATGCGAGATTTAAAGGTCTTAAAAAACTCAGCTGTCAAACTGTCTGGCCCTGGTGTCTTCTTAATGGCCAAACTATCTATTGCTTTGGCGACCTCTTCAGCCGTGATCTCACCTGTCAAACTTGTAGGCGGATTGTTATTTTCCAAACCTAGTGTAGAATCCAGGAAGCTTGACTTCCCTGCCCGATCAAGGTGCTTCTCCTTCAGAAGATCTTCAAAAAAAAGCCCTTGAGACCTCCAAGATCCCTGACCTGGATTTCGTCAAGGATCCTGTACTATCCCTCAGACCACTGATCGTTTTAACTGCTATGCTCTGTTTGCAGCTCTGGTAAGGGTCAGGCGAGTGATACTTCCCGTAGTCCCTCTCCAGAACCAAAGTGGCATGCCGATCATACTGATACTTCTTCAAGAGCAGCTTAACCTCTGAGATTGCCCCAGAATCTCCACCCTCAGAGACAAGGTGATCAAGCTTCCTCCACAACTGCTGATAGGCAATGTATTTTTCAAGCTGTTTTCTTTTACCTAGGGCCTTGAAAAACCTGCTGATCCGCACTTTGGTAAGCTCTCACCACTCCGACTTACTGCCACAGAAATCCAGGATGATCTGCTGAGCCTGAAGAAGATCCTCAAAGGATCGTCTCACCTCTTCATCCTCTAGCAGAGCCGAATTCAACCTCCAGACACCCCTTCCCTTCAGCGGCGAAGCATTCAAAGTCACAGTCAATAAAAGGTGATCAGAGAACTCCACCGCCCGACACTCAGGCGCCAAGAAAGCGGAGTCCCCCTTTAAAAAAACCTATCTATCCTACTCTCACTTCTACCTCTTTTATATGTGAACCCTGTGCTGTCTGGGCTGCCCTTAATTAAGGCATCCACCAGACCTGCATCCCTGACTATCGCATTTAAAAAAACGCTATCATATCCCAGCCTGTCAGTGGAGCCTTTCCTGTCTTTGAGCCTAGTGATGGTGTTAAAATCACCTCCAAAGACAACCTGCTGGGACGTAAAAAGGAACGGCTTAATCTTCGTGAAAAGGCATTTCCTATCCCATTTTGACTGGGGACCATATAGATTGATAAGGCGTAACTCCTGCCCCTTCACGAGGACGTCCAGGACCATACACCTTCCAATCTCCACCTCAATGATCCGCCGACACGTTACCATGCTGGAAAAAAGCACCGCAACTCCGCTGTAAGGCTCAGCCGCAAGAGACCAATAAGAGGGACCACTCCTCCACTCCCTCTTGGCCAGGTGTAAATCAGCCAGGCTATGAAGCCTGGTCTCTTGCAAAAACAAAACATCAGCTCCAATCTTGCTGAGCAAAAATAAGGCTGTACATCTTGCACTTACAGATTTAATGCTGGCAACATTAATGGTTGCCACTAGAGATGAGCGAAGAAATGAAAAATTCGATTCGACTGATTCGGCGAATTCGTGGACAATATTCGATTCGAGTCGAATAAATTCGCTGTGAATTTAACTTAAAAAAGGGTGTTTCTAGGCTTCAGAGAGACTTAATATTAGTGCAGAACACTGTACCTTTAATTTAAATGCCCTTGGAGTCTGCTGGGGAAGAGAAATAATACTGTCTGTCAGTATGACATGCAGATGAGTGCCGTCGATCTTAGAATCACTGCACACTTCACTCCTTTGGCCAGTCACGGGGCCAAAACCAGTGTTTGGAGCCACAGTGTGGCGGTGGAGGCAGCAGCAATGGGAGGCCATACAGCAACCTATGACAAAATGGAAACCAGCAGGAGCGTGAGGAGACCTGAAAGTGGCACATGGCAGAGTGGGAGCAATGGGAGGCGGTACAGGGACCCAGGTCACACTGTGGGCCCAGCAGCAGCATGACCAGGCGGTACGGGGGCCCATGGCCGATATGGGGCTTGGTGGCACCTATGGAAGGCCTGTAATCTGCCAGCAACCTATGACAAAATGGACAACCGCAGGAGTGTGAGGAGATTTCAAAGTGGCACATGGCAGAGTGGAAGCAATGGGAGGCCGTACAGGGACCCAGGTCACACTGTGGGACCAGCATCAGCGTGAACAGGCGGTACGGGGGCCCATGGCCGATTTGACCTCATTCATCCCATAGTCCTGCCGACTCACGAATAGCGTGGCCTCCTCAAAGGGCCTGGGCAAGCGCAGGTGTCACACATGAGCTGACAATGGCTGACATCTAAGTTACACAGGGAGTACCTTTATCCGCTTTTAACATCAGGAAATCTGTGATGGCCTTTAGCTGTTCGTAAAGGCGGTCTAACATATGTAGGGTTGAATTACACCTTGTTGCAACGTCACAGCATGAGGAGTCGGTACGGGGGCCCATGGCAGATTACATGTCTGGCAGCAGCAATGGGAGGCCCGTAATCTGCCAGCACCCTATGTCAAAAAATTTAACACACCAGCAGTGTGAAGAGACCTGAAAGTGGCACATGGCAGCAGAGTGTGGCGATGGAGACAGCAGCAATGGGAGGCCGTACAGGGACCCATGAGAGACTCTGGACTTGGCAGCAGCATGAGGAGGCGGTATATAGGGGCCCATGGCAGATTAGGGGCCTGGCAGCAGCTATGTGAGGCCCGTAATCTGCCTGCACCCTATGTCAAAAAATTAAACACACCAGCAGTGTGAAGAGACCTGAAAGTGGCACATGGCAGCAGAGTGTGGCGATGGAGACAGCAGCAATGGGAGGCCGTACAGGGACCCATGAGAGACTCTAGACTTGGCAGCAGCATGAGGAGGCGGTATATAGGGGCCCATGGCAGATTAGGGGCCTGGCAGCAGCTATGTGAGGCCCGTAATCTGCCTGCACCCTATGTCAAAAAATTTAACACACCAGCAGTGTGAAGAGACCTGAAAGTGGCACATGGCAGCAGAGTGTGGCGATGGAGACAGCAGCAATGGGAGGCCGTACAGGGACCCATGAGAGACTCTGGACTTGGCAGCAGCATGAGGAGGCGGTATATAGGGGCCCATGGCAGATTAGGGGCCTGGCAGCAGCTATGTGAGGCCCGTAATCTGCCTGCACCCTATGTCAAAAAATTAAACACACCAGCAGTGTGAAGAGACCTGAAAGTGGCACATGGCAGAGTGTGGCGATGGAGACAGCAGCAATGGGAGGCCGTACAGGGACCCATGACAGACTCTAGACTTGGCAGCAGCATGAGGAGGCGGTATATAGGGGCCCATGGCAGATTAGGGGCCTGGCAGCAGCTATGTGAGGCCCGTAATCTGCCTGCACCCTATGTCAAAAAATTAAACACACCAGCAGTGTGAAGAGACCTGAAAGTGGCACATGGCAGAGTGTGGCGATGGAGACAGCAGCAATGGGAGGCCGTACAGGGACCCATGAGAGACTCTAGACTTGGCAGCAGCATGAGGAGGCGGTATATAGGGGCCCATGGCAGATTAGGGGCCTGGCAGCAGCTATGTGAGGCCCGTAATCTGCCTGCACCCTATGTCAAAAAATTTAACACACCAGCAGTGTGAAGAGACCTGAAAGTGGCACATGGCAGCAGAGTGTGGCGATGGAGACAGCAGCAATGGGAGGCCGTACAGGGACCCATGAGAGACTCTAGACTTGGCAGCAGCATGAGGAGGCGGTATATAGGGGCCCATGGCAGATTAGGGGCCTGGCAGCAGCTATGTGAGGCCCGTAATCTGCCTGCACCCTATGTCAAAAAATTTAACACACCAGCAGTGTGAAGAGACCTGAAAGTGGCACATGGCAGCAGAGTGTGGCGATGGAGACAGCAGCAATGGGAGGCCGTACAGGGACCCATGAGAGACTCTGGACTTGGCAGCAGCATGAGGAGGCGGTATATAGGGGCCCATGGCAGATTAGGGGCCTGGCAGCAGCTATGTGAGGCCCGTAATCTGCCTGCACCCTATGTCAAAAAATTAAACACACCAGCAGTGTGAAGAGACCTGAAAGTGGCACATGGCAGAGTGTGGCGATGGAGACAGCAGCAATGGGAGGCCGTACAGGGACCCATGAGAGACTCTAGACTTGGCAGCAGCATGAGGAGGCGGTATATAGGGGCCCATGGCAGATTAGGGGCCTGGCAGCAGCTATGTGAGGCCCGTAATCTGCCTGCACCCTATGTCAAAAAATTTAACACACCAGCAGTGTGAAGAGACCTGAAAGTGGCACATGGCAGCAGAGTGTGGCGATGGAGACAGCAGCAATGGGAGGCCGTACAGGGACCCATGAGAGACTCTAGACTTGGCAGCAGCATGAGGAGGCGGTATATAGGGGCCCATGGCAGATTAGGGGCCTGGCAGCAGCTATGTGAGGCCCGTAATCTGCCTGCACCCTATGTCAAAAAATTTAACACACCAGCAGTGTGAAGAGACCTGAAAGTGGCACATGGCAGCAGAGTGTGGCGATGGAGACAGCAGCAATGGGAGGCCGTACAGGGACCCATGAGAGACTCTGGACTTGGCAGCAGCATGAGGAGGCGGTATATAGGGGCCCATGGCAGATTAGGGGCCTGGCAGCAGCTATGTGAGGCCCGTAATCTGCCTGCACCCTATGTCAAAAAATTAAACACACCAGCAGTGTGAAGAGACCTGAAAGTGGCACATGGCAGAGTGTGGCGATGGAGACAGCAGCAATGGGAGGCCGTACAGGGACCCATGACAGACTCTAGACTTGGCAGCAGCATGAGGAGGCGGTATATAGGGGCCCATGGCAGATTAGGGGCCTGGCAGCAGCTATGTGAGGCCCGTAATCTGCCTGCACCCTATGTCAAAAAATTAAACACACCAGCAGTGTGAAGAGACCTGAAAGTGGCACATGGCAGAGTGTGGCGATGGAGACAGCAGCAATGGGAGGCCGTACAGGGACCCATGAGAGACTCTAGACTTGGCAGCAGCATGAGGAGGCGGTATATAGGGGCCCATGGCAGATTAGGGGCCTGGCAGCAGCTATGTGAGGCCCGTAATCTGCCTGCACCCTATGTCAAAAAATTTAACACACCAGCAGTGTGAAGAGACCTGAAAGTGGCACATGGCAGCAGAGTGTGGCGATGGAGACAGCAGCAATGGGAGGCCGTACAGGGACCCATGAGAGACTCTAGACTTGGCAGCAGCATGAGGAGGCGGTATATAGGGGCCCATGGCAGATTAGGGGCCTGGCAGCAGCTATGTGAGGCCCGTAATCTGCCTGCACCCTATGTCAAAAAATTTAACACACCAGCAGTGTGAAGAGACCTGAAAGTGGCACATGGCAGCAGAGTGTGGCGATGGAGACAGCAGCAATGGGAGGCCGTACAGGGACCCATGAGAGACTCTGGACTTGGCAGCAGCATGAGGAGGCGGTATATAGGGGCCCATGGCAGATTAGGGGCCTGGCAGCAGCTATGTGAGGCCCGTAATCTGCCTGCACCCTATGTCAAAAAATTAAACACACCAGCAGTGTGAAGAGACCTGAAAGTGGCACATGGCAGAGTGTGGCGATGGAGACAGCAGCAATGGGAGGCCGTACAGGGACCCATGACAGACTCTAGACTTGGCAGCAGCATGAGGAGGCGGTATATAGGGGCCCATGGCAGATTAGGGGCCTGGCAGCAGCTATGTGAGGCCCGTAATCTGCCTGCACCCTATGTCAAAAAATTAAACACACCAGCAGTGTGAAGAGACCTGAAAGTGGCACATGGCAGAGTGTGGCGATGGAGACAGCAGCAATGGGAGGCCGTACAGGGACCCATGAGAGACTCTAGACTTGGCAGCAGCATGAGGAGGCGGTATATAGGGGCCCATGGCAGATTAGGGGCCTGGCAGCAGCTATGTGAGGCCCGTAATCTGCCTGCACCCTATGTCAAAAAATTTAACACACCAGCAGTGTGAAGAGACCTGAAAGTGGCACATGGCAGCAGAGTGTGGCGATGGAGACAGCAGCAATGGGAGGCCGTACAGGGACCCATGAGAGACTCTAGACTTGGCAGCAGCATGAGGAGGCGGTATATAGGGGCCCATGGCAGATTAGGGGCCTGGCAGCAGCTATGTGAGGCCCGTAATCTGCCTGCACCCTATGTCAAAAAATTTAACACACCAGCAGTGTGAAGAGACCTGAAAGTGGCACATGGCAGCAGAGTGTGGCGATGGAGACAGCAGCAATGGGAGGCCGTACAGGGACCCATGAGAGACTCTGGACTTGGCAGCAGCATGAGGAGGCGGTATATAGGGGCCCATGGCAGATTAGGGGCCTGGCAGCAGCTATGTGAGGCCCGTAATCTGCCTGCACCCTATGTCAAAAAATTTAACACACCAGCAGTGTGAAGAGACCTGAAAGTGGCACATGGCAGCAGAGTGTGGCGATGGAGACAGCAGCAATGGGAGGCCGTACAGGGACCCATGAGAGACTCTGGACTTGGCAGCAGCATGAGGAGGCGGTATATAGGGGCCCATGGCAGATTAGGGGCCTGGCAGCAGCTATGTGAGGCCCGTAATCTGCCTGCACCCTATGTCAAAAAATTTAACACACCAGCAGTGTGAAGAGACCTGAAAGTGGCACATGGCAGCAGAGTGTGGCGATGGAGACAGCAGCAATGGGAGGCCGTACAGGGACCCATGAGAGACTCTGGACTTGGCAGCAGCATGAGGAGGCGGTATATAGGGGCCCATGGCAGATTAGGGGCCTGGCAGCAGCTATGTGAGGCCTGTAATCTGCCTGCACCCTATGTCAAAAAATTTAACACACCAGCAGTGTGAAGAGACCTGAAAGTGGCACATGGCAGCAGAGTGTGGCGATGGAGACAGCAGCAATGGGAGGCCGTACAGGGACCCATGAGAGACTCTGGACTTGGCAGCAGCATGAGGAGGCGGTATATGGGGGCCCATGGCAGATTAGGGGCCTGGCAGCAGCTATGTGAGGCCCGTAATCTGCCTGCACCCTATGTCAAAAAATTAAACACACCAGCAGTGTGAAGAGACCTGAAAGTGGCACATGGCAGCAGAGTGTGGCGATGGAGACAGCAGCAATGGGAGGCCGTACAGGGACCCATGAGAGACTCTAGACTTGGCAGCAGCATGAGGAGGCGGTATATAGGGGCCCATGGCAGATTAGGGGCCTGGCAGCAGCTATGTGAGGCCCGTAATCTGCCTGCACCCTATGTCAAAAAATTTAACACACCAGCAGTGTGAAGAGACCTGAAAGTGGCACATGGCAGCAGAGTGTGGCGATGGAGACAGCAGCAATGGGAGGCCGTACAGGGACCCATGACAGACTCTAGACTTGGCAGCAGCATGAGGAGGCGGTATATAGGGGCCCATGGCAGATTAGGGGCCTGGCAGCAGCTATGTGAGGCCCGTAATCTGCCTGCACCCTATGTCAAAAAATTAAACACACCAGCAGTGTGAAGAGACCTGAAAGTGGCACATGGCAGCAGAGTGTGGCGATGGAGACAGCAGCAATGGGAGGCCGTACAGGGACCCATGAGAGACTCTAGACTTGGCAGCAGCATGAGGAGGCGGTATATAGGGGCCCATGGCAGATTAGGGGCCTGGCAGCAGCTATGTGAGGCCCGTAATCTGCCTGCACCCTATGTCAAAAAATTTAACACACCAGCAGTGTGAAGAGACCTGAAAGTGGCACATGGCAGCAGAGTGTGGCGATGGAGACAGCAGCAATGGGAGGCCGTACAGGGACCCATGAGAGACTCTGGACTTGGCAGCAGCATGAGGAGGCGGTATATAGGGGCCCATGGCAGATTAGGGGCCTGGCAGCAGCTATGTGAGGCCCGTAATCTGCCTGCACCCTATGTCAAAAAATTAAACACACCAGCAGTGTGAAGAGACCTGAAAGTGGCACATGGCAGCAGAGTGTGGCGATGGAGACAGCAGCAATGGGAGGCCGTACAGGGACCCATGAGAGACTCTGGACTTGGCAGCAGCATGAGGAGGCGGTATATAGGGGCCCATGGCAGATTAGGGGCCTGGCAGCAGCTATGTGAGGCCCGTAATCTGCCTGCACCCTATGTCAAAAAATTAAACACACCAGCAGTGTGAAGAGACCTGAAAGTGGCACATGGCAGCAGAGTGTGGCGATGGAGACAGCAGCAATGGGAGGCCGTACAGGGACCCATGAGAGACTCTGGACTTGGCAGCAGCATGAGGAGGCGGTATATAGGGGCCCATGGCAGATTAGGGGCCTGGCAGCAGCTATGTGAGGCCCGTAATCTGCCTGCACCCTATGTCAAAAAATTAAACACACCAGCAGTGTGAAGAGACCTGAAAGTGGCACATGGCAGCAGAGTGTGGCGATGGAGACAGCAGCAATGGGAGGCCGTACAGGGACCCATGAGAGACTCTAGACTTGGCAGCAGCATGAGGAGGCGGTATATAGGGGCCCATGGCAGATTAGGGGCCTGGCAGCAGCTATGTGAGGCCCGTAATCTGCCTGCACCCTATGTCAAAAAATTTAACACACCAGCAGTGTGAAGAGACCTGAAAGTGGCACATGGCAGCAGAGTGTGGCGATGGAGACAGCAGCAATGGGAGGCCGTACAGGGACCCATGAGAGACTCTGGACCTGGCAGCAGCATGAGGAAGCGGTATATAGGGGCCTATGGCAGATTAGGGGCCTGGCAGCAGCTATAGGAGGCCCATAATCTGCCAGCACCCTATGTCAAAAAATTCAACACACCAGCAGTGTGTGAGGAGACCTCAAAGTGGCACATGTTTGAGGCATGATTCATGGCGGATTTAGTCAGTTGTGTCAGGAACTGGTGGTTTGAAATCCAGACTAATCCACGCCTGATTCATTTTCACAAACGTGAGTCTCTCCACACTTTGGGTGGACAGTCGTGTCCTCCGCGGAGTTACAATACCTCCTGCCGCACTAAACACGCGCTCCGATGCCACGCTACTGGCCGGGCATGACAGCCTTTCAAGGGCAAATTCAGCTAGTTGGGGCCAAAGGTCAAGTTTCGTTGCCCAGTAGTCAAGGGGATTGTCTACCTCGGTTGGCAGGGTGCTGTCCAAGTAGGCCCAAGCCTGTTGTTTGAGCTCCTGCTCCAGGTCCACCTGATGCTGCTGCTGCTGCTGCGGCTGGTTAGTAGTTTCCTCACTGCGCTGGTGAAGAAAGCTACTCATCATCGACTGCAGACTGAGGCAGCCACTGCTGGTGGAGCTGCCACTGCTCCTACCACCCCACCCCTCCCCTGCTGCCATGCCAGCGGAACGCGAGCGCACAGGGCCCACAGTGTCTGAGGATGGACGTTGGCGCACAAAGGCAGAGACCAACTGACTACATAGGTGGTTTTTATAGTACGTAATTTTGGCCTCCCTCTCAGCAGGTGTGAAAAAGGCCACCATTTTGGACCGGTAGCGAGGGTCCAACAAGGTGGACAGCCAAAAGTCATCCCTCTGTCTGATGGTTATTATTCGGCTGTCGCTACGCAAGCAACCGAGCATGCTATGGGCCATTTGTGCCAAGGAATGCGAGGGACTCCCTGCCTCCATCTCCACAGCATACTGCCACGGTGCGTCTGGGTCCTCTGTCTCCTCCTCCTCCTCCTCTACCAGATGCTCCTGCTCCTCCACTCCTGTCCGCTGAGTGGAAAAACCACCCATTTCACTCAATAATTCCTGAGCACAAATGTCCTCCTCTACCTCCTCCTCTTCTTCCTGTCCTGCCCCCACAGGGGTCATGTGGCGTTGAGATCTGTGCGCCAGGTCTACCGCACCCTGACCAGCCATTGTTAACAGCATTTGTTCCAGGACGTGCAACAGAGGAATGACGTCGTTCATCCCATAGTCCTGCCGACTCACGAATAGCGTGGCCTCCTCAAAGGGCCTGAGCAAGCGGCAGGTGTCACGCATGAGCTGCCAATGGCTGACATCTAAGTTACACAGGGGAGTACCTTTACCCGCTTGTAACATCAGGAAATCGGTGATGGCCTTTCGCTGCTCGTAAAGGCGGTCTAACATGTGTAGTGTTGAATTCCACCTTGTTGCAACGTCGCAGATCAGGCGATGCTGTGGAATTCCGTTCTGCCGCTGCAGCTCAATGAGGGTGTTCTTTGCGGTGTAGGAATGGCTGAAATGCATGCACAGTTTACGTGACATTTTAAGGATGTCTTGCAGTGGGATGGTGGATTTTAGGAACCGCTTGACAACCAGATTGAACACGTGAGCCATGCATGGCGCATGGCACAACCTTCCTTGACGCAGAGCAGACACCATGTTCTTTCCGTTGTCAGTCAACATGGTTCCGATTTTTAGTTTGCGCGGAGACAGCCATCTGTCGATTTCTCTGTTCATTACACTCAGCAGTTCCTCCCCTGTGTGACTACGTTCGCCAAGGCATACCAGGTGCAGCACAGCGTGACACCGTTGCGCCCTGCACATGTGATATGCCGGTCGGGTAATGGGACTTGGCACGGGGGTGGCGGCTGAGGACACGGCGGAAAAAGAGGTGGTAGAGGCGGACATGCTTGCTGGACCAAGGACGTGCAAACGTGGAGGCAAAAGCGTCGTGACCTGTCCAAGTTGCTGGTGCGGCTGTGCCGGCACCACGTTCACCCAGTGGGCCGTAAATGACATGTACTGTCCCTGACCGTAGTTACAGCTCCACACGTCGGCGCTGCCGTGCACTTTGGCAGAGACCGACATGCTCAAAGACTGGCCCACCATCTCTTCTACATGTGAATGCAGGGCTGGCACTGCCTTTTGGGCAAAGAAATGACGGCTTGGCACTCTCCACCGCGGCGCGGCACAAGCCATCATTTCTCGGAAAGGTGCTGAGTCCACCAGTTGGAAAGGGAGGGACTGCAGCACCAGCAACATGGACAGGAGGACGTTCAGCTTTTGCACCGTCGGGTGCGTGCTCGCAAACTGTTGTCTCTTGGATACGGATTCCAAGAAAGACTGTTGACGGAATCCGAGAAGAGGAGTAGCAGGAGAAGGAGCATCTGAACGAGCGGAAGATGCCAACGAGCGACAACTCCCCTCAGCAGAGGTGTTGGAGCCTTGACTGGCTGATAGAGGGCGATTGACGACGTCGGGTGACGGAGCAAGTAACGGAGCGGGTGATGGAGCGGGGGCTGGGGCAGGCAGAACCGCCGTATGTTTATCACGGTTTTCCCAGGCCACCGAATGGTGACGCTGCATATGCTGACGCAACGCTGTAGTCCCAACATGGGCCCCCTGGCCACGCTTGCATTTCTGGCCACATAGTCGACATACGGCTACGTTTACTTCCTCGGGCGGCTTGAGGAAAAATTGCCACACCACCGAGTAGGAAACTTTGCCCCCGCTACTCTTCACTGGCTGACTGCTACTTCCTCCGTGCGCACCGGCACCACTACTGGCCGTGGTGGTAGGCTGCAGTGGAGCTGGTGCTCTACTCCGTGGACGTTTGGCTCCACTGACACTGATGCGACCCTGCTGCTGTCTCCTGGGCAACCCACCGACTGTTTTGCTCGCTGCCAAGCTGCCACCCTCTTCTCCTGATGATGCGGAAGAAATTGCCTGATGACGACGAGGCTGCCAAGTGCGATCAACCTCCTCATCATCAAGTAGGGTCTCCGCCTCACTACTAGCCCCCTCGGCTGCGTCTGGGTCAGGAGACAGACCTGTCTCTAGACCGGCTACCGAGCCACTCTCCTCGCCAGTACTTGTTCGCTTGGCTGCTGAAAAGGCCGATGTCTCCCCCCGTTCCTGACCGCCCTCTGTTAGCTCTTCCTCACTGTACAGTGGGGCTGAGCCCACAGCATGCGATACTTCGCTTGGTGAGGGAACAGCAAAGGACAGGGGCAGGTAGAGGACACGTGATTTCAGTGGGCTTGGTCCCGGGCCATGCCAACTAACGGTTGTGTCTGACGTACCCACCGACCGTTGGCTGTAGGTGTCAGAGGTGACCTGGGAAGAGGAAGACGACCGAGCCAACCAATCAATGACGGCAGGGTTGTCGGTGGAGACACGACCGCTGGATGACACCGGGAGCACTGGCCTCTGGCTGCGAATACTGCTGCCTCGACCCCTTCCTCTGCTGCCACGTCTGCTCGCTCCTAAAACATTGCCTCCTCTGCCACTCCTCTGCATGTTGTCTGACATACTATTTAATTCAACGATTAGGTGTCCCTGAGTAACAATTCTCTGGCACTCAGTAACAATTCTGTCTGTCCCTGAGTAACAATTCTCTGGCACTCAGTAACAATTCTGTCTGTCCCTGAGTATGAATTCTGTGGCCCTGAGTAACAATTCTGTGTCTGTGCGAGTAACAATTCTGTGTCTGTGCAAGTAACAATTTTGTGTCTGTGCGAGTAACAATTCTCTGGCACTCAGTAACAATTCTGTCTGTCCCTGAGTAACAATTCTCTGGCACTCAGTAACAATTCTGTCTGTCCCTGAGTATGAATTCTGTGGCCCTGAGTAACAATTCTGTGTCTGTGCGAGTAACAATTCTGTGTCTGTGCAAGTAACAATTTTGTGTCTGTGCGAGTAACAATTCTCTGGCACTCAGTAACAATTCTGTCTGTCCCTGAGTAACAATTCTCTGGCACTCAGTAACAATTCTGTCTGTCCCTGAGTAACAATTCTCTGGCACTCAGTAACAATTCTGTCTGTCCCTGAGTATGAATTCTGTGGCCCTGAGTAACAATTCTGTGTCTGTGCGAGTAACAATTCTGTGTCTGTGCAAGTAACAATTTTGTGTCTGTGCGAGTAACAATTCTCTGGCACTCAGTAACAATTCTGTCTGTCCCTGAGTAACAATTCTCTGGCACTCAGTAACAATTCTGTCTGTCCCTGAGTAACAATTCTCTGGCACTCAGTAACAATTCTGTCTGTCCCTGAGTATGAATTCTGTGGCCCTGAGTAACAATTCTGTGTCTGTGCGAGTAACAATTCTGTGTCTGTGCAAGTAACAATTTTGTGTCTGTGCGAGTAACAATTCTCTGGCACTCAGTAACAATTCTGTCTGTCCCTGAGTAACAATTCTCTGGCACTCAGTAACAATTCTGTCTGTCCCTGAGTAACAATTCTCTGGCACTCAGTAACAATTCTGTCTGTCCCTGAGTATGAATTCTGTGGCCCTGAGTAACAATTCTGTGTCTGTGCGAGTAACAATTCTGTGTCTGTGCAAGTAACAATTTTGTGTCTGTGCGAGTAACAATTCTCTGGCACTCAGTAACAATTCTGTCTGTCCCTGAGTAACAATTCTCTGGCACTCAGTAACAATTCTGTCTGTCCCTGAGTAACAATTCTCTGGCACTCAGTAACAATTCTGTCTGTCCCTGAGTAACAATTCTCTGGCACTCAGTAACAATTCTGTCTGTCCCTGAGTAACAATTCTCTGGCACTCAGTAACAATTCTGTCTGTCCCTGAGTAACAATTCTCTGGCACTCAGTAACAATTCTGTGTCTGTGCGAGTAACAATTCTGTGTCTGTGCAAGTAACAATTTTGTGTCTGTGCGAGTAACAATTCTCTGGCACTCAGTAACAATTCTGTCTGTCCCTGAGTAACAATTCTCTGGCACTCAGTAACAATTCTGTCTGTCCCTGAGTAACAATTCTCTGGCACTCAGTAACAATTCTGTCTGTCCCTGAGTAACAATTCTCTGGCACTCAGTAACAATTCTGTCTGTCCCTGAGTATGAATTCTGTGGCCCTGAGTAACAATTCTGTGTCTGTGCGAGTAACAATTCTGTGTCTGTGCAAGTAACAATTTTGTGTCTGTGCGAGTAACAATTCTCTGGCACTCAGTAACAATTCTGTCTGTCCCTGAGTAACAATTCTCTGGCACTCAGTAACAATTCTGTCTGTCCCTGAGTAACAATTCTCTGGCACTCAGTAACAATTCTGTCTGTCCCTGAGTAACAATTCTCTGGCACTCAGTAACAATTCTGTCTGTCCCTGAGTAACAATTCTGTCTGTCCCTGAGAATGAATTCTGTGGCCCTGAGTAAGAATTCTCTGGCACTCAGTAACAATTCTGTCTGTCCCTGAGTAACAATTCTCTGGCACTCAGTAACAATTCTGTCTGTCCCTGAGTAAAAATTCTGTGGCCCTAATAACGTTTCTGTGGCCCTAAGTAACAATTCTCTGGCACTGAGTAACAATTCTGTCTGTCCCTGAGTATGAATTCTGTGGCCCTAACTAGCGTTTCTTTGTCCCTAAATAACGATTCTGTGGCCCTCATTAACAAGTCTGTGTCCCTGAGTAATGGTTCTCTGTCCCTAAGTAACTTCTCTCTGTCCCCAATTCTCGTTTCTGTGGCCCTAACTCTGTCCCTGTCCCTAGTACAGAGCGGTCTGCCTCTGTTCAATGACTGCAGGCAAATGAAGATTTCCAAAATGGCCGCTATATATACCTCGACCATTACACAGTGCTGGCTGGCTGGCTGCTGATTGGCTGATGCGATCACATGTCGTTGAGGAATGCATTATGGGGCAGCGCGCCTTGTCTGCGCGCCTTCCCCGACATCCCCGCTCCGTCGCCGCACATGTCAGCCGCCATTTTCGGAAAAATTTCGATTCGCGCGTCCGAATTAGGCTGTTTTTCGGATTCGGCACGAATCGAAATTTTTCCGATATTCGACTCGAATTCCACTTCGGATACTTCGATTCGCTCATCTCTAGTTGCCACCTTTAACGGAGTGGGAACTGCCATTAAGATAATTGAGATGGCCGTTACTTAACCTTTGTTTTCCCAACCTTAGTAGGGGATCTGACCTTCTTGAGGGAACCCTCTGCTTCCTCATCCTCCATAGGGGATACAGTATCACCTTCATCCTCAGATAACAAACTATATTTGTTCCCTGGGGAAACTTCTCCCACCTCAATAGAAGAGCAAGATGATGCAGATGATAGGATTGGCATATTTCTTCCACCCCTTCCTACCACTGACCATCCCTCTTCCTTGACTTCATCCTCCCTCCCATGTCCTCCAACCCTGGAATCCTGACCTTGTTGGTCTTCCTCCCGCCCAATCCCAGTGGCCCTAGTGGCCCTTGGAGATCTCCTGCGTCTCTTAGGGTGCAGCACTAGAGGAGGGGCCATAACATTATCCGCTATCCCAGCCCCTTTGGCAGCCTCATAGATTTTTGACACCTCTGATAGGGGTGACACATGAGGAGAGGTAGACAACACCTGGGGAGATACACTAACAGGGGAACACATTACAGCAGGGGAAGAAACAGAAACAACAGCAGGCTCAACCGACTCCCCTATCTCTAGAGATATTGCAGCATTTTGCCCCTCAGGGCCCAAACTTCCTCTCGCCTCCTCAGCATCTATCCTCACCAGTTCCTCCATTACCTCAGGCATGTTGTGTAATGCCTCTGGGCACCGACTATAGGAATGACCCAGCTGCAAACAGAGGTTGCACCTGATGAGGCTGCAATCCTTGGATAGGTGACCAATCCCCTGGCACAGGGAACATTTTTGCACACTACATGTGGAAGCAAAGTGTCCCTTATTTCCGCACCTATAGCAGACTTTGGGCTGGCCAGCATAAAAGATCACCATCCTGTCTTTGCCAATGAAGGCTGACGATGGTATATGCTTTATCTGGTTATCTATAACCTGTAGCTTCACCACTGCTGACCACCCACCCATCCATATCCCCCTGTCATCAAGCTGCTTCCTGAGCGGACTCATCACCTCTCCAAACCGGCTCAACCATACTATAATATCTGCTGCAGGGATTGATTCTTTTCTGACCAATATGGTCACATTCTTTAATAAGGGCTGCCTGAACACCACTTTGGGGATAAGCCCCTCCCACCTGGGGGTATTCTTCCATTCATTTTCATATCTTTGCCAGAACAGATCCAAGCTTTCTGGTCTGACAAATGAGATGTCAAACTCCCCCGTTCCCAAGGGAGCAATAAAGGCAAAGATATCTACAGCTTTGAATCCCATATCTAGGATCCTATCTACCACCTCGCGTCTATTAGGGGCGGAGCTTCTGCCCTCCCATCTCAGCTGAACAACATTACGCCTCTTTATAGGAGATCCCAACACTCCTGTCTGCACCTCTGGTGCTCTCATTCCCCCCTGACCCCCCCTCACAGCTGCAGAGTAACTCACTGCAGGTCTCACACCAGGAGCAGGGACAGGGGCGGAGCCAAGGGCGGGAGCGGGACCCCCTACAGGAGTCACAACGGATACTGAGGCATGGTTTGCTGGCACTGTGACCTGCACTGACGTTAGAGCTGACACCGAGCCAACAGCAGGGACCGCAGTCACACCAGCAGCTGAGACTGACATCAAGCTGGGGGAAGGGGCGGAACCCTGAACACAGGTGGATCTAGGAGCAGGGACAGGAACTCAGATGGGGGCGGGGCCAATAGCGGAGACGGGTCAGGAGCTCGGGCTGTATCTACATTGGAAGCAGAGACTGACACAGAGCTTGGAGCAGGGCGGTGCCCTGCATGAAGCTATGAGCGGGGACAAAGGTACTGTCAGAGCCGGGAGCAGGGACGGAGACACAAATGGGGCCGGAGCTAGCAGCAGGGACGGAGACACAGTCGGGCAGAGCTAGCAGCAGAGGCTGAAGCCTGAACGGGCGCCATGATTGGAGCATGGGCGGGAGCTTGGACTGAAGCTGGGTCAGAGGCGCGGATCACCCTGCTCTCCATGCTGTGCACATTAGACACAGGCAGGGGGGACACATCACTGACAGGCTTTCCTGCAACATTAGCTTTACCACTGGGAGCCATTGCTGACACTGAACGTGGGGCAGGGCCCCTCACAGCAACAGAGCCAGGAGCAGGGATGGAGACATAGACAGGGGCGGAGCTAGCAGCAGAGGCTGAAGCCTGAATGGGCGCCATGATTGGTGCATGGGCAGGAGCTTGGACTGAAGCTGGGTCAGAGGTGGGGATCACCCTGCTCTCCAAGCTGTGCACATGTGACATAAGCAGGGGGGACACATCACTGACAGGCTTTCCTGCAACATTAGCTTCACCACCAGCAGCCACACAGACATTCACATTGGCTGCAGCTGACACACTCTCCCCCTCAATGTCCATGGCTTTACTCACAGTCCTGCATTTGGCTGCTCTCTGTATCTCTGCCTCCACACTCCCAGTCCGGCAGCTCTCTCCTGAGCTCTGGAAATCCTCTCCAGACTCACAAACACAGCTCTGTCCTTCCCCCTCGGTATCACCGGTCTCGGGCACTTATCTACCTCCATCTCAGAATCTGTGTCCTCAGATGTGAAGGCAAACCGCCTGCCTTGCAGTGGGGACTCCATCTCTGTAATGAAATCCATCAGCCCGGCCTCCTCACACTCCTCCACCTGTGTCCCCCAATCCGGCTTCTGCTGTGCAGGTGGGTCAGGCACCAGCACCTCACTCACTGTCTCTCCAGAAGTGGATCCCTCCATTTGGCAGACTGTTGCAGCCGACGCCCCGGCTGTGGTGTCAGACGATTCCTCTGAAGACAGGACATCTCTGGCTTGGCCTCTTGCTGCAGCAAATGTCTTCTCCCTTGCTTGTTTAAAGCGGTCTTCATTGCTGTATTTCTCTTTCAGCAGCCCACTTGCAGCCTTCAGGGTGGACACTCGCTCCTCCTGCAGACGGACTGCCTGCTCCAACCTCTCCAGCTCAGGCCTCATGGTCTGTCTCTTTGAGCTCCAGACCCTATTGTATGTTGATCTGTAACGCTTCAAATCCATTTTTAGCTGAGAAAGTTTTTCCTCCTCTCTAGCGATCCTTTTCACATGCGTGGCCACTTGTCCTCGGTATACTGTTTATGACTCACTGGCCTTGGGGCCCTCTCCCACCTCTCAGTAGGTGTATGTATGAGGCCGGTACTAGGGCCCTTGGGGGGACCCCCGCCTCCAGGGTCCTGCCTGGGAACACTCATCTCTCCTGGGCTGGGAGAGGAATCCAGTCCCTGACTCCAAAACAAGGCCTCTGGAAGTCAGAGAGCAAGTCCACACACAACTCTCCACACCAAGCTCCTCCCAGGAAGTGGGCGTAAAGGAAGTTGGATGTTCCCAAAGTGCTGTATCAAAGCACATTCATTGAAAGTTATGTGGAAGGGAAAAGTGTGGAAGAAAAAGGTGTACAAGCAGCAGGGATGACCGCAGCCTGGAGAGGATTGTCAGGAAAAGGCCATTCAAAAGTGTTGGGGACTTTCACAAGGAGTGGACTGAGGCTCTAGTCAGTGCATCAAGAGCCACCACACACAGACGGATCCTGGACATGGGCTTCAAATGTCATATTTCTCTTGTCAAGCCACTCCTGAACAACAAACATCAGAAGCGTCTTACCTGGGCTAAAGAAAAACAGACCTGGTCTGTTGCTCAGTGGTCCAAATTCCTCTTTTCTGATGAGAGCAACTTTTGCATCTCATTTGGAAACCAAGGACCCAGAGTATGGAGTTCAAAGTAATTTCCTAGCAAAAAAATACTGATTTTTTTCATGTGAACAAAAGGTATCAGAAAAGGCTTTGTCTTCAGGTGGTTAGACTTATACTTTTCAGAGGTCCGATATTGTTCTATGTACAATCCTTGTTTTATTGATTGCATGTAATATTCTAATTTTCTGAGATTGTGGATTTGGGCTGTAAACCATAATCATCACAATTATGACAAATCACGACTTGAACTATCTTGCTTTGCATGTAACGAGTCTATCTCATATATTAGTTTCACCTTTTAAGTTGCATTACTGAAATAAATGAACTTTTGCACAATATTCAAATTTTTCGAGTTTCACACACACACATATATATATATATATATATATATATATAAATAGAGAGAGCAATAACACAACAGAGAGATAAAAGAAAGACGTTTAAGAAGGTAAAATACTTGCAGAAGTCCTTGGTTTAAGCAGAGCTCAAGTGTCTTGAAAAAAGGGTACCTTTTCTCCCAAAGTTGGTTCCTGATATTAAAAGGGAGAATCTCTTCATTTTTTCTCCGGGCATGACAGCCTTTTTCTAGTGTCCCAGCAGGGGTGTCTACTGAAGCCAAGGGCCAATTGCCTCATTTGGGGAGGGGTGTTAGGCGGAGACCCAGGCTGTGACCCAAATCCTTCCCAAGTTTATACCATGGTCAATAACCTTCACTAGGTACATGTAGCATCCTAGCCACTTTCAGATTAATATGCAGAATCATATTCTGAACATCCAGACATCAAATATGACATATTCGGCTGTGACGGATAAAAAGATATTGCTTTCTACTCTCTGGTAGACGTTACCTAGGGGTGTAAGGTATCAGGTGACTTGTATTAAAATGACATATCTGAATATATGCTTTGTTTTAATGTACCTTGTTCCTGTCGGGATTTATGAATTTGTATGAAAAAGTGATTCAAGTGGGATGTACGTTTTACAGCCACCCTGAGATAAGGTTTCATGTTGACAACCCGGACACAGCCCGTCTCCTCCACTTAACCTCCTCCTTTGCACTTGCACAGTGCATACAATCCACCACCCACTCCGACGGTAATATTCTTGATCTTGTCTTCTCCAACCACTGCGCTCCCCACAACCCCACTAACACCCCCTTTCCTCTCTCTGACCACAACCTGATTACCTTCTCTATCTCCTCGTCCTCCAACGCCTACCCCTCCAAATGTCACACTACTACCAGCCGTAACCTCCGCAACCTTAACCCTGCCCCCCTCCACTCTGCAGCTGATCAACTCCATGACAGCATCCTCCCCCTGTCCTGCCCCGACTTGGCTATGACTGCCTACAACAACGCGCTGTCAGCAGCCCTTGACTCACTAGCGCCTTTAACCACACCCAACATCAGACCCCGACCGCTCCAGCCCTGGCAGACTGATCACACCAAAACCCTCAAACGACACAGTCGTGCCCTGGAGCGACTATGGCCCAAAACAAAATCCCAACAAGCCTTCACCCACTACAAATCTGCCTTCCGCACCTACACCTCCTCCCTCCACGCAGCCAAACAAGCCTACTTCCTGACCCTCATCAAGACCCTCTCCTCCAACCCTCGCCGACTCTTCTCCACCTTCAACTCTCTACTCTCTCCACCCCCACCTCCACCCAGCACCTCACTCACCGCCCTTGAGATTGCCAATCACTTCAAAAACAAGATTGACACAATTTGCAAGGACATTGCCGCAACTCACACGCTCTCTCAACCCGTCCCCTCTCACACAGCTACCCCCCCTCCCCCTCGACATTACCCGCAGGGACTTCGTCACTGCTCAAACTCCCTCCAACCCCATTCCCCCTCACTCAGCTACCCCCTCTCCCACGGCCCCACCACTGCTCTGACCTCCACTTCCACCTACCCTACATTCCTCATACTGAAGCTCCCCCAACACTCCACACCTTTGACCTTACTATCATCGAGGAAGTCTCCAAGATCCTCTCTGATGCCCGCCTCACCACCTGCCCCCTCGACCCTATCCCCTCACAATTCCTACGACCTCCCTCCCCCTCCATCCTACGCTACCTCACCCACATCTTTAATCTCTCCCTCTCCTCCGGCACTTTCCCCTCCCCACTGAAGCATGCACACATCACCCCCACACTTAAAAAGCCCTCCCTGGACCCCAATGACCCGAACAACCTCAGACCCATCTCCCTGCTCCCACTTACATCTAAACTCCTCGAGCGCCTCGTCTACACCCGCCTATGCTCTCACCTCAACGACAACAACCTCCTCGATCCCCTACAGTCTGGCTTCCGTCCCCTACACTCCACTGAAACCGCCTTACTCAAACTCTCCAACGACCTTCTAACCGCCAAAGCTAATGGCCACTATTCAGTGCTCCTACTCCTTGACCTCTCTGCGGTCTTCGACACAGTTGACCACCCCCTCCTCCTTAAAATACTACACTCCCTCTGCCTCAGAGATTCTGCTCTCTCCTGGCTCTCATCCTACCTGTCACAACGCTCTTTCAGCGTTACCTATAATGCTACCACCTCCCCCTCACTCCCCCTCTCTGTTGGGGTCCCTCAAGGCTCTGTCCTTGGGCCCCTTCTCTTCTCCATCTACACCTCCTCCCTTGGCCAACTCATACACTCTCACGGCTTCAACTACCACCTCTATGCCGACGACACACAAATCTATCTCTCAACCCCCCACCTCACCCCCTCGGTCTCTGCCCGAATCACACACCTACTGAGCGACATATCAGATTGGATGTCGCTCCACTTCCTTAAACTGAATCTCTCCAAAACCGAGCTTCTTGTCTTCCCCCCAGCCCGGACCCCACCCCCCATTGACTTCTCCATCACATCCAACAACGCCAATATCAAACCCGCCCTGCAGGCCAGAGTACTTGGTGTCATTCTGGACTCCAACCTATCCTTCCAGCCCCAAGTCCAATCTTTAACAAACTCGTGCAGACTCCACCTCCGCAACATCGCCAAAATACGCACGTTCCTAACCCCAGAAACCACTAAACAGCTCATCCACTCCCTCATCATATCATGACTCGACTACTGCAACTCCCTCCTCACTGGCCTGCCTCGCCGCTGGCTATCCCCGCTTCAGTCCATCCTGAATACGGCTGCCAGACTCATTCACCTTTCCAATCGCTCCGTTTCCGCCACCCCCCTCTGCCAATCCCTCCACTGGCTTCCGATTGCGCAACGGATCAAATTTAAAATCCTAACACTGACGTACAAAGCTGTCCACCATACTGCCCCGAACTACATCACTGACCTAATATCCAAGTACTGCCCAGCAGTAGTCGAGTCGTGATATGATGAGGGAGTGGATGAGCTGTTTAGTGGTTTCTGGGGTTAGGAACGTGCGTATTTTGGCGATGTTGCGGAGGTGGAGTCTGCACGAGTTTGTTAAAGATTGGACTTGGGGCTGGAAGGATAGGTTGGAGTCCAGAATGACACCAAGTACTCTGGCCTGCAGGGCGGGTTTGATATTGGCGTTGTTGGATGTGATGGAGAAGTCAATGGGGGGTGGGGTCCGGGCTGGGGGGAAGACACTCCGCTCCTCACAAGACCTCCTTCTCTCTAGTTCCCTGGTCTCCTCCTCCCATGCCCGCCTCCAGGACTTCTCCAGGGTGTCACCCATCCTCTGGAACTCCCTTCCCCAATCCATCAGATTATCACCTACTCTCCTCTCCTTTAGGCGCACCCTGAAAACCCATCTCTTCAGGGAAGCCTACCCCCTGCTAACTTGACCGACCTCCTCCACTCTTCCTACCACTCCATCCCCCACAGCTATCTCCTCCTGTACCACTATCCTGTCCCTTCTAGATTGTAAGCTCGAAAGAGCAGGGCCCTCGATCCCCTCCTGTTTTGCATTGTATTGGTATTGTTCTGTCACATGTTCTGTCTCCATTTGTAATGTACAGCGCTGAGTGAACTATCGGCGCTTTATAAATACTGTATAATAATAATAATAATAATGTCAAGTGAAAGACTGAGTTATAGTTTTACGACCGGCCAGATGAAAAGGTGTATCAGACATCCTGGAACCAGACTTAATTGGGGTTACAACCATGAAGCTATACAGCTGTGCCTTATGCACTTGTGACCCCAGCACACACACAGACCACATTCCTTGCAAGGGGAGGGGGACTGGAGGGAGAGAGAATGATATTTGCAGAGTCTGATACAAAATATGGTTGTCATTGTCCATATCTGTACGTACAATTATCACAAGTAGAACCACCTCCTTTGCCGATAACAGTTAAGGAGGAGGCAGAAAATGATGTTGAAGCAATTCTGGACTGCAGAAGACGGGGAAGACAAATCCAGTACTTGGTCAGATGGAAGAGGTACCCACCTGAAGAAAGCTCCTGGGAACCAAAAGGCAATGTACATGCCCCCAGGCTTCTTGGGAATTCAGTTCCAAGTATCCTGAAAAGGTGGCCCAGGTGGGCATCCGGAGGCTGCCCTTTAGGGGGGGCACTGTCAGGGTCCTATCCATGGCAGAAGTCCTGGAAGACCAGGTATTTCCGCCAGTACCCTACATGGCAGCAGAAATACACACCTCAGGCCCAGTCAAACGGCCTTTATAATGAGACTCTTCACTCCCTCAAGTTGCTGGATGAGCTCTAGCTCCTCATACCTTGTTCCTGGTTCCTATGTTATTGCGACCTATGAATTCCTGATACCGACTCCGCTTGCTCTTGCTTACTCTGCTTACCCCTGATCTGACCTCGGCTTGGCTAACGGATACTCTCTCTCTCGCTCCTCTGTGTATGACCTTGGCTATCCCATCTGACTACGTTTGCTCTGATTCCCACCTGGTACCTGATCTTGGCTTGAATCAGCTATCCAGTAATCATCTATTCCCAGAAGGGCTTGCATACCTCGCACAGGAGCCATCTGTCTGCAGACCTCATCTCCGTGCATCTGCTGTGCTCCTGGGTGGACCACCAACAAGCACTCCTACAGGCGACCTGTCCCACTTTGCGCCTGACTCCCGCTGTCCCACTCTCAGGGGAGTCTGGAATTTAGCCGCAAGGGAAGACCTCTCTCCATTGGCCTCCATCACCAGTTACCTGATACCATAACATTTCTTGAAGTGCTAAAACACCAGGACAGCACAAACACTGCCAAATGACCCCTTTTTGGAAAGTAGACACCCTAAACTATCTGCTGAGAGGAATATTGAGTCCATGGAAGATTTATTTTTTTTCCACAAGTTTTTGGAAAATGACAAAAACATTTTTTTTTTACACAAAGTTGTCATTTAACAACCTCCCACTCACCAATGATGGGCGCAAGGTGGTTTTCTCTTTCTGGGACGATGTCATATGATGTTGTCACATTCTAACCGCGCATGAATGGCTCCGGAAGCGCGCAGCACGGCGATCGCTGGTGTGTTCATCGGATCAGCGATGAACGGAAAGAGCCAAAGATGTCGGCTAGGTCATGTGATCAGCTGTGTCCAATCACAGCTGATCACATGTAAATAGAGAAATGCCAGTAATCGGCATTTCTCTCCTCACAAACTGTCACGCTGACAGCTCGAGAGGAGAGGAGAGCCGGTAATCGACATCCCTCAGAGGGGACATGTGCACTGATCATCAGGGCACTGATGATCAGTGTGCCCTGATGATTTGTGTAGCCCCAGCAGTGCCACCTATCAGTGTCCATCAGTGCCAGCTGTCAGTGCTCATCCATGCCACATGCCAGTGCCCATCAGTGCCACATCAATGCCACATATCAGCGCCTACCTGTGCACATCAATGCCACATATCTGTGCCCATCTGAGCTGCCTTTCAGTGCCACCTGTCAATGCCAGTCAGTGCCACCTATCAATGCCAGTCAGTGCCGACTATCAGTGCCAATCAGTGCCGCCTATCAGTATGCATCAGTGCTGCCTATCAGTGCCCATCGGTGATGCCTATCAGTGCCGCCTAACAGTGCCAGTCAGTGACACCTAACAGTGCCAGTCAGTGCCACCTATCAGTGCCATATATGAGTGCTGCCTTTCAGTGCCCATCAGTGATGCCTGTCAATGCCCATCAGTGCCACCTACCAGTGCCTCCTCATCAGTGCCACCTATCAGTGTCCATCAGTGCAGCCTATCAGTGCCCATCACTGCAGCCTCATTAGCGCACATCAGTGAAGGAGAAAAATCACTTATTTACAAAATTTTATAACAAAAACTAAGAAAAAAAAGGTTTCTGTTCAAACCTTTCCGTGGTTTTTGGTTTGTTTAAAAAAAAATAAAGAACCCAGAGGTGATTAAATACCACCAAAATAAAGCTCTATCTGTCTCAAAAAAATGATAAAAATTTCATATAGGTACAGTGTTGCGTGACCGCGCAATTGTCATTCAAAGTGTGACAGCTGTGACAGTCTGAAAGCTGGAAATTGGCCTGGGCAGGAGGGGGTATAAGTGCCCTGTAGGCTAGTGGTTAAATTATATATTTCTCACACAAGCCATGGGTATATGTGGAATTACACCCCAAAATACATTCTGCTACTTTTACCGAGTATAGGGATACTGTGTGAGACTTTTTGGGAGCCTAGCCACATACAGCCACATACAGGAGCCTGAAATCCAATGACCACTTGAAAGCCTGAAGGTGCGTAACTTCCTCATTTCACTTCCTCACTATCTATCACAGTTTTGGAGGCCCTGAAATGCCAGGATAGCACCAACCCCCACCCCCCCTCTCCCAAATGACCCCTTTTTGGAAAGTAGACACCCCAAAGAAGTTTAAAAGAGGCATGGTGAGTATTTTGCAGATCTTATTTTTTCTCACAAGGTTTTGAAATATAAAAAAAGAAAAGAAAAAATATGTTTTTGTTTTCTTTCTTCATCTTCCAAAAAATTATGGCAACAAACAAATAAATTCTTCTATTGACTCAACATGCTTCTCAGAAAATAGTTTGAGGTATCTACTTTCCAAAAAGGGGTCATTTTGGGGGGTGGGGGCATTTTATGCCCAGCATTAGAAGTTTATGCCACACATCATTCACTCTTCTAACCACATGAAGACAAAGCCTTTTCTGACACCTTTTGTTCACCTGAAAAAAATCAGTATTTTTTGCTAGGAAATTACTTTGAACCCCCAAACATTAAATATATATATTTTAAAGCAGACTCCCTAGTGAATAAAATGGTGGATGCTGCAATTTTTTATGTCACATAGTCCTCGTGCAGCAATTTTTCAAACGCAAATTTTTTGAAAAAAATACACTTTTTTTTACTTTTAATTCACAAATCAAAATATATTGACCAATTATTTGGTAAATTATAAAATATGATGGTATGCCAAGTAAATAGATATAAAAAAATGACATTCTTTAAAACTGTGCATGCCCCGTGCAATGGCGACAAACTGCATACATTTTTTATATCCATAGGCAACACCTTTCTTTGCTTTTTTTTTTTTAAAGTTATTTTGATTTTTTAAATTATTTTTACACTGTCCCTTTCATTTTTTTTTCTTGGATCACTTTTAATGCAATTATCTCCGATAACTTCAATGGGCACTATCATATATTCTTTTTTGAGAAATCTGGGGTCTATCAAACTCTAGATATCTCCTCTGCCCTTACATTATCTAATCTCACCAAGATCGGTGTGATCAGATGCTTTTCCATCTTACAAATGGTGCTGTTTATATCCTGCGAAACTGAAGTGATGAAATGCTCGTAGCTTCTGATTTCTTAGACTATAGAGATGATTGGCGCCAATCTGCCGCTCTGCCTCAGGGCCCGGCGCCCGCCTCCCCGCCTGGGGGCCCGCCGCCCCGCCTGGGGGCCCGATGCCTGTCGCCCCGCCTGGTGGCCTGGTGCCTGCTGCTCCGCCTGGTGATCCGGTGTCCAGCTCGATGTGCCTCTGCCCGGAGTCCAGCTCGATGTGCCTCTGCCCGGAGCCCAGCTCGATGTGCCGCTGCCCGGAGTCCAGCCCGATGTGCCGCTGCCCGGAGTCCAGCCCGATGTGCCGCTGCCCGGAGTCCAGCCCAATGTGCCGCTGCCCAGAGTCCTGCCCGATGTGCCAGTCTTTGATATCCCGCCAGTTACCAGACCCGGGCGGTGGAACATTTTGCCCAGCTAGGACTGTTTGGAGCGTCCTGAGGCCGCTCCTTGAGGGGGGGGGGGGTACTGTCAGGAATGGACTTGCCAGTAATGGTGGGACTCACCTGCCTTGTGGGCTTCAGTACCAGGGCTGGCCAGCGGGTGCTCTCAGCAATCAGAGACTCAACCCTGCAGCCAGCCAAACACCTGAAGCTGATTATGCAGGTGTATGTAAGGGATGGCCACACCAAGGTGTGTGTTTTTCCTGGGCCCCTGTATCTTGTTACCTGCATCCCTGTTCCTGTTCCTGTGCCTGTTCCTGTCCCTGTCCCTGTCTGATTCGTTGCCGACCCTGCCTGATCCGGACCTCTGCTGACTTCTCCTGTTTGATCCCTGGCTTGTGACCCCGACCATTCTCTGCCTGACCCCCTGTACCTACCTGCCCGTTAGTTGCTGTACCCGGCTCATGACCTGACTACTCTCTGCCTGCTCCTCCTGTTCCTACCTGCCCGATTGTTATTGACCCGGCCTGCCTGACGACGCTTGCATTGTATGTATTGTTATCTGTGGGTGGTTTGGGTGTGGGTGGTTTGTGGGTGGTTTGGTGTTATGTTTTAGTATTGCACTGCGTTTATGTTTGTATTGTTAGTCTTTAATAAATTGTCTTATTGTTTATAACATATCTGAAGCCTGCGTCAGTTCACATACCTCTGGTCATACCCGGGAGCCCTGACAGAATTCTTGGTGGTTGCGGAACAATACTTGTGTTCACCACCGCACCACTTATGGGACTCTCCACATCACCAAGTGCTACTGCACTGCTGGTATGTGAAAGACCAGTATGTACTAGGCCGCTGGTGCTCACCAGTTCACCAAAAGGAATAGCGGCACTAGTACTGGCACTCTTGAGAGTCATCAAAATTTACATGCAAGTGCTAGCAGAGATCAGGCCTGATCATTGCTAGTGACAGTGACCTACTGACACTGCACTTGCTGGGGGAGAAGGGGGGGTAAGCTAATGCTGTGTTTTTGGGGACACTATACTAATGTGAACGCTGGTATAGTGCTGATCTGATCAAAGATATTGATCTGTTCAGACACTACACTAGCAATGGAGGTTTATTGTGTATGAGCGTGTTCCTGGCAATCAAGGGGTTAAATGTAATTACTGGTGTACTGAAGGGTAATCTGACGCTATCTGTAAGGGGCGTGAAAACCACGGGAGTGCAAATCATATATATATTTATGTGATTTTGTGCACTCATGCCGCCCTGTAGCAGTATTTCTGCTATAGGGCGGTCAGGAAGCAGTTAAAGAAGCGGTTTGCATTATGGGGTTGCATTTGCATTGCATGGTCAAACTGTACTAATAGCACTGGGCAGGAATGAGGGGCAATCAAAGGGTTAACTATGTGATGGGAGTGTTTTACTAGGGGGCCGGGGGTGTGTGCTTCACTGTAAGCACACTGCTCTGGATGGCTCTGCTCAGTGTGCCCAAATTGACAGGGAGCAGGGCTATTGGTAAACAACGCAGCCCTTCTCCCTGTCAGTGATCGGCTGTAATCACCGGGCACTGGCAGATAATCACTGGCCGGGACCGGAGATTGACACCCGGGGCCACGATTGGCGGCGTGGCTCGCGCTGCCCCCCTACCTGGAAATGCTGAATGACGTATATATACTGTACGTGATCCTGTGCACAGGTGTTGCCCTGTAGCAGTATATCTGCTATAGGGCGGTCGTTTACTGGTTAATATTAGGCTATTGAAGGAGAAAAAATCATATTCTTGCTACAATTGATGCTAATAGCCTATATACTAGTATTAGACAAGAGGACGGCAGAGAGGCAGTAAAATGGGAGTTAGTTTAATCTCAAATGCCTGGAATAGGCAATAAGGAACAACTACTTTTGGTATAACAAAAAATACTACACACAAAAGAAAGGCGTTGCAATGGGGGATAAGTATGCCCTCAGTGTAGCCCACCTGCTAATGGCCAAATGGAATCTAAGGACATCTTTAAAAATAGAAGAGAAAAACTCTGGAAGGGTGATGAAACAACCTTTAAAGGTTTCCTGGATAATATTAATAGTCTATGGTCTGAGTTGGAGTTGTGAGAAAATAAATTATTTAGATTTAACAATATTTGTAGATGAGAACAGACTCTATACAAAAAAATGCATGTGAAAGAAACAGGAGTGGGTGAGTGAGTGGGTGAGAAACATTCCAAAAGGGTAATTAATAAGAATGAAAAAGAACTGTAATTTTGAGAAAGATTTTGATAAGCAGAGTAATGATTTAATAGAAAAATTCATTAAAAAAAGGATATAAAAAGAGCCATTGATGCATACAAAAGAGATAAGTAAGATGGATAAAGACCAAATAGTGGAAGGAAAAAAGAGAATCTAGTACATACCGTATTTTTCGCTCCATAAGACGCACTTTTTCCCCCCCAAAAAAGGGGGGGAAATGTCAGTACGTCTTTTGAAGCGAATGTAAAGCGGCCGCCACCATGTCAGAATATCGGGCCGGCCGCTCAGCTCTTCTCTCCTGCAGGACCTTACCTGTTCCTTGCTCCAGCGCTGCAGTCTTCTCGTGCCTTCTGGGGCACATGACAGGTCCCAGAAGGCTCCGGGCCATTCACAAAGCGCAGCACTTCTCGCGCATGCGCAGTAGGCACCCAGCTGTCACAGAAGCCGCCGTGGGAAGAAGAAGGAAGGACAACTCCGCGGAAGTGGGAGCGGGTACCTGTCAAATTCAGGTACCCGTTCCCCCTCCCTCCCCAAAGGTCCGCCGTGTCTGGTAATCTCCTTTACTGTCTGCAGTCTCTGGTCATTCCCTGTACTATGTCCGCAGTCTCTGGTCATTCCCTGTACTATGTCCACAGTCTCTGGTCATCCCCTGTACTATATCCGCAGTCTCTGGTCATCTCCTGTACTGTGTCCGCAGTCTCTGGTCATCTCCTGTACTGTGTCCACAGTCTCTGGTCATCTTCTGTACTATGTCCGCAAAAAAATTTGAGAAAGAACCACTGATGCTGAAAGCCGTATAAGTGTAAAATAATATGCAATAAGTAGTTCTGCAAGAACTGGTGTCATATATACTTACTAAACCTGATGTACCTGTTTATGTAATGGGTGATTTTAATGGCATTCTAAATTCAGGGCTGGAAAGACATCCCCCATCCCAAGTTTCTCCCACCAGGGATACAGCTCTTCCAGACAGAAATGGGATGGTTCGACATTTGGAGACTGAAACACCCAGATACTCTTCAATTTTCTTGTTTATCCAAAACATACACATCTCTCTCCTGCATAAATCTTTGTGTGGGACATCGTCTACCATCCTATATGTAAAGAAGATCTGACCATTCTCCACGTGTGCTATAGCTCATGGTTCAGTCTCACCATGACCTTTCAATACCCCATGGCAGCTAAATGCATTCTGGCTTAAGCTGCTCCAATCTGGTAATAATATTGAACAACATATTGAAAATGTATTTTCTGGCAATGCCCACTATGACAATGAACTTGTCAGATGGAATGCCTTTAAATGCTTTTGAGGGGAATCTTTATTTCATCTATTAATGCAATTAAAACTGACACCAAGGCCCATGAGGTACAGCTAACCCAGCATGTCAGGAAGTTGGAACATGCTTGCAACAGTGCTCTGTTGCTTTCAAATGTCTCTTGGCTGTCCGCTCCGATGCCTTGACTAAACTTCTCAACTCCAAAGCTGAAAAAAAAACTATTTTTTTCTAAAGTTACATTCTATGAAGAGGGAGAGAAGACCAGCTGTCTCCTAGCCAAAATTGTAATTGTTAGACCCACTGCCCCTGCTACAGGGACACTGAGACTGTAGGATGGCCATTTGGTCAAGACATCTGATTCTATTATGTCTGAATTGGTTCTATTCTATTCAGACCTATATGCCTCCAAAGCATATTATACACAACAGGAGCTTCTAAATTACTTACACTCTGTTCCAATTATTAGGCTCTCAGTGTGCACGTTTAGATGCTCCGTTTACCCTAAAGGAACCATAAATGTTCCCAACCAACAAAGTCCCTGGAGACAATGGGTTACCAGTAGAAGTGTATCAAATATACACTATATTGCCAAACGTATTCGGACACCCCTCCAAATCATTGGATTAAGGTGTTCCAATCACCTCCATGTCCACAGGTGTATAAATTCAAGCGCCTAGGCATGCAGACTGCTTGTACAAACATTTGTGAAAGAATGGGTCGCACTCAGGAGCTCAGTGAATTCAAGCATGGTACCGTGATAGGTTGCCACCTGTGCAATAAGTCCATCCATGAAATGTCTTTGCTACTAAATATTCTACTCTCAACCGTTAGTGGTATTATAACAAAGTGGAAGCAACTGGGAACAACAGCCACAAAGTGGTAGTTCATGTAAAACTACAGAGCAGGGTCAACGCATGCAGAGAGCTCACAGTGCACAGAAGTCGCCAACTGTCTCCAGAGTCAATAGCTAATGACTTCCAAACTTCATGTGGCCTTCAGATTAGCACAACAACAGTGTGTAGAGAGCTTCATGGTATGGGTTTCCATGGCCCAAGCAGCTGCACGTCCGATGGACGTGTCTGGGTTTGGGCAGTTACCAGGAGAACGGTACTTGCCTGACTGCATTGTGCCAAGTGTAAAGTTTGGTGGAGAGGGTTATTTTTCAGGGGTTTTTCAGGGGTCAGGCTTGGCCCCTTAGTTCCCTTAAGGTGTCAGCACACTAAGACATTTTGGAGCATTTCATGCTCCCAGCTTTGAGGGAACAGTTTGGGAATGGCTCCTTCCTGTTCCAACATGACTGCGTACCAGTGCACAAAGCAAGATTAATAAAGACATGGATGAGCGAGTTTAGGGTGGAGGAACTTGAATGGCCTGCATGGGACCCCGAACAATAGGAGATCATGGGGCCCCCTGTGTCCCCACCTAAATATTGTGCTGTCTGCATTACATGCGTTTGTCACAGAATTTATCTACGCTGTATTCAAAAGAAATGTTTATTATAGAAAATAAAGAAAAAAAAAACTGACATTAAAGAAAGTGCAACAATGGATCACTTCCAAAATGAAGGTTTTAATAAATGAAAACAGGTGCAACAAATGTCTTCTTAGCTGAAGATTTGAATAAAAAATAAAAAGCTCTGACCAGCATGTTACAAAAGCAGTAAATAGCTAAGTTCAGGTGATGTCAAACTATCATTCATCTATCAATGATTTTATCTTTGTCACTCTTTATGTTTAGTGCAACTTGCAATGCAATCTGCAACCTGCAATGAGCAACAATGCCTCCAGGTTTTGTTGTGATAGTGATAATCGTATTCTTGACTTTAAGATTTTTAACTTGGAAAGCATCTTTGTGTACATTGTGTAGTGCTCAGTTTAATTATATGTTTATATGCCAAGCAGAGATTCTCAAAGGCCATTGAACACAGTACTGATAGAGTAGTTTGAAAGCACAGGACACACAGTTCTTGCAGGAGTCCTTCTTTACAGCAGCTATAGAAATGCATGGCTCATCACTAGAGCTGGTGAGTTACTCTTCCAAAACTGAATCCCAATTCTTCACTCTATCCATCATCACTTTACCGATAATTTTGTAGCTGGAGGCAAAAGAGATTATTTCCTCAACTAGAGCAACTGGGTCTATTTCTGGTATTGCTCCTGATATAACATTCAACTGAATTTCGTCTGAAGAGGCCAGTATTTCTTCAAATCTATTTGGATTGTAGCAAGAAATTTGCTTAGAAAGGTCTCCATGAGTGGAAAATCTTGACTTCACACTCTCTGTAACAGTGGCAAGGATTGTAACAAGAGATTTCAAAATGTTTCTTATTATCGGTACTTTTTGCAGATCTTGTGGATCTTAGTTCAGAAAATCAAACAAATGTTTTCACTTGCCAACTTCTCATTTCTAAAATCAATAAATTTAGCTGTTGACTACAAAACTCTAGCAAAGTCTCTGCATTTTTTATTCAAACGCTTTACAGTATCATCCACCATTCTCCATGCCTGGATAAAATGTTGATTGCAGATAATCTGATACAGGGGCAGTGATGTAAAAAATGCGGACAAAGGTAAAGGCTACCAGGATGGTTTCAAATTTACAGAGATTCTCAATTAATTTCAGATCTTCATGACGAACAGAGATTTGAAAACCTCTTACTAGTTTCAAGATAATTATGAAATCATTGCATAACTCTTTGGAATGATTGCCAAACCTTCCAAATAACTTTCGTAGTGCTTTAGCTCCGCTTGAACCACCTTGTTCTGCCAATATGTTCCAGCTTTTTAAATTTAGAACTGCCAGTCTTTTTTTTTCATCTGGTCTTCCCAGAGTCTCATCCTTTTGTATGAATCTGTGAAAAATGTTGATAGGTTGCTAAGGAACCCAAATAGACTGATTGCAGGAACACTTGCATAGCCAATAACCAAGTTGAGTACTTGTGCATAACACCATGTGTGAATGTGTGTAGGGCAAACTTCCTTCATTAATGCTTGCAAGTCTGAGTAAGTTTGACTAATATTAGCTGCTCCGTCAAAACATTCTATTGAGAGTACATCACACTCTGCTTAAGTTACACTCCATGGGCATACGCCCAGATCCCCTGTGTACTCAATGTAACAGAGACACAGATCAGACGAATTGAGATTGTGATAAGCGATCATTCTTTTATGTTTTCAAGTGAGTATTCATTCATTCGAATAAGCAATAAATATGTTATATGGCATCATGCTACAGTATGTGTGTTGCTTTGTTTCCTTACTTTGAGCTTTTAAAGATTTAAAGTACCACTGTGGGGAAGGAAGATTTTGAATGGCTCCACTTCAATGTATGATTGAATAAAAGTGCTGTAATATGACAGGCATTTGCTTGCAGTGAGTGGTGTATCCTGAGGGGATGTGGTTCACTGAGCACAAAGGGTGATTGATCTGCTACTCTGATTAAAGGTAGAGGATTTGACCACTGGTGTATTTTGGTTTTGTGCTGCCCTAGGCACTCCCCCCCGCATCTAAATTTGCCCCACCCTTTCATATGCAAACTCCACCCCTTCCTTTTTAGGCTCCACCTCTTCCTATTTGAGCTCCGCCGACTGACAACGATGGGGCGCTATTCCTCCCACTGACATCAATGATGGGGCACGATTCCTCCCCCTGACACCGATGATGGGGCACGATTCCTCCCACTGACACTAATGATGGGGCACTTCCTCCCACTGATACCAATGATGGGGCACTATTCCTCCCCCTGACACCAAAGATAGGGCACTATTCCTCCCCTTGCCACCAATGATGGTGCCCATCATTAGTGTCAGTGTGTGAGTAATAGTAATTAATAATAATAATTAATAATAATCATTGGTATCAGTGGGAGGAATAGTATTCCATCATTAGTGTCAGTGGGAAGAATCGTGCCCCATCATTGGTGTCAGTGTGAGGAATCGTGCCCCATCATTGGTGTCAGTGGGAGGAATCGTGCCCCATCATTGGTGTCAGTGGGAGGAATAGTGCCCCATCATTGGTGTCAGTGGGAGGAATTGTGCCCCATCATTGGTGTCAGGGGGAGGAATAGTGCCCCATCATTTGTATCAGTGGGAGGAAGTGCCCCATCATTAGTGTCAGTGGAAGGAATCGTGCCCCATCATTGGTGTCAGTGGGAGGAATCATGCCCCATCATTGGTGTGAGGGAGAGGAATAGTGCCCCATCATTGATGTCAGGGGGAGGAATAGTGCCCCATCATTGATGTCAGGGGGAGGAATACTGCCCCATTATTGGTGTCAGGGGGAGGAAGTGCCCCATCATTAGTGTCAGTAGGAGGAATCGTGCCCCAACTTTGGTGTCAGTGGGAGGAAGTGCCCCATCATTGGTGTCAGTGGGAGGAATAGTGCCCCATCATTGGTGTCAGTGGGAGGAATAGTGCCACATCATTGGTGTCAGTGGCAGGAAAAGTGCCCCCTCATTGGTGTCAGTGACACCAATGAGGGGGCACTATTCCTCCCACACTGACACTAATGATGGGGCGCTATTACTCCCACTGACACCAACTATACTTACATCGCTGTGCTGACTCCTGCTCCAGCCCGGGCTCTCTCCTTCAGGCACAGACACTTACCCATCAGCTGTCTTCCTTCACCAACCGCTCTACTCTTCACCGGCTTCAGCTGCTCCCTCACTCGATCTTCAATCTTCGAGCTGCCGCTCGGCTCCTCCTCTCCAAGCTCTGCCTCCTCGCCTGTGATAAAGCGCTGCGTAAATTGACGGCGCTATATAAGTTCCTTAAATAAATAAAATGGATAGTGCAGTAATCACAGAGCTAGTGAAAATTAAAGTCTTGGCCCCGGTCCTGGCAGTCTTAACATTTATATTAGTCCAGCTGGCAGTTTTTATTAAGCTATGTTGTCAGGGCACCAGACCACTTTTGGGTCTTGACCCATTACTTGAAAAACATGGGTCTAAATACACTATGATTTCTTTTTCCATAATCAATTTTTATTATTGAAAATAAGACTTACATCCGTAAGATCGTCATTACAGCCGATATCATAAATTGACGGCGCTATATAAGTTCCTTAAATAAATAAAATGGATAGTGCAGTAATCACAGAACTAGTGAAAATTAAAGTCTTGGCCCCGGTCCTGGCAGTCTTAACATTTATATTAGTCCAGCTGGCAGTTTTTATTAAGCTATGTTGTCAGGGCACCAGACCACTTTTGGGTCTTGACCCATTACTTGAAAAACATGGGTCTAAATACACTATGATTTCTTTTTCCATAATCAATTTTTATTATTGAAAATAAGACTTACATCCGTAAGATCGTCATTACAGCCGATATCATAATCATCAACAATAGAAAAACACACAATAAAGGATATTTGCAGCAAGAACCAACCATATTAAAATAGAAAGAATTTTTAAGGCACTCTAGCACCATCTGGACATATCAAATTGATATGTCTCAACATAAAACATTTGAACAGTGTGTTCCCAACTATGTAAGAGACATAAACAATACAAAAGCAATGAACCCATGGGGTTTCATTGTGGAAAATTCATCAGGTTACTTGTGTTAGATGAGGCACTTAGTTTTACTAACAACATAACACACTGATAAAAACTGATATATTGAAGAGCAAAAAATATCCAATGGTGAAATGGGTGCAGAGGGAAGACAGCATTCATCAATGTATTTATTATAATCATCAAGCTATACTAAAAAAAAAAAACAAGTATAGAGTTGAAACACAGACCGGAATACTGACAATAGAAAGAGCACAAAAGAGAGAAGGAAGAAACCTCTTTGAGGGAATGGTTCTTGAGGACTGACAAAGCAGCAGAGATGGAGGAGTTGATCGGCATGGCTCATGATAGATGAGGTCTTTTTCCAATACGGCTCATGATAGACTAGGTCTTTTTCCAATAGCATGGAATGCACATCCTCGCCACCACTATCAAGTGCATAGCTAGTGATCCATGATATCTCCGACCCAACAAAGGTGAACAGTGAAGCAAGTATTGAAGATGAGAAAAGTTCAATTGATAGAATGTTACCCAAACAATTATATCATGCACTTTTTGCCAGAATATACTCAGTGCAGGACATTCCCACCAGATATGGATCATCGAGCCCAATGCTTGCTGACATCTCCAACAGAGATCTGAAATAGTAGGGTAAATCTTGTGCAAGAGGTGAGGAGTTCTGTACCAATGCGTAAGGATTTTAAAATGATGTTGCTGCACCTATAAAGTCATTGTACCATTGTGTATCGTCTTAAGAGCCTGCTCTCTATGCTCTGGAATCAAGTATATATTCAGTTCTCTCTCCCATTTACCAAGGTGTCCGGTCAGACCCTTCCTGTTGCAAATTAAGGTATATCAAGGAGATCAAGTGCCTCCACGGTTCCCTGGACAGGCAAAACGTCTTTTAGTAGCTGATGTGGGCAACCAAGGTATGGACACACGATATGACAAACCTAGCAGAAAATGTCTAATCTGTAAGTAAAACCACCATTGAAAGGGTGGTGGAGAATCTTTATGGGCTAAACCCACTCTTGAATAAAATTTACCTTTCTGAAAGAAATCTCCAGTTCTGGTAAGGGAAGCTTCAAGTCTTATGAAAGGAAGGTTGTAAGCTTGGGGGGAAGGCCGGGGTGTCCACAACAGGAGTCATCGGATTCGGTATAGATGAAACCTTCCCAGCCCTACAGACCTTTCTAAACCCTAACAAGATCGCTCCAATAAGCGAGTGTTTCGCCAAATGCCTTTCAGTAGCTGATGCGGGCAACCTATGTATGGACACCAAGGCCCTGATTCACTAAGATGTGAGTGTACTAGCAGAGACTGACCATTCAGGCAGATTCAGGTCAATCAATCAGTCGTCTGACCAGCGTCTAGTAAGCTCATTAACGAGCGTCTACTGACTACTTTGCTATTAGTAAATGTGGTATCCCGTCTGGCACATTTTTAGGTGCAATACCGGATATGTTAATAAAGCGCGGGCTTTATTAATATTGGCGTTTTTCTGATAGCAAAAGAGAATCCTTAGAATGTAATAAATAGTACACCTGTATTAGAATTTCCTATTTTTTTTAATTTTTTTTTTTGCTGTTTCTCCAAAATGATCAGGAAACTAATGCATTTACTAATGAATGTCATACATTCTGTATTCAAATATTAAACATTTTCACACTTATATCTCAAATAATTTAATAATTTATATACTTCTAATTTCCCAATATAATTATATATCTTCATTTTCTTTAATCACGTAACTATTCTATGTTAAAGACAAGTGCAGCGCTATAAATGCATGTGATCAATAATGAACGCATGTAAAAACCAAAAAGTGCAAAGAATTGCAACAATGATGTAAAATTGTAAATGGTGTAAAATAAGTTCATAGAATCATTCCTGAATAATGGAATGTCCTTCGTGTGAGAGTACCAACTCAGAGAGTGCCTATGAATGGCACGTGTGGTCTCTCCGTGACGGACAGTAGTGCATGAACTCGTGAAAGGTAAACCACCCTTGGGACTGGTCTACACTCACCAGAACAAAAGTATTAATGTGCATGGGTTATACACATCACACATCTGGGGGTGCAGCGGTATGCTGGCAGCTATGGGTTAGTCATCCAGCTCAATCCATCCATCAGGGTAGGTGCCCAAATGGTCCTGGGGAGGAATTAGCTCAGCCACAGGAGCCAGAAAGGTGCTCAATAGTGTAGTACACTGTCACAAGGGTGGATGACCTTTCACGAGTTCATGCACTACTGTTCGTGGTTATATTTATCTTGTGTAATACCATTTTAGTAGTCTATATCATTTGACCAATGCTCGCTCTATCATTTTTAAACAATGTAACTATTCTACATTATAGCTCAAAACTGTGTCTCCCACAATGGTTTAGTGGTTAGAGCTCAGAACTTACAGCACTTGGGTCATGGGTTCTAATCCCAGTCATGGCTACATCCCAAAAAATGGAGATCAATTTTCTGGGTTGTGTCAGTGCCAGGAATATTGATCAATCAATTATGATTTTGCCTAATGACTAGAAAGTGGATGAATGTACTGTTTTTCTGCCAATTAGGAAATGTGCAAGTTTCATGCCGTGTATATTTCATTGTAACATTTTTCTCTTTTAAATCTGTCTCCTTATACAACTTGACCCCCTCCCCCACCCCATCATCACCTGTCCCATATGCAAATCTATGGATCACCACCCCACTCTTTAACTATCTATTTACTGATCAAGTGAATGTGTCTCATTTTCTATCAGCTACAGCTCAGATATTATTATACAATTGCTGATTGTATTTCACCACTAGTCTGATTGAATTCACAATTCCTGGTCAGTCCCGTTCCCTGACCTGTAATAACCTTTAGGGCCAGTTCACACTACATGTGTTTCAGTTGCTTTTTCGGCATCACAAATGCACAGAAAGAAGGTTATGTGGTTGTCAATGTCATAGTTCACATCAGCGCTTGCATTTTCAGTGCATTGCAGGTGCTGTAAACAAAGTTGACCACGCTGCATTGTTTCTGCACAGAACTGTACTGGAACACATTGAAACGTCCTTGAATGTACTAAAACGCACATGTCCCTAACTACATTGAATACAAAGAAAATAGAAAAAAATAAGTGGAAGGGATACAAAAATGCAATGTAAACATGTCCAAAACGCATCCAAAATGTACTGGAACACACTAAACATGCATGCCAAAAGGGCATGAAAAAAACCCATCAGGAACACATCTAGACTGTTTCTATAGTGTGAACCGGCCCTTAGGACTTGTTCACACCATTGGTGGTGCAGAAACGCATGCAAGAACACACATTTTCCAGCACAGCAAAGAAATGCAATGCCCTCTGTAGATGTGCGCAGGTACCATGATGAAAACGTTATTGCACCTACACACGTCTATTAAAAACAGCCCCATTCACAGTAACAAAAACGCATGGCACCACACTACTGTGCGGTTAGGTGCGACACACTTGGAAAATAACATGCCTGCAGTATTGTGGCATGTTTCCACATGTTAAGCAGCCCATTGAATTCAATGGGCTTTGGGAAAAAATAAATATAACAAACACAAAATGCCACATTCACACAGGTCCTCTGTCCTGTACAGCATGAATAAGTGGGTTGTTTATGTGGCTAGAGCCACCTGTTACACTATGGGGACACAGCAGCTGTATGAACACAGGTTTTAATCTGACAAGTGTGAAGGCGTGGGGAAGTGGCCCTGAATGCTCACTGTCTGTGTTCAGGGCTGTACAATTGCAACCATATGCTTGTCAAATTAGGATCTGCAGTATTCACATAGTGTAACATAGGTTGCATGCTAATGGGGACAGCCACAAAAACCAAACACTGATTCACACTCTACAGGCCACAGCACCCATGTGAATGAGCCCTCAATTACACAACGTTTGATTTATTAACTCAGTACAGGTTTATCATTTGGATTGAACAGGAATTTGTTTGTGATTGTGTCCATGAAGAAAATGTTGTGTATTTTTACCACATATATAATTTGGATATTTTCTCTGGTGGTGGGGGCCTGTCAGGTATGCTGTATGGGGCCCCGTGATATCTAACAGTGGCCCTGGGTGTATGCTTGTGTCTGTGCCACCTGTATAGTTAGGAAGAACAATAAGTTCTTCTATGGAGTATCTTGAACCTCTGCTATGTACCTCAATGCATCTAGGGATCGGCCACGTTTTCCTATGAAAAATAACAAAATTCTTTGTAATGTTTCCCCTGAAGCAAGCGTGAACTGACCCCTTCATATTATAAAGCAGACAGAATTGGCATTTTCCACAATTATGCATAAGCCAGATCTGTATGCCCAGATAGGACCTCCCAGTGGCTATTCTATGGACAAGGTACACTTTTCTGAATGCCTGATCATTATTGAGCTGCAATAGTCAATACGCTGCAATGGGCAGAAATATTTGGAAACAAACCACATGAGCTCAATTATCCAAACATTAATGTTCCTTCATAGCAAACCTCCATGATGTACTGTATGGGCCTGGCCCACTCCAAATGAATGCATTGTTCTGGTAGGTCCTCCTATGACAGACTTTAGCTACTTGTGGAGGACATTGCACTGACTTTTCCTCAGATTGCATATTATCTGGCCATCTTAAGTCTCGGGAATACAATCAAGAGGATCTGACACTTTTTTAAGGTAACAAAAAATAGTCTTTAATTGACTCAACATAAAAATAAGCCAACATGGCTAAAACATATCTTGAAAATATGGGGACTCTGATATCCGGCGACAGTCCGTTCACGAACGAGAAGCAATTCTGCACCCCTAAAACCAACATAGAGGAAAGGGATGGTCAAATTGCTGTGCTGCTTCCAAACCACCTCTGGCATGCCAGGGTCTTTATGTAGGTCCTCGATGCCAATTCTTGCCTGGGGCCACAAAATATCCACTGGCCACAAGTGAAGGTGAGTGGAGGATGTGATGGTAGATTTCTACCAGCTTCAACCGCAAGCAGTACCACTCCTGAAAAATGAGAGCAAATAATCATTGACACGTCGTCATGACAGTCAATTCTCAGTGCAGGCTATCTAGAGTGTCTTTCCTTTTTAACCATTTCAAGAGTTCAAGGAAACATTCTTGGAGCATCTACTGTGTTTGGAAAGGCCCAAGGTCCCCCCCTCCCCCAGGCACACTAATGCTTACTTGAAGTGGAGCCCCATCCTGATTTCATGATGTGCTTGAAAAGCTTGCCTCTCTGGTATACGTGGCTCATGAAGGAGTGTTCTTGGGATCACACCAAAACAAGGTGCTTGTTCGGGGAGCAATGGACAGGAGAGAGGGGCCAAGGAATGCTGGCATGGGAGCAGCTAAATGAATGATTTTGGCTGCTCTGTGGTAAGCAGCTGCTTTTTAAAAGTCAGCAGCTACCGTTTTTGTAGCTGATGACTGTTATTTTTTGATAGGTGGAGTGTAAATCCGCTTTAAATGTACTGTACAGCATTTCTGACAAACGCGGCTTAAGATATGGTGTGGCCCTAGGGTCAATGTGTGTTTAGAATGCTTCCAAAATGCACATACAAAAACACTACATCCAAATGCATGTTCCATTTCTATAGCATGTTAAACAGAAGAAAAATGCACTTACATAATGTTAACATGCGCAAATAAAAGTAGACAAAATACACATCCTTTTATTCTGGCTTCACATACATACATTGTGGTCTAACACCGCACTCCTGGGCAAATCACATGCAATTTGTGTGCGTTGCAATTAGAGACAAACATTTTGCACACCTCAAATTGCACCGCATCCGGGCCAAAAATGTGCAGGACCCTTTTTCAGGGTATGCACATGGGTGTGAATAGGCATGCGATCCAATTTGGCAAATCGCAATACGCTTTGTGTACCAATTTTGGTGTGTTGTTAACTTCACCTAGAAAGCCGCAGCAGGTGGCATGAAGGGGTTGCGGTTGTGATGCGGTGCAGCGCTTGCACAGAAAACACTGCAAATTTCACATCGCATCTGTGTGAAACCAGAATGTGCCAATATGTGGCTTGACAAAGCACAGTGGTTAGTGCAGATTATTTTCAATCCATGTTTTTTTACACTTTTCATTCACTGGTTTAACTCAGGTGATCGTTAATCACAATTATCTCCGGAGATCACATGCAGCCCCTCAACCATCTACACATATCTCTGGAAATCTATACAGATCTCCTTGAAAAAATGTCTCCTCTCTTCTTCGGAAAACAATTGTCCTCCACCTCATAAACAGGGGGACAGAGAAGACTTCTCCTTGATAACTAAAATCAGATGAATTATCTGTGCTTAATAAACATACACCAATACTGCAAATGCATTGTACTGTCGAAGGCATTGCACACTAACGCATTGCACACTAGAAATGTCAAATGCGTTAGTGTGTACAGTGCATGAGTGTAAAATGCTTTAGTGCACACTGCAGTGTACAACGCATTGCACACTGTAATACACTGTACAATGTAATACCGTGTACACCCACACATTGTAGACTGTAATGCACTGTACACTATCATGTAGGATGGAGCTACGCATTGCACACTGTGATACCGTGTACACCCACACATTGTAGACTGTAATGCACTGTACAATGTAATACCGTGTACACCCACACATTGTAGACTGTAATGCACTGTACACTGTCATGCAGGATAGAGCTACGCATTGCACATTGTGATACCGTGTACACCCACACATTGTAGACTGTAATGCACTGTACACTATCATGCAGGATAGAGCTAAGCATTTGCACATTGTGATACCGTGTACACCCACACATTGTAGACTGTAATGCACTGTACACTGTCATGCAGGATAGAGCTACGCATTGCACATTGTGATACCGTGTACACCCACACATTGTAGACTAATGCACTGTACACTGTCATGGAGGATGGAGCAACGCATTGCACACTGTGATACCGTGTACACCCACACATTGTAGACTGTAATGCACTGTACACTGTCATGCAGGATGGAGCAACGCATTGCACACTGTGATACCGTGTACACCCACACATTGTAGACTGTAATGCACTGTACACTGTCATGCAGGATAGAGCTACGCATTGCACACTGTGATACCGTGTACACCCACACATTGTAGACTATAATGCACTGTACACTGTCATGCAGGCTGGAGCTACGCATTGCACACTGTGATACGCTGTCCACTGTCATGCAGAATCCAGCAACGCATTGCACACTGTAACACCATGTACACCAACACATTGTAGAATGTAATGCATTATACGCAGTATACATGTCCAGATATTCAAAGATTAGCCATGAAGGCCTAGCTGATTAACTATTTGGCGACCGCAGATAGCCGAATAACGCTACACTGCATCCAGGCAGCTCTGGGAGGGCGTCATATGACATCCTGGCAGAACGCGCTCTCCGTGATTGCTGTGTCCTAAGGACACAGCTGATCACGTGATGTGGTAAAAGGCCAATCACAGCGGCTTTTTACCATGTGATCAGCCACGTCCAATGACACGCTGATCACCGGGAAATGTATTTGCCGGGTCTTGGCTGCACTTTCATCACGCTGTCAGAATGTGTGGAAAGTACTGCCGAGAACCAGCAGTTATCAGAGCAGGGGTCAGCACCGATGATCAGTGCCCTGATGATCAGTGCCCACCAACAGTTCTGCCCACCTGTGGCCAGCAGTGCCACCCACCAGTGCTGCCTCATCAACACACATCAGTGTTGCTAAATTACCAGTTTACCAAATGTTATAATATAAACAGACTTTTATTCATTATGAGCTATTTTGTTGTTTATCGAGCAAAAAGTAAAACACACAGCAGCAAGTCAATACCACCCAAAGAAAGCTCTATTTGTCTGAAAAAACTGATATAAATTTAAGATGGGTACAATGTGGCATGACCGCACAATTGTCATTCAAAGGGTAACAGTGCAGAAAGATGAAAATTGGCCATGACAGGAAGGGGGTAGGAGTACCCAGTAGGCAAGTGGTTAATATCATTGACCCATCAATACCCAGGAGCTAATGTACAGATAAGTAGCATGTGCACTAAGTGAGATTCTGCTAGGCCCCACCCACAAAATTACAATTACCTGTCCCTCACATGTTATAAACATATTTGCAATGGCCACACTTACTTTACATATAAGGATCATCTCCTCAGTTGAGAACTGTGCTCTCGCCATGTCCAAATGCCAATAAAGTTATCAAAATTTTCAACCAACACAAAACCTCCAACCACTTCTTATCCACTTACACTCCCCACAACCAGTTCCGGGTGCGCGCGCACGTGATGACGGACTTCCGGGAGGATAGCCGTTCATGCGCCATAGGGACACCTGTTTGGCGCTTATTTGTTTGCAATCGCGCATTTCTATGCGCGGCTTTGATAGCTTTCGCGAATGTGTGTTTCTTATTGATCTGTTTTTTTAACCTTGGCTAATATATATTTGTTGCCAAAGGCCAAAAATCAACAAAGTGTGGACTATTTTATTACTGTAAATCAAATTGTAGAAAACCTGTAGCTGGCTGCACAGTGAATGTGACATTCATTAGTACATAATATTGTGGTGCAAACGGGTTTGTTTTTTTTTTGGTTTTGAAAAAGCCAGTTTGCACACACTTGCATATTCACGCTCTTACAAGCTACATTTGAGCAGATTATATAAGTATACAAGTAACTATTAAGGTTGTTCATATATTGAACATAAAATAAACACAAAAACATCGGTCAAACATTTATTGATCAAATATATCTTCATTTATTTGGTCAGCAGGAACAAGTAGGTACAGTGAATATCTTGGTGAGTCACAAAAATAGGATGTGGCAAAAATAAAACACTCCTGCTCATAAGAGCTTACAATCTAAAGATACTTCTAATGAACTGTGCGTGCACAGGTTATAGCAGGAAACAAAGGGAAAGATGAATCAAGAAACATTTTCGTGCATATAAGATTTACTTACACAATCACTTAGTATAAAGATCCATTCACAAAAAAGTCTACAGATCAAAATATCAAGAAAACAAAGCATGTGAAAAAAAAACCCTCCCACCTCTACAAATCCCCTACACATACATTTGTCAGCAGGTTTGTCAGAAAAATGCATTGGAGTCTAAATAAGCAAGCAAAATTAAAACAAGAGCAGATTTTAAACAAAACAATTGACATGTGTGAGGCTTTCAATGCAAAGAGAAAAAACAATCATTGTGCAATAACACACAAACACACTTTACAAGGCCAAAAATATGCAAACATTTCCAGCCCACTTCCAAACACAGCCTGAGTGGTGTCTGGGGCCATTCAGCACAAAATCTCTTCTTCCCCCAAACCACACCATGCAAGGACTTAGTCAAAACCCACACGGCCCAGTAACAGGCCAAATCACTCACTACTGCACATCTGTATATAAGCTAGGTTGTATTTGGAGCACGCCAAACAAGGCCCCACACCCAATTAAGCCACACCCACCACTGACCTTAATTTGGTCAGTGAAAGTGTTTTCACCTGATGAATCCGCTTCCTACCTGCATTAACCCTTGGTATACAGGCCCCACAAATCAAAAAGAAATATACAGTGAAATGTACGTGTGCAGCATACAACAGAACATTGAGCAGGGATGTGAAAGGGAACCCCAATTGGAACCTTTATTGCTACTATGGTCACAATTCCCTCCAGATTCTCGCATGAGTTAAGACAGTCACATGACCACATCTTGTATGCAATACTGAAAATGACAAATCGATTTGACTAGTATGGTGAATTTCCCATCAATTGGCAAAACACTCCAGAAATCAAACATCACCAAACATTACACTCTGGGCAAAGCTGATTTACAAATCCTGCGACTTACAGTAAAGTTGACCATTTCAATGCAATTTTCAAGACATCTTACACAGATCTCTATGCAAATTGCCACTAAAGTAGTACATGTACTACTTAAGAAATCAGTGTTTGAAACGCACCCATGTGGTCGCTCTAATAGCAGACAATAGGGTGCGACTTTGCAGATGATTTACAACTTGCATGTTGTGCAAATCACATGCCAAGTCCCACTCAATGTGCACGCTATTGGAGTGTTCATATTGTTGTGGTTCAAACTTGGTAGGAGCCGCAAGTAATAATAGAGTAATGAATACACTACTTTTCATGCAATTTGCTGAGAGATCGGTGTCGAATGTCTTGCAAATTGCACTTGAAATCACCATGTCCCCCGACTTTGAAATCATGCAACTTCTATGCAAGTCACATGATGTGACTGTGGTGTCAATAACACCACTTAGAAATCTGCTTTAATGTGACCGGGTAGCCCCCAGTAACATTGTTTGCGATTGCCATGCAATTGGCATGACAGGCGACTTGCAAATCGTAGACCAAGTCGCACCCTATTGGCCACTGTAGGCTCTGTTCACATCCAATTGGATTGTGAACTCGTGCAACTTCACTATATGTTGGGCAATTGCCGCATCGGATTAGATGTGACAGTGGTGTTAGCCCCCAGTAACATTGGGTGCAATTTGCCATGCAAAGGGCAAGCTGCTGGCCATGCCAATCACATGACAAGTCACATCCAGGGTGTGCAATTTCAGGTGCGATTTGTGAATTGACATTGTACCTGATATTGGATATAATGAATGTGAATGTGAGTGTATTAACATACGCCATTTGTTGCAGCGAGAGTTCAAAGGTATTTGAAAATTTTGTCCATTTATTAGCAATTTAACATCTAGACTCAAATAGAAATCGCAATGCTACACACAACTGAAAACACAACTAGTTAGTAATTCTCTAGAAAACACAGTAAAATTGACAACTTAAAGAGTAATTTTCAATTGCATATAGTGTGAGCGAAGCAGGAAAATCAACAAAGGAAATAAATCTTTGAAGGCGTGCGGTATCTGCCTGCTGGGATAAGGGTCTGCTTTGTATTTGGTGGAAAAATCCATGCCAGTATTTGTAACAAGTTTGATATGTGGATTCACCAACCAAGTCTTTTCTCTCTCGCTCACTCTTCTGTATGTCTCTCTTTATCACTCTTCAGTATGTCTCTCTTTATCACTCTTCAGTATGTATCTCTCGCTCACTCTTCTTTGTCTCACTGGCTCGCTCTTCTCTCTCGCTCACTCTTCTGAATGTTTCTCTTTATCACTCTTCAGTATGTATCTCTCGCTTTCTCTTCTTCATCTCACTGGCTCGCTCTTCTCTCTCTTCTGTATGTCTCTCTTTATCACTCTTCAGTATGTATCTCTCGCTCACTCTTCTTCGTCTCACTGGCTCGCTCGTCTCTCTCGCTCACTCTTCTGTATGTCTCTCTTTATCACTCTTCAGTATGTATCTCTCGCTCACTCTTCTTCGTCTCACTGGCTCGCTCTTCTCTCTCTCTGTCAGCTCTTTGCTTGCCAAATCCTTCACAAAAGTGGGTGGAGTGTAAACCATCATTATCAAATCTATTAGTGATTCAGGCCTTTATCTCATCCCATTGTATGACATTCACATAAGGTGCAGCTTTGAAGGTGTTTCAACAGACAAGGCCTCATTCTAATTCACATTTTAGGGATCATTTAGACAGAAAGCAAAGATGTTGCCAGAACATGTAGGTGAAGACAGCCACACACGGAGATCATGCTACTTCCTTGCCGTGGTTGGGATTCAAACCGACAACCCTAGAGTTGTGAGGCAGTAGTGCTAACCACTAATCCACAGAGCTACATTGCTAACCCAGCCTGTATTTCTGTGCTGTGAATCAATCCTAAGTCCCTGGGCAAGGTCAGTGTAACTAGCCAGATATCTCCAATGTGACACAAATATTGTGCTATGTTGCCAATTCACATGTATGTTAGTTCTATGTATCCCAATACAAAGGATTGCAATACTAATACAGGCGTACCTCGGTTTACCAACGCCTCAGGGAACGTCATATTTGGGGTACAAATGCCAAACCATTTCAGTTAATTGGTCTGTTTACAAATGTTTGAATAATTTGGTATGGGCATGTGGCCTGGTATGGTTCAGGAGGGGGGGGGGGCTCGCTCGCTCGCCCCCCCCCCTTTCCTGACCTGCCGGGCTGCATGCTTGGATAAGTATCTGTTATGGATTTTGGGGGGTACTCCATGCTGTTTTTTATTTAATTTCAGCGTGGAGTTACCCCTTAACATCCATACGAGACCCGAAGGGCTTAGTATGGATGGGAGGGGGGACCCCACGCCGGGTTTTTTAAAAATTGTTTATAATTCCCTGCAATACTTTTACAACAACTGTCAGTGGGGAACTCCGCCGACAGCTGAAACATGAGCGCTGCATTGGTTTTCGCTACTAAAATGCTGCATGAGTTGATAACATAACTCATGCGGGATTGTAGGAGCGACAGCCATGTGTTAATGTTTCAACTGTCAGCGGGGTTCCCCACTGACAGCTGAATGTAAAAAAAAAAAAAGCACGGGGTCCCCCCTCCCATCCGTACCAAGTCCTTCAGATCTGGTATGGATATTAAGGGGGAAATTAAAAAAAAACAGCTTGGGGATCCCCCCAAAATCCATACCAGACCCTTATCCGAGCATGCAGCCCGGCAGGTCAGGAAAGGGGGTGGGACGAGCGAGCGCCCCCCCCCTCCTGAACCATACCAGGCCACATGCCCTCAACATGGGGGGGTGCTTTGGGGAAGGGGGGCTCCCCCCCAAAGCACCTTGTCCCCATGTTAATGGGGACAAGGGCCTCTTCCGTTAGTGGGATAATTGGTCGGCCATTTTTTGGGATTTTAGCATATTTTGTTTAGCAGTAAAGTTGGAAATTTTTTTTTCCAAATTTACTGATAAAAAAAAATGTGCCAAAATCCCGAAAAATGGCTGACCAATTAACCCACTAACGGCCCAAAAATCGTTCGATTTTTTTTTTCGGCAGAAAAATCGGCCGATTTTAGACCCATCTATGGCCTGCTTTAGATGGGTCTAAAATCGTCCGCAAAAAAAATCGGCTGATTTTCGGGCCGTTAGTGGGTTAATTGGTCAGCCATTTTTGGGGATTTTGCAACTTTTTTTAATTGGTAAATTTGGATAAAAATTGGCAGATTTTGCAGATTGGCCGATTTTAGCTGCAATGATTGGCAAATTGGCTGATCTTTTAACAGATAAAAAATCTACACATGAGCCATAACCTGCAAGAAAAAGAAGACAAAAATGAAAAAGAAGAATAAAAAAAAAGAATAAGAAAAAGAAGAAAAAGAAAAATGCAGGCCATAGATGGGGCGAAAACTGACCGTTTAAAAAAAAAAAAAAATCGGTTGTTCAATGGGCCGACGTTACCACCAATGGTAAAAAAATTGTTCGATTTTCGCCCCATCTACGGCCGGCAAATATAATAGCAAAGTAATTACTTCTGTCCCTGCAGAGAGCTGCGCTATTATATTTGACATTAAAAAGTATAAAGCACCCCCCCATGTTGAGGGCATGTGGCCTGGTATGGTTCAGGAGGAGGGGGGGGCGCTCGTCCCCGCCCCCTTTCCTGACCTGCCGGGCTGCATGCTCGGATAAGGGTCTGGTATGGATATTGAGGGGGACCCGCGCTGTTTTTTTTTTAAATTTCAGCGTGGAGTTCCCCCTTAATATCTATACCAGACCTGAAGGGCTTGGTAAGGATGAGAGGGGGGACCCACGCTGTTTTTTTTTTGTTTTTTTTATTGCGGACCTTTATTATTACATTCAGCTGTCAAAATAAATATTATCTAGACCTTTGAAATAAGTAAAATCATTACAGAAATAATTATAAAGGATAAGAAACAAAAATAGAATCACTAGAACTAAGGAAATCTAATTAGATTACATGAAGATATGCTTAGTGCTGTTTATTAAACACAGTAGTCACGACCGAGTGCCGGCTGTCAGAGGAATCCACAGTAAGATTCACTATTAGTCAGTGGCTAAAAAACAAACGCCCATGGCAGAAGTCTAAAATGTGTTCTGCACATGCTCAGTTCTATCTGCCAAAGACACTGCACGGGCGTCTAGATTTTAACTGTGTCGATTTCCTTGAAAAAAACGATTTTTAACACATTCTTAATTTTTTTGGAAATAGCAGATATTGTTTAAAGTGAAGTCTTGATATTTGGCAAAGCAAATTTCTAAGTGAACATGTCTCTGCAGTGATTTTTCATGGTGTTAGACGTGCTTCTTAGCAAGTCTGCTTTGTGAGTCTGATTCCGGGCGTGTGTCTTTTTTGTGAACTAGATTGGGCATCTGCTTATGGGCTCAGGTCAATAGTGAATTAGGTTGCAGGGTAAAAAATAGACGGACGCCCATGAAAATTGGGCTTAAGCCCATGAATATGCGCCCACGCCCAATAGTGAATCAGGGCCCAATAGTCCATCCGCAATCTCCTGTTCCAGTCCAACCCAATCCTTCATCTGTGCATGTATGTGCCAATCCACCATTCTAGTGAGTAGACAGGCTCTATGATAAGATTCAAGGTGTGGCACTCCCAGCCCTCCCCTACTCTTTCGTTGGCACAATTGAGACAAACTCATCCTAGTGGTGCTACGTTTCCAAATAAATGTGGTGAATAGGCGCCGAGCTGTACGGAAAAAGATTTGGGGAAGGGAAATTGGAATAGTGTGCATGAGGTACAGACATCGTGGCATGACCATCATTTTTACCACCACTGCTCTGCCAAACCAAGAAAGATGGAGACCACTCCAGGTAGTTAAGTCATCATCTATTTAGCGAAGCAAAGAATGGAAATTGAGATCTTCTTGCTGGCATCTCTGTCAGATGACAGAGATGCCAGCAAGAAGATCCCCAGATAAGTCATTCCCTTCACCTGCCATTCAAATGGGAATTCCTATTGGCATTGATCTACCATGTCTTTTGGGAGTGTAATGTTAAGAGAATGCGATTTTGTCAAATTTAGTTTGAAATTTGACAACCGTTGATATTCCTTGATTGCCTTTAGTAACGCTGGAAGAGTAGTTATTGGATTAGAAAGAAACAGAAAGACATCGTCCGCAAAGGCCGCCACCTTATAACAGTGTGATCCAATTGTTATCCCTGCTATATTTGAATCTGCTCGAATCTGTCTTAACCTCCATGGCGGGAATTCCCGAGTGTAGCTCGGGGTAAAATTTGAGTACCAAGAGCGGTAACTCCGAGCTACACTCTGGCTTACCATGCGGCGTTGCTCAGGGAGTCCCTGCAGCGCTTACCTTGTCCTTCGCTCCCGCGATGTGTCCCCTGCAGCGTCCCCTGCCATCTACTCCGGCCGATGCCGGCATCCGGCTTCCGTGTTCCGGTCCCTTTGACGTCGGGATGTACGGGCGCCGGAACCGGCGGCAAATTTGAAATTTTAAAAAAATGTCATTTTTTAAAAAATGATTATTATATAGTAAAACATTGCTGTTTCAATGCATTTCACATATATTTTGTCCCTACTGCTTTGTCCTGTGCCCTGCTTACATTTTCACTGTTCTTTCTGCCTGGAAACTTAGAAAAGTCCATGGCGTCCAAAAAGCGTCCCTTTACGTCAAAAGCGGTTTTAGACCAGCTAGAGAACAGCGATAGTAAATTAGAACCACTTGCAGAATTGAGTGATAATGATTCGTGGGGAAATTCGTCATTAGACACTGAAAACGATTTTGCGACTTTGCACAGCGATGTGCAAATTTGCCTCTGTATTTCAAATTTCAGTGTTTATTGGTTTGAATATATTATTGAATTAAATTTATTATCATTATATTATTATTTTTTATGATTATTAATTAAATTATAATTTATGATTTCGTGTTTCAAGTTTTATCATATCCGGAATGTTTACTAGACTCTTGTTCGGACAGATTTCAGTGAGTTATTCCTAAAAATTACAGCCTACAATAAAAAACTACATATTTCCATGCAAAAAAAATGGTACCGCTTTCAGCGCCAAAAATCGGAAATAATCATACCGCCAGGGAGGTTAAAAAGGGTTCTAGTATCAACACAAAAATAATGAAGGACAGGGGGCACCCCTGTCTCGTGCCATTTGTAATCAAGAAGGCCTTTGACAACAGTCCATTTACCTTTACAATTGGAGTACAAGGAGCCAATATAGGTCTGCATTTTAATCCCCAGTCCCGCATTTGACAACACTGCTGCCATGTGTTCCCAAGATACTCTATCAAATGCTTTTTCTGCATCCATAGAAAAAAAGAACCCGGGGTATTTATAAGCAGTCAACCAGAGGTGTATGTTCAACACCTTAATCGTATTGTCTCGACCTTCCCTACCTGGGATAAAGCCCACCTGATCCAACGCCACCCACGACTTGTGAACAACTTCACATCTACGTTTAGTAGGGAAATTGGATGGTAATTTTGGACACGCGTTAAGTCTTTACTAGGTTTTGGAATAATGGTCACAAGGTGCCAAGTTCTGACAAAATTGGGAAGAAGCAACTCCTGAAACGTTTTGTAGTATAGAGTGGGCAGTCCATGTGGACCTAGACTTTTCCTGGTTTCATGCTCTTATGAGCCTCCAAAACCTCCTCAACCGAGATCAATTTATCCAGGGACTCCGCTGCATCAGGGGACAAAGGAGGACCACCATATACTGACCAAGGAACGCCTGGATCTCACTTGCTCGGTCAAGGGCATTTCCCGGAGGGACTTCCAATGTCGAAAAATTATATAGTTTTTCATAATATTGAACAAATTGAGACGAGATAGCTTCTGTTGAAGAGTTCGAATTACCCGACTAATCACTAATGGAATGAACAGTCATATCCTGTTTGGTTTTCTGAAGTGCTTTGGCCAGGTAATGGCATGTTCATAAAAGAATTTTGAGCAAATTCTTGCACCTGACCCCGCAGCTTCTGTAACAAAGCTTATAGGGCTTGGGACAGCACCTCAGAAAATTGCACTGCCTGCGCATTCTTATGATTTGTCTCCAAAGTCCAAATACAAGTAATAAGACTATGGAACTAAGCCTATCCTAGCCTTCTACATTTTCATGGAAAGGGTAATAAAGTGCCCCTACATGACACATTTATGCGCTAACCATTGTATCATTGGAGGCATCAGGGGTGTCATTGAGAGTGAAAATACACATAAATTTTCCTTGAGCTGGGTCAAGTGGGATGGGTCACCCAGCAAAGAAGGATTCACCAGAATTTGGTTCTCTGCTTCCTTTCCAGAAATCATGGTCATGGTGATCAGATGATGATGGTGAAGCGGCTCAATAGTAACGTTAGACAAGTAAGATAGATCTGCTTGATATAAAAAAATATAATCAATACAGGAATATTTTGCATGGATATGGGAGTAGTATGTGTAGTCCTTACTAGAGGGGTTATGAGTCTGCCAGGAATTGTGTAAAGAGAGAGAAGTCAGTTGAAGTTTCATTTGTTTGAGAGCTTTATAAGGGTCCCAGTCGACGAATCCAAAAGTGGATCTAAGGTACGTTCAGGTCACATCTCAAGATCAGGAGTCCCGAGGTAAAAGAAGTCAGCTCCTCCACAACCCTGCGCATAAAGGATACTTGCTTTACATTAGGGCTATAAATGTTTGCCAGTGTAATCGGTCGGCCATACACCGAGCCCCTAACAAAGATATATCGGCCCTCAGGATCTGCCAATTGGTCAGTAAAAATAAAGGGCAAAGATTTAGCGAGGAGAATCACCACCCCTCTCGACTTCGACTCAGAGGCTGCAGTATGGTACACATGAGGGTATTTGTGATTAGCAAATTTAGGCATCGTAGAATTTTTAAAATGTGTCTCCTTAAGAAAGGCTACATGAGCCTTCTGTTTAGAAACCTCTGATAGAATCATAAAACGTTTTTCAGGGACATTGAGTCCTCTAATAATCAAAGAGAATATTTTTAGACGTTGTGCTGTGAGCGTAGTCCCCAACGGAGCCATATCTATTGATCTATCTCCTCTTTGAGGAAGGGGGAGAAGAGAAAAAAAGGAGGGGGGGGGGACTTTCAAAAAGAGGGGAACAAAACAGGATAGCAAAAAAGCAGATAAAGGGGATGAAAAGAAGGAGTAATAAAGTCGAAGTCAGAAATACAAACACCAGGGGGAAGAAGAGAAAGATAAAAATAATCAGTTTCGGGTGAAACCTGGTTACCTCCGGGAATGTGGGGGCTAAATAACCCAAGTTGAACTGGAATAATTGAAAAAAGGTCAGCCAGGCAGTTGCCCAGCTGCTTGGGGGAAAGTAAGTCCAAGACGCAGGACAAGTATACCCTTGTCCGCCAGAGAGTTGTAATGTTATTATAATTAAAGTGCAACCGGGCAAAAAGGAAGCAAAAAATTCAAATCAAAAACAGTAACAAGCAGGGCAAGGTATTCTTTGGAACAGGTGTGTGCTACCCATATAATGAAAGCAGTCTTCACATTGTCATATAAACAAATAAGGTTCATAACATAAAAGACAACCGAAACAAAAATTAGCAAAGTACACTAATCATTCAATGAGCCAAGAGCCCGACTTGTAACCCGATACATGGAATCAGCAAATCGGGGCCACAGCAGGATTTGATCTCCAAAGCACCCACCATGTGAAAAAGATGATATATATATCGTCTAGCATCCCCGTGGATTCTTGTGGCGCCACTGGGTATCAGTCATACCATATCAATCCCCCCCTCGACCTCCAAACACCCCCCAACCCCCCATCTAAAATGGAAAACAGGAAGGGAAGGAGGAGGAAGGAAAAGGGACCAGGGGGGAGGCAAAGAGGGAAAAAGAACAGACTCTCTTTGAGGCCTGTCACCATCTCCGCTGAGGCCTTTTAGATGTCTGCTGCTATGGATTGCAGATCAGAGATCTTGGGCACTTGTTTAATAATAGACAGCATCGCTTGTGTGCCCCCCTTGCTAGGATGCGACTTAGAGCTGCTAGGCAAGGCCGAGCTTCATTAGCCTTCCCGCTTGTGGGAGGAGGCGAAGGCCCCTGTGTTTCTGTGTGCTGGGTACAGAAAATCTCCAGGAGATATTTGCTCAAGCGGGAGTGCAGGGTGTTAGTGAAAGGCAGGGACCTGCCTACCTTGCCCATCGTGCAGTAAGTGTCCCGAAAAAGCAGCAAAAACTCTCCAGCGGACATGAAGCTCAGGAGTTAAGCCGCCATCTCCTCTGCGCGCCAGGCCATGCCCCCCACACTATGATTTTTATGTTGTTCATGTGCTCCCCAATTATTTTTTTTAACTCTCTTGTTATCCTGTGATGTAGCTGACACAGACACTCTAGCATGTAGGTGACATGCATGCTTTTACACAATACCAACGATTTTATTTCAGATGTTTTTTATTACTGCAAGATTGGAAGTGTGTGGTTTTCTTATCTTTCTATTTACTTGTGTGACATGCCACACACTTTGAGCAGCAGAAAAAAAAATCTTTTATATTTAAAAAGGGATGTCCTTACTGGTGGATTTATTATTATTTTTTTAAATCAAGATGTTTATTGGGATGTCACTAAACATTATAAGAAAGCAGTTAGGTTACATGAAAATCAGTCATAATATCTTACAAATCAAATAATCATTAAGCACACTTGGTAACAAAAAACCTCAATATTCGTGTATAAAGTCCCAAAATAAGTCCCAAAATCTAAGTGTATAAAGTCCCAAAATAAGAATCCAAAAAATCACAATCCAAATAGTTCCCAAAGAGGTTATCTCTAAATCAATGCTTTCTTAAATCTTCATATCTTCAAACCGCCTTTGTTAGGTGTACTCCAAAAATAAATCTTCATATACCTCAAAGAAAAAAACTCGACATAGTGCTTTATCCAAATAATATCCAAAATATAATAAAAGTGCCACACGTGTTACATGCAAAAACACTCCCGTGCCACAGCAACCGTGAGAAAAAATACCTCTGCCTTACATGTTATTCACTGCACACAAATAACAGAAGTGCATAATTACCCTCAAGGTAGTAACACAAGCCATAGATGAGATTAATTCCAACCTTTTTCCTTCAGCCTTTCCAACCACTTCCCATAGACCTCATAAACAGACCAGGGATCAGTGTATATAATAAATAGTCACAGTACTTTATTATAGCAACTTACATTAAAATAAGAAGAGATCAGCTTCCACATACAAAACGATTAATTCCACAATCGAGCCTCTCCTCAATGGTGTTACAATATCTTCAGCATACCACTTTAGGGAAGGAATATGTAACTGGTAATGAGTTCCCCACTACCCATACACCTGTATGGAGGATTCCAGGGCATACACAGCCGTGTGTTCCAAGAGCAAAGATGGCCGCCACAGCACTTCCGGAAGAGCGTCAGAACGTCACCACGTCACGTGCCCCGGACGCGTTTCGTCACATCCGGACTTTATCAACAGGGATCCCGGAGTTCTGGCCCCCCCTCTCAAAAATGTTTTAATTACAGCATCTACAAATACTGTAGCTGTAAAGCTTTGGGCTTCACAGTTCCATAACATCAATCACAGGAGCGCTCCACACTTTTAAAAGTTCATAGTACTCCACTATGCAAAGTGCAACAAATTCCAAACAGTCAGTGAGATGTTTTCCTCTGGGTGAAATCCAGGGACGTATTTGCCGCGAGGCAAAGAAGGCATTTGCATAGGGCTGCACTTTTCAGGGGGGCGACACGGTGGCAGCATCGCCCCCCCTTTCCCACGGAAGGTACACTTCCGTGGGAAAGGGACAGGGGCTGCTGTGTCTTACCTGACTACGTGTCCCACATCGATCCGGTCCACAAGCCGCTGCTGGAGGAGGGGTGCAGAAGAGAGCGGAGTGGTGGACGGATCATTGGTGTGCACTCGGAGCGCGTTAGGGCGGGGCCCGCTGTCAGTGCACGCCGAGATGACTCAGGAAGGCCAGAAGGTGCCAGCGAAGGAGGAAGCAGAAGAGGACGAGGGTCAGGGTGGAGGAGCCCGCCCGCTCTTTTGCAGCCGCCACCAGAGATCCTGGGGGAGAAGGGACACAGGCACCCGTCCTGGAGTGTTGCTGACACCATCTGGAGTAGCCACTGCTGACAGGTAAGTGCTTGGAGGACTGGTGCTTCCCCACTCCTGTCCCCCCGAAACACTGCCCCCCACCTGTTCCACTTCCCCCCTCCTGTCCCCCACATTGTCCCACTACCCCCATCTGTCACCACTGCCCCCCACCTGTCCCTCTGTGCTCCTCCTGTCCAGCTCCCTGATCCTGTCCCATGCCCCCTGTCACGCTGCCACCCACCTATCCATCTGTGCTCCTCCTGTCCCACTGCCCTTCACCTATCCTTCTGCGCTCCTCCTGTCCCACTGCCCCTCACCTGTCCCACTGCCCCTCACCTGTCCCACTGCTCTGATCCTGTCCCATGCCCCCCGTCACGCTGCCCCCGACCTGTCCCTCTACGCTTCTCCTGTCCCACTGCCCCTCACCTGTCCTTCTGCGCTCCTCCTGTCCCACTGCCCCTCACCTGTGCCGCTGCCCCGATCCTGTCCCATGCCCCCCGTCATGCTGCCCCCCACCTGTCCCTCTATGCTTTTCCTGTCCCACTGCCCCTCACCTGTCCCTCTGCACTTTTCTTGTCCCACTGCCCTGATCCTGTCCCATGCCCCCTGTCATGCTGCCCCCCACCTGTCCCTCTGCGCTCCTCCTGTCCCACTGCCCCTCACCTATCCTTCTGTGCTTCTCCTGTCCCACTGCGCTTCTCCTGTCCCACTGCCCCGATCCTGTCCCAAGCCCCCCGTCACGCTGCCCCCTACCTGTCCCTTTGCGCTCCTCCTGTCCCACTGCCCCTCACTTGTCCCTCTGTGCTCCTCCTGTCCCACTGCCCCTCACTTGTCCCACTGCACTCCTCCTGTCCCACTGCCCCTCACTTGCCCCAGGGGCGTCTTTGCCGTGAGGCAAACAAGGCATTTGTCTAGGGCGGCACTTTTCAGGGGGGGCACAACGGTGGCAGCGCAACCCCCCCTATCCCATGGAAGGGACACTTCCATGGGAAAGGGACAGGGGCTGCTGTGTCTTACCTGACTTTGTGTCCCACGTCGATCCGGTCCACAAGGCACTGCTGGAGGAGGAGTGCAGAGGGTGTCCGTCCGGTGTCTTCATCTTCCTGGATCTTGATCACGATGTGGGCGGGATGACAATCTGCCCCTCAAATCTGGCCACACCCCTGGGATCACTGGGCAGCCTATGGCAGCATGTCCCTCCCTCTGCAAGCTCCGCCTCCTCGCCAGATCTGTAGCTCAGAAAAGGCACACAGTACATTCACATCAGTCTCAAACCCTCAAGGGGTGTACAAGGTCCCTAATTTATATTCAATTTAGCCAGGATCCAATTAACCTACCAGCATGTCTTTGGAGGGTGGGAGGAAACCGGAGTACCCGGAGGAAACCCATGCAGGCACAGGGAGAACATGCAAATTCCAGGCAGGTGGCACCATGGTTGGGATTCGAATCAATAACCCTAGTACGAGGAAGGAAGACGTTTCTTTACTGTTTAAAAAGTGCATATACATTGTAGAATACTGCACAAATCGTTTTGTGGAATAAATTATAATGTTTCAGAAATTAAATTATTTTTGGGTCATTACTTAATTTTATCTCCAATGACCTTCAATTTTATTGATACCATAAAATTTTAACTGGCTTGCATATTTTCAATACCTTGGATGATTAACCCAAGCTAAGCGACTTACTCTAGCAGGGGGTCAGTACTGTCTGGGGAGTTTTCACATGTGGTGGTGGCTCACTGCTGAACACAAGAGCACTTTTTGAAGAACTTTTTATAATTATTAGCATTTGGTTTGCACAGTCTGCATGGAGCACTTTTTGAACTGTATTTGTCAGGAGCCGCCGCGGCGTGTGGCTTGGGCGCAGTGTGCCGATTTGCACAGGCGTGTGGGCACTAGGTCCTGGACGGCCGCGGCGTCCGTGGAACTCGCGCATGCGCACTTGGGACCTCGGGTGCGTGCCTGGCACCTGGCATGACAGCACGGGGCACGGTATTTAAATCCGCTCTGCGCTCTCACTGGTTGCCGTATGGTCTCTTCTGATGTTCCTGCTCCTGTATCTGTGCTGATTGATTGTTGCCGACCCTGATTGTTCCTGACCGTGCTGTCTTCTCCTGCTCTGACCCCTGGCTTGCCTGACCCCACCTTTTGATGTCCTTCATTGGATCTGACCTTCCGTTGCTGACCCGGCGAGTGACCCAACTATTTTCTGCCTTCTGCCTTGTACAGCGGTTACCCCACGGTTACCGACCCGGCCTGTCTGACCACGCTTCTGCTCAGCCATCCATCCGTCCTGCTCGGACCCATCCTCCTCTTCACATCAGGCTCTTATCCTGCAGATACCTCTGGCGGATCCGGCGGGTGTACTCAGGGGCCGCGACCTGGTCTCTGTCTGCTCCAAGTCCATTCCCACCATCAAGGGCCCTGGTGAACAAACAGAATGGGACTTATGCAGGCCATAGATGGGTCGAAAATCGGCCAATTTTTCGGCCGAAAATAAAATCAACCGATTTTCGGATCGTTAGTGGGCTAATTGTTCGGCCGTTTTTCGGTATCTTGGCAGATTTTTTTTATCGGTAAAGTTGGAAAAAAATCGGCCGATTTTGCCGATCGGCCGATTTTCACGGCAATGATGGGCAAATCGGCTCATCTTTTTACCGATAAAAAAATCTGCGCATGAGCAGTGACCTGCAAGAGGAAAACAAAAAGAAGAAGAAAAAAGAAGAAGAGGATGAAGAAGAAGAAGAAGAAGAGGAAGAAGAAGAGGATGAAGAGGAGGATGAAGAAGAGGAGGAAGAAGAAGAAAAGGAAGAAGAAGAGGATGAAGAAGAGGAAGATGAAGAGGAAGAAGAAGAAGAGGATGAAGAAGAAGAAGAGGATGAAGAAGAGGAAGAAGCAGAGGAAGAAGAAGAGGATGAAGAAGAGGATGAAGAAGAGGATGAAGAAGAGGAAGAAGAAGAGGATGATGAAGAAGAAGAAGATGAAGAAGAGGATGAAGAAGAGGATGATGAAGAAGAAGAAGAGGATGAATAAGAGGATGAAGAAGAAGAAGATGAAGAAGAAGAGGAGATGAAGAAGAGGATGAAGAAGCTGAAGAAGAGGATGAAGAAGATGAAGAAGAGGATGAAGAAGAAGAGGAAGAGGAAGAAGAAGAAGAAGAAGAGGATGAAGAAGAAGAAGAAGAGGAGGAAGAAGAAGAAGAAGAAGAGGATGAAGAAGAAGAAGAAGAGGATGAAGAAGAAAAGGATGAAGAAGCAGAAGAAGAAGAAGTAGAAGAAGAAGAAGAGGATGAAGAAGAAGAAGAGGATGAAGAAGAGGAAGATGAAGAAGATGAAGAAGAGGATGAAGAAGATGAAGAAGAGGATAAAGAAGATGAAGAGGATGAAGAAGAAGAAGAGGATGAAGAAGAAGAGGAATTCCAGTCCGACAAAAAGTATCCCTGCAGAGAGCTCCGCTATTTCTTTGACAGTTCCTTGACATTTATAGCGGTTGAAACAATGTATCTATTTGTTTCCGAATAAAAACATCTGTATCCTAAATGGATACAAATAAATACACTGTTGCAACCGCTATAAATGTCATGGAACTGTCAAAGAAATAGCGGTGCTCTCTGCAGGGACACTTTTTGCCGGCTGTAGACAGGGTGAAAATTGGCCGTTTTTTTACCGTTGCTGGTAACGTCGGCCGCTTGAACGACCGATTTTTCGTTTTTTTCTTAAAGAAAAATCGGCCGATTTTCGACCCATATATGGCCTGCATTAGACTCTGCGCTCTGAGGAATCCTATCCCGTGGGTTGCTAGAGGTAACGCCAGGCGGTACATTACAGTATTGCACAAGATAAAGGATAGCTGCAACTAGCACTTAAAGGATATTACTAATTAAAGGACTTTTTCTTTAAAGTTGCACTATATGGGATATTATAAATTAACAATTAATAATTTAGTAATATCTGGTAATCTCTTCTAGAGATAAGTTGATCCAAGTTAAGTTTCCTTATAGAATAGTTAAGGCTTCATAGGATATTAATAGAATATATCCAACATGAGACCTTATGGCCCTGATTTGCTAATGTGCATAGATGCATTTCCGTGGGCCAACGTATACTTTTCATTAGAATCCGTCAAATTTTAAACAGCAAAGACATTTACTACAGAAAGCGTCTAACAAACAGATGTAAACACAACACAGGAATCTAAAAAAAACAGATGTCCTAGAATCACGTGTAACAGAACAAAAAATCACTGTAGAAACATGTTCACATTGAAATTTGCTTTCACAAATGTCTGGACTTGACGTTAAACGATATATTACGCTTCAAAAAAAATTTTCAGTTGGTAAAAAATTGTTTTTTAGGGAATTCAAGTGAAGAACTAGATGCTTTTCCAACGTCTATGCAGGAATAGAAATGCGCATGTGTAGAACACAATTTAGCCGTCTAACGTTGGCGCTTTCTTTTTAGATGCTGTTTAATAGTAAATCTATGTGTGGAGTCCTCTGCAAGATGGCAATCACGACCGTCTACTGTGTTTCACAAACAGCACTATTTGTAGCTAGGCATATCTTTATGTATTCTAATTTGATTTCTTTAGTTCTATTGATTCTGTTTTTGTTTCTTATCCTTTTTAATGATTTCAGTAATGGTTTTACATATTTCAAAGTTCTAGATAATATATATTTTGACAGCTGAATCTAAAAATAAAGGTCGGCAATTAAAAAATTTAAATAAAACGGCGTCTGGTATGGATTTAGAGGGGAAGCCCCACGCCAAAATTAAAAGAAAATGGCGTAAGGTCCCCCCCAAAATCCATACCAGACCCTTATCCGGGCATGCAGCCCGGCAGGTCAGGAAATGGTGGGGATGTGTGAGCGCCCCCCCCCCCCTCTGAACCATACCAGGCTCCATGCCCTCAACATGGGGGGGGTGCTTTGGGGCAGGGGGGCTCCTTCCCAAAGCACCTTGTCCCCATGTTGATGAAGACAAGGGCCTCTTTCCCACAACCCTGGGCTGTGGTTGTGGGGGTCTGCGGGCGGGGGGGCTTATCGGAATCTGGAAGCCCTCTTTAACAAGAGCACTCAGAGCACTAGGGTCGGTTTGAATCCAAACCATGGCAATGAAGTTGCATGTTCTCCCTGGGTGGCTGCCTTCACTTTCTGTCTAAATGATCCCTAGAATGTGAATTAGAATGAGATCTTGTTCGTGTTTCAGCTCCTTCAAAGCTGTGCCATATGTGAATGTCAAACGATGGGGTGAGATAAGGGCCTGGATTAATGACTGATTTCCGCCCCCTTTTGGGAAGGATTTGTGAAGCCAAGATCTGAGATTCCGAAGAAAAAGAGAGGGTGGGGGAGTGCCTTTTGGGCTAAATCACACAATGGGCACAATTCACTACGCAGTATCTTACCGCATCCAAATATGCGGTGGCATCCCGCACAGCATTTTTAACAAAAATGTTTGCATTTCCTAAAAAACGCTACTAAAATACCGCATGAGTTATTTTAGCAAGTCAGGCGGCCTTTTAGTAGTGAAAACCAATGCAGTGTTCATGTTGCAGCTGTCAACAGATGTCCCCATTGACAGCTGAATATAAAAGAAAGAATTGGCGGCAAATAAAAAGAAAAAAATGGTTTGGGGTCCCCCTTCCATCCATACCAAGCCCTTTGGGTCTGGTATGGATTTGGAGGGGAATCCCCACCCCAAAATGTAAAAAAATAATGGAGAGGGGTCCTCCACCAAAATCCATAACAGACCCTTATCCAAGCATGCAGATGACGCATGCCTTTAAAGATTTATTTCCTTTGTTGAATTGTCTGCTTGGTTTACTCTAGATGCGATTTAAAATTGAGCTTTTGGTTGGCAATTTCACCGTGCTTTCTGTAGATTTCCCAACAAATTATTGCGTTTTCAATTGTGTTTTGCATTGCTATTTCTAATGTAGTCTATATTTTCACTCTCAACAAACTGCAGAAAAGTAATACAAGAACTACTTTTAATATTGTGCTGCAGCAAATCGCTTATGTTAAGACACTCACATTCATTAGATACGATATCAGGTATGATTTCAATTCCAAAATCGCACCTGAAATCACGGCAGGGTGAACCAGCCCTAAGGGCTGGTTCACATTGGATTCGACTTGGCGTGTGATTTGCATGCCCTGCGACTTACAAATCGCATGCCAAATTTCACCCGATGTGACCGGCGCTAACACTCCAGTCACATCTAATCCGATTTGGAAATTGTGCGACTTACAGTGAAGTCGCACGATTTCAAAATCGGATTGGATGTGAACAGAGCTTATAGCGGACAATAGGTTGCGACTTGGCCTACAAATTGCAAGTCGCCTGGCATGCAAATTGCATGCCAAATTGCACCCGATGTGACTGGGGGCTACCACAGTCACATCCAAGCCGATTTTGAAGTGGTGTGACTTACAGTGAAGTCGCATGATTTCAACATTGGATTTGATGTAAACGGAGCCTATAGCGGACAAAAGGTTGCAACTTGGCCTACGATTTGCAAGTTGCCTGGCATGCAAATTGCATGCCAAATCACACCCGATGTGACCGGGGGCCACCACAGTTACATCCAAGTCGATTTTGAAGTGGTGCGACTTACAGTGAAGTCGCACGATTTCAACATTGGATTTGATGTGAACGGAGCCTATAGCGGACAAAAGGTTGCAACTTGGTCTACGATTTGCAAGTTGCCTGGCATGCAAATGGCATGCCAAATCGCACCCAATGTGACCGGGGGCCACCACAGTTACATCCAAGTCGATTTTGAAGTGGTGCGACTTACAGTGAAGTCGCACAATTTCAACATTGGATTTGATGTGAACGGAGCCTATAGCGGACAATAGGTTGCGACTTGACCTACGATTTGCAGGTCATCTGGCATGCAAATTGAATGCCAAATCACACCCGATGTGACCAGGGGCCCCCACGGTCACATCCAAGCCGATTTTGAAATTGTGCAACTTACACCACGGTCACATCAAGCCCAACTTTTAAAGCATGCCACATGATTTCAAAGTCGGGGGAAATGACGATTTCAAGTGCGATTTGCAAGACATCTGACACAGATCTCTCTGTAAATCGCACGCAAAGTAGTGCATTCACTACTTTAGAAATCGGTGCGGTTTGAACCACACCGATATGACCACTCTAATAGCAGTCACATCGAGTGCGACCTGGCATGCGATTTGTATGACATGCGACTTGCAAATTGTATGCCAAGTCGCACCCTACTGTCCGCTATTAGACCAGTCATATACTCATGCCCATGGTTCTGAGTTGTTTGGAGATGCACTGATTTCTAAAGTAGTACATGTATTACTTTTGTGGCGATTTCCATAGACATCTGTGTCAGATGTCTTGCAAATAGCAAGGAAATCAGCAACTTCACTGTAAGTCACTCAATTTCCAAATTGGCTTTGATGTGACCAGTCACATCAAAGCCAATTTGGAAAGTGTGTAAGGTCTTTTTATGTTTGATTTCCAGAGTGTTTTTCAGATTTATGGGAAATCCCGCATACTAGCAAAAGTGAATTGACATTTTCAGTATCGCATGCAAGATATAGTCATGTGACTGCCTTAACTCATGTGATAAGCTTGAGTGAATTGTGCCTATAGTGCCAATATTAATGGACTCTGATTTGTGGGGCATGTAGACCATAATTGATGCACATAACTAAGGGTTAACGCAGGTGGGAAGAGGATTGGAGCTGGCTAATCAGGTGCAATCACTTTCTCTGATCAAATGAATGACAGTGGTGGGTGTGGTCTTCATTGTGCATTTGGCCTTGTTTGGCATGCTCCAAATCCAACCTATGTTGGATATATAAAGGGCTGCAGTAGTGGCTGGTTTGTCCTGGTAATAGGCCAGATTGTTTTTGGCAAGTCCTTGCCTGTGGTGGTTTTGGGGGGAGGGAGGAAGAGATATTGTGCTGAATTGTCCCAGACCCAACTCAGGCTGTGTTTTGGGAAGAAATATTGTGCTGAATTTCCCCAGACCCCACTCAGGCTGTGTTTTGATGTGGGCTGTAAATGTTTTGCATTTTGTCCTTCTAAAGTGTGTTTGTGTAGTATCGTACAATGATCCTGTGTTTCTTATCTTTGCATTGTAATCCTAACATGTCAACTTCTCTGCTCTTCCAAATCCGCATTTGGCTATAATTTGCTTATTTGGACTGAAATGCAGTTTTAGGACAAACCTGATCAGAAATATGTGTAAATGTGTTATCTTGATCTTTTGATCTGGAGCATGTTTTGTGGATAGATAATCATGCAAATAATTGGTGTGTGTTAATTTTATGGCCCTGAAAATGTTGATTCATATTAACTGTTTGTTTGCTGCTGTAAAAGCACTGTTCATTAGAAGGTATAATCTTTAGATTGTATGCTCTTATGAGCAGGACAGTTCTATTTTAGCAACATCCATCCTGCTTTTTTTTTTTTCACCAAGAAATTGAATGTACCTACATGTTGCTGCTGTCCAAATAACTGTGGAATATGTATCTGATCAATAAATGTTTGGACTATGTAATTTTTTTTTTTTTTTTGGGTGGAGTGTTATTTCATGTTCTAGTTGAATGTACTCGCATCCATGACATTTTTTGTGCTTGCTATATAATATACACAAATCTACCTTGCTCGAGTGCAAGTATTTCCAAAATAACAAACCAAAGGCACCCTATTGCACCACAAGACAATGTTATGTACTAATGAATAGGTAGCGTTCAATCTGCAGCTAGCTATTCTTTTTCTACAATCCTCTTAACAGTAATAAATTAGTCCCTCAATTTATGTTGACTTTGCCAGTGTGTAGTCAACATGACAACAAGTTGTCCTGACCACTCAAACATTACATTGAATAAATGTTGTGGCTTTGGTCAAGAGAGTGGAGAGGGAATAAGCTGGGAAGTTTTGGCTCATGTCTTTGCCACCTGTAGCTTTATGAAAAAAAAAAAAAAAAAAAACCTCTGCTATGTATCTAAATGTTTTTATTTTTCTTTCAGCAGATTAACTGCTGGAGTACAAGGTAGAGGGATCCTGTTGTGATTAGCTGTCTGGCATCACAGGTGGGTTTGAAAAAGTGATCTTAATAAAAGTTCCAAAATAAAATAATAAACATGTAAGACTTACCTGCTCTGCACAGTAGTTTGCCACAGAGCAACCCAGATCCTTCATTTCATTGCTCCTCCGCCAGCGTTCCGTGGCCCCTCTCTCCTGTCCAGAGCCCAAGAAGACTCACTCATTAGCCATGGAGCCCAGAGAGCAAAGCCCATCAGGGAATCAGGATGGAGCTCAACTGCAAGTTAGCATTAGTGTGCCTTTCCAAACAATAATTGCTCCAAAAAGGTTTACTCCTGAAATTTTAAAGAATGAAAAAGATACTCTAGCTAACCTGCTCTGAGAAGTCAGGATGTCAGGATGAAATGTCAATGATTCTTTGCTCTCATTTTACAGCTTGCGGTTCAAGCTGGGAGAAAGCCACTTTCATGACCTCCACTCGTCTTCTGAAATGGTAAAGAATGAAAAAGGCACTCTAGCTGGCCTGCACTGAAAAGTGATTGTCATGATGAAATGTCAATGATTTTTTGCTCTCATTTTACAGGAGTGATCCTGCTGTCGGGCAAGCTTGGAGAAAGCCATCTTCATGTCCTCCACTTGCCTTTATTTGTGGCCAAGGGATATTTTGTGGCACCAAGCAAGAACTGGCATCAGACCTGCATAAACACCCTGGCAAGCCAGAGGGGGTTTGGAAGCAGCACAGCAACTTGACCATCCCTTTCCTCTATGCTGCTTTTGGAGGTGCATAATTGCTTCTCGTTCCTTGCAATGGATATTGGAGTCCCCACATTTTCAAGATATGTGTGAGCCATGTGCAGGCAAAGAGCAGAGCCTGTTTTTGGTTTGGCCAAACATTGGGAGCTGGCAGCCATGTATTTGCCTTTTGTTTTTGGTTTGTCGAATAAAGACTTTTTTTTTTTTTCCTTAAAACAGTGTCTCTTGATTCTATTTCCGAGACTTAAGATGGCCAGATAATATGCAATCTGATTGCTGAAAGTCAGTGCAATTTCCTCAACATGTAGGTAAAGTCCTGTAATAGGAGGACCTACCAGAACAATGCATTTGTTTAGAGTACATAATGGAGGCTTGCTATGAAGGAACTTTCATGTTTGGATACCTGAGCTCATGTGGTTTGGGTCCAAAGATTTCAGGCCAGTGCAACTAATGCAGCTCAACATAGATCAGGCATAAAAAATGTGTACATTGTCCATAGAATAGCCACTGGGAGGTCCTATCTGGGCACACAGATCTGGCCTATGCATAATTGGGTACATTCTGGAAAATTAGAATTCGGGATGTTTTATTTTCAGTAGAAAATGTGTGCTGTGCAGAAAAATGCATGCTCTTGCATGCGTTTTTGCACCACAAATGGTGTGAACAAGTCCTAAGGGCCAGTTCACACAATAGATACGCAGTCTAGATGTGTTCCTGCTGCGTTTTTGCATGCACTTTTTTGATGCATGTTTAGCGTGTTCCAGTGCATTTTGGATGCATTTTTGACGCATTCCAGTAAATTTTTTGTTAATGCATTCCAGTTAATTTTTCCCCTCTCTTTTTCTTCAATTCATCTAGGGACATGTGCATTTTAGTGCATTCCAGTGCGTTTTATGGTGTTCCAGTACAGTTATGTGCATAAACAATGCAGCCTGTTCAACTTTTTTAGCAGCACCTGCAACGCACTGGAAATGCAAGCACGGTTTGGAACTATGACATTGACAACCATGTAAGTGAACAGGACTGACCCTTACATTGTGAATTCAATCAGACTAGTGGTGAAATACAATTAGGAATCTTATAATAATGCTAGATCTGAGCTGTAGGTGATAGGAAATGAGACACATTAACTAGATCAGTAAATAAATACTGTAGTTAAATAAAAAGATTTGGGCAGTGATACATAGATTGGCAGATGGAACAGGTGATGACAGGGGTGTGGGGGAGGGGGTCAAGTTGTATAAGGAGAGAGGTTTAAGAGAAGAGAAACAACGTTGCAAACAAATATAAACAGAAGGAAAATTGAAAGTTTCAAACTTGTCAAAAGAACAGGACGCAAGTAAGATTCACTCCCTCTCCACTTTCTATTCAGTAGCCAAAAACTCAATTGATTGATCAATATTCCTGGCACTGACAGAACCCTGGAAATTGACCTCCATATTTTGGGCCTTCACAATAGTCTGTAATGTCAAGGAACTTACAAACTAAGGCCAGAAACTCAGACATACACTAGGCCCAATTAACCTAACCGCATGTCTTTGGAGGGTTGGCAGAAACACACCTACACAGAGGAAGCATGCAAACTTTCATGCAGCCATGACTAGGATTAGAATTAGGATTAGAACCCATGGCCCAACTGCTGCAAGCCCAGAGTGCTAACCATTAAGCCACTGTAAAAGACAGAGTTTGAGATGGAATAGTGACATGATTAAAGAGAATGAAGGTATATAATATTGGGAAATTAGAACTAGACATTCAAATTATTTGAGATATAAGTTTGAAAATGTTTGACATTTGAAAATAGGATGTATGACCTTGTAACATTGTTTAGGAAATGCATTCGTTGTCCCATCATTTTTGAAGAAAAAAAAAGGAAAGAACATTAATAGATTCAACAAATACAGAGAAAAAGCTATTAAAAAAACACAGTAGCATTTACTTAGCTGGCACACAAATAAACGCGAACGGGACAAAGCCCGTGCTTGTGCACCATCTAGCGACCATAGTCGGCATTGCTCCTAGAAATGCGCCTAAGCTGCTTTTGTATTTCTGAACACTGAAAGGTCTTGCTTGAATTGAGTCTGCCTGAGTGTTCAGCATCTGCTGTTAGACTCTATTCTTAGTAAATCAGGGCTTATGTGTCCTCGTTGTCGAGTCCATCCAGGGTCCTATCCTCATATGTTTTGGGATTACCTCAGTCTAGCAAGTTACAACTGTCTCTTCCTACTTCCCCAGAGTTAGCCTTTCTGGGGATTCAGGAAGATGATCAACATTCCCATCATACCAAATTGCTGATTTCTTTCCTATCCTTCTATGCTAAGAAAGAAATCCTCCTTCGGTGGACCCTCCCACTCCTCCTATGACACTCTTCCTAGGAAGCGATGGTGGATGTAGATGCCCATGTACAAACTTACATATCTCAATAGAGGCTGCCCCTGGAAGTATGGTAAAGTGTGGTCCCCCTGGACCTCAAAATAGCGTTCCCTTCTCTGCCCTTTTTCTTGCTCAATTATTTCCTTCCCTTGACCTACTGTCCTTGTTCCCCCCACTACCTTCTTCTCTCTTTTCTTTTGGACCTCTGGTGTACATTTAGGGTAGTAACACATGTATTATTTTCCCACAGTTTAACTCAGGGTCTCTTTGAGTGGTGACTTCATGATTTTTGTTCCATACAGGCATGCTTACTACCCTGGTGTACTATAGTACTCTATTTGTTCATCAGATTTGGTGATTATGTATGGCATTGTATATTGTATATGTGTTTATTTGCTCTGTGCTGTTCTTGTTTTCAATATAGCACTCCTGATTTGTATAAAAAAATAATTTAGTAATATAGTGTGTGTGTGTGTGACATATACATCACCCTCTAGTGTGCTACTTTGGTAGCGTAGGTAAATTTATTGTGTATGACTCATAGTAACTGTGTGAGTCAGTAATTAGGTGGGTTACTGCAGGTCAGGCTGGATGACTTAACAGGTTGGCACTCTTATCACCTCACCCTGGTTCTGGAGGACCATGGAACCTTCTAGAAGCCAGTGGGCGGAAGAGGTGGAGAAAGTGAAGGGTCTGGAGGAGGACCAGAGGAGGAGTGGAGTCAGTTACCAGAGTCTGCTGAATACTGAGATAAGGGGAGGCAGAGATGAGGGGCTGCTGCAGCTGCACTGAGAGGTGCAGGATTTAGCAGAGGAGTTCTATTCTCCTCTCTGCTGGGGGGGGGGGGGGGCAGAAACAAGGTGGTACCTGCAGGAGAGGTGCAAGGGCCACATTAAATGGCCTGGAGGGTCAGATTCGGCCATTGTGTTTGACACCTATGGTTTAAACAAAGAAGTTAAGAGTTAAAGGCTCACATAGAAAACAATTGTTTTCCATACTGTTCTAGGTCTAGGTTGGAGGCTCTTTTCCACACAAAAATGTCACCAAGCCTCCAAATTTCTGGAACCATATTTACACTTAACAATCTTGAAAAAGATTAAACCAGCAGATAAGGGAGGAAATGTAGTAGTTATGAATTTTGATGATTATAAAAAAAAATTCTCCTATTTCCCCTTCTTGGCTAGATCAATCCAATGCCCAAATTTCTGCTTTAATTAAACATGCCTCAACAGGGGATTTATATCCACATAAACCTGAGAGTTTTTGAACAATCAAGGTTCTGGCATTTTATGCCCTCCCTAAAATTCACATGTTATTGACTGATTCCCCTCTGGGGGCCTTTTATATCAGGCAATGCAAGTATCTAAAAAAAAGTCAGTAAATGGATTGATCTTTTATGACCGGTTTACCATCCTATGTGAGGAGCACTTTAAAATTTTTGTGATCTATTGAAAATCTTACTATTTCTTTTAACGCGTTCCTCGTCAGCATTGACGTGGAAGCGATATACTGTTCTATCCCCCATGAAAAAGGCCTTGGGGGTCATTAAAATCTTTTTTGCTCAAAGTACTTCACACTCTGAGGATCCTATTTGATTATTAGTTCATACTACACCATAATGCATTTATGTTTGATGGTTCCCATTTCCTCCAGGTACAGGTCATAGATGTGGTGACATGCTACGCCCATCCTACCCCAATCTGTGCCTGGGGGAATGGGAACATAATTCTGTTGTCTGATGAGTTTGCCAGTTTTTCTGAACACATTTTGATTTGGCTTAGATATATAGATGATGTTTTTCTATTCTGGGTTGGCCTGATTGATATGCTCCAGGAATGTCTCAGAATCATGAATACCAATTGTTCTAATCTCACCTTTATGATGTCCCTTTCCTGTCTTCCGCCATCGTCTTTTTATTATTTATTTGTTTTTTTAATGTCTCCTGCATTGGCCTCTGTGACCTGTGCTTGGTATCACCAGAAACCATGTTCTCCCATTTCTCCCAGTTTCATTTAAAATTCTATTTTCTAGAAATATAGAACTGTCTCTTCCCCTTTTTATAGTGTGGTCATACATTGGGAGCTACCTCTACAATCAGGTCTTGTTGAAGGCTATCAAATTTACTCATATCCTTGGTCAGGTGATTGCCATGTTCTAATATATAGTTCGAAACAACCAAGCACTGTAACTGTTCTTTGTTAAGCAGACCCCGGCGGGGGTCATTATTACTCATGACTGTATACTGTTCCCCTGAATATTGTTTGTCATGTATTTAAGACTTTGTATCTTCTTAATCTTTTAAATAAAGCTCTTTTGGTACCAGAAAACCATCTGCAGGTAACACCATACTTAGGGCCAACAGTTTTCTTCCTAGAACACTTCTCCAGTCTATTCCCTATTCACAGTATTTGCGTTTTCACTGCAATTGCAGAGATGACAGAAAATTTAGATTAGCTGCCAATGATCTTGGGAATAGATAGGGAATACTCTATCCTGCTTGTGAAAAGCATTTAACCCGTACTCACTTTATGTTTGGGAGTAGAACCTGATCTGTTACCAATAATAAACAACCTCTCGGGTTCATTAAGACATTTAACCAACATAAAATAGTAAAAAAAAAAAAAAGATAAAAAATATTAGCATTTATGTCTGATTCCAGAATTTCCTAAATCATTCCTCCTTTGTTTACTTTTAGACGAGCCCCATCTATTAGGGATAGGCTTGTTTTGAGCTCTTTTCAATCCTTTTCCAAAGTTTCTCAACGGTGGTCTCACCCCTGTGGTGGGTGCAACTGGTGCCAATTTTTATGTTCATCAAGATCTTTTGTATTATCAAATGGTCATAAACATCAACCCAAACATTTGGCTAATTCTCTCATGCAAGGAGTGGTTTATTTATTAAATTGCCTATTCAGAGCATTCTATATTGGTAAAACCAAAAGGTAATTCTAGCGCAGAATTAAAGAACGTATGCAGGCGGCTACTTCGAGTGAAGTAGGCACATTATTCCTGCCCACAACTATTAGGTTCCTACATTGACCTTCTGGGCCTTGGAAATTATTATTCCAAACTCCAGGGGTGGTGATTGGAACAAGATACAAAAAGAAACCTATTGGATATATCTTAAAGCCACTGAACCTCCAGGCCTTAATGAGGTCATTAATTATACAAGCCTTTCCTTGAAGGTTTTTCCTCAGGAACGTATGCACATCCCATGTAAAAATTATTTACTTCAGTTTTTTGTGGGGTACATTTTAGTTCAACATATTATAAAATGCAAATGAGGAGGTTTCTTTCATCATATTTATTTGTACAATTTTTGTTGTGTTGTAAAATGGTGGGTGTCTTCTGGTTGTAACCACTTCCCTCTTTTTGGTTTCAGCTTTTCCCCTCCCCCTTCTTGTGTCCACTTTCACCAGGTACAACTCCATCTTTCCCTTACCTCATACAGTATTCTTCTTTTTCCTGTTTAGTCGGTGTATTTGGCGCACATGGCCTTTATGGGTGGAGCTTGAGTCAATACTTAATGTTCTTTGTTGCATGTTGGCTAATCCTAGCTTGAGTAGTTGTCGGTCTCCTAGATGATTTTGGAAGATCTCCTTTTTAAACAGTTTTGGGTAAGATTTAAATATAGTTCTAACTGTGCCCTGGATCTCTATTTTAATATTAATAGATCATGTTTATAAATATTTTATATTTATTTTTTGTTGTACGATTATAAGATATTTTTATCATTCTGAGACCAGGATACCATACATATTGCTGTGCACCCTTGCCAATACCAATATCTATCTTTTTTGGGTGACACCACACATATTTAAGGTAATAAGAGACACTTGCGGTTTTCTGTTTTTGTTTTTTGCCTTTTGTTTGTACTTTGAGGCAGACAGGTGTATTTATTTATGTATTATTGAATTAGAGCCCATACATCTCCTTAAGGATTTTTATTATCCCTTGTGCTATTTGTGGATTCTTGGAGCTCTCCCTGAAGACATTTACCCATATTGTTGCCGTATGGCCCAAATGTACTAGGGATTTGAGGTAGTACTGGTATATTATTTTTCTTGAACCATTGTAACTTGGGTTTATGCTGTTTTATTATATTATAAGTCTTGTAAGTCTTCCTCAGGGGTTAATAAGAACCTGAAATACATACAGGTATCAAAATTGATACCAGTAAGTATTTAAGGTTCCTATTAACCCCTTGAGGAAGACTTACAAGTAGAAACGTGCTGGAGGGTTTCTCTTGATTATTGAAGCAACTAGAGATGAGCGAAGTATTCAAAAATTCGATTCGGCTGATTCGGCGAATTCGAGGAATAAATTTGATTCGATGCGAATATATTTGCTGCGATTTTAACTTATAAAAGGGTGTTTCTAGGCTTCAGAGAGCCTTTATATTAGTGCAGAACACTGTACCTTTAATTTAAATGCCCTTGGAGTCTGCTGGGGAAGAGAAATAATACTGTCAGTCAGTATGACATGCAGATGAGTGCCGTCGATCTTAGAATCACCGCACACTTAACTCATTTGGGCAGTCACGGGGCCAAAACCAGAGTGTGGAGCCACAGTGCGGCGGTGGAGGCAGCAGCAATGGGAGGCCATACAGCACCCTATGACAAAAATGGAACCCACCAGCAGTGTGAGGAGACCTGAAAGTGGCACATGGCAGAGTGTGGCGATGGAGACAGCAGCAATGGGAGGCCGTACGGGGACCCATGACACACTCTGGACCTGGCAGCAGCATTAGGAGGCGGTACAGGGGCCCATGGCAGATTACGGGCCTGGCAGCAGCAATGGGAGGCCCGTAATCTGCCAGCACCCTATGACAAAATGGAACACACCAGCAGTGTGAGGAGACCTGAAAGTGGCACATGGCAGAGTGTGGCGATGGAGACAGCAGCAATGGGAGGCCGTACAGGGACCCATGAGAGACTCTGGACCTGGCAGTAGCATGAGGAGGCGGTACAGGGGCCCATGGCAGATTACGGGCCTGGCAGCAGCAATGGGAGGCCCGTAATCTGCCAGCACCCTATGACAAAATGGAACCCACCAGCAGTGTGAGGAGACCTGAAAGTGGCACATGTTTGGGGCATGATTCATGGCGGATTTAGTCAGTTGTGTCAGGAACTGGTGGTTTGAAATCCAGACTAATCCACGCCTGATTCATTTTCACAAACGTGAGTCTCTCCACACTTTGGGTGGACAGTCGTGTCCTCCGCGGAGTTACAATACCTCCTGCCGCACTAAACACGCGCTCCGATGCCACGCTACTGGCCGGGCATGACAGCCTTTCAAGGGCAAATTCAGCTAGTTGGGGCCAAAGGTCAAGTTTCGTTGCCCAGTAGTCAAGGGGATTGTCTACCTCGGTTGGCAGGGTGCTGTCCAAGTAGGCCCAAGCCTGTTGTTTGAGGTCCTGTTCCAGGTCCACCTGATGCTGCTGCTGCTGCGGCTGGTTAGTAGTTTCCTCACTGCGCTGGTGAAGAAAGCTACTCATCATCGACTGCAGACTGAAGCAGCCGCTGCTGGTGGAGCTGCCACTGCTCCTACCACCCCACCCCTCCCCTGCTGCCATGGCAGCGGAACGCGAGTGCACAGGGCCCACAGTGTCTGAGGATGGACGTTGGCGCAGAAAGGCAGAGACCAGCTGACTATATAGTTGTTTTTTATAGTACTTTATTTTGGCCTCCCGCTCAGCAGGTGTGAAAAAGGTCACCATTTTTGAACGGTAGCGAGGGTCCAACAAGGTGGACAGCCAAAAGTCATCCCTCTGTCTGATGGTTATTATTCGGCTGTCACTACGCAAGCAACCGAGCATGCTATGGGCCATTTGTGCCAAGGAATGCGAGGGACTCCCTGCCTCCATCTCCACAGCATACTGCCACGGTGCGTCTGGGTCCTCTGTCTCCTCCTCCTCCTCCTCTACCAGATGCTCCTGCTCCTCCACTCCTGTCCGCTGAGTGGAAAAACCACCCATTTCACTCAATAATTCCTGAGCACAAATGTCCTCCTCTACCTCCTCCTCTTCTTCCTGTCCTGCCCCCACAGGGGTCATGTGGCGTTGAGATCTGTGCGCCACGTCTACCGCACCCTGACCAGCCATTGTTAACAGCATTTGTTCCAGGACGTGCAACAGAGGAATGACGTCGTTCATCCCATAGTCCTGCCGACTCACGAATAGCGTGGCCTCCTCAAAGGGCCTGAGCAAGCGGCAGGTGTCACGCATGAGCTGCCAATGGCTGACATCTAAGTTACACAGGGAGTACCTTTATCCGCTTGTAACATCAGGAAATCTGTGATGGCCTTTCGCTGTTCGTAAAGGCGGTCTAACATATGTAGGGTTGAATTCCACCTTGTTGCAACGTCACAGCATGAGGAGTCGGTACGGGGGCCCATGGCAGATTACGGGCCTGGCAGCAGCAATGGGAGGCCCATAATCTGCCAGCACCCTATGACAAAAAATGGAACACACCAGCAGTGTGAGGAGACCTGAAAGTGGCACATGGCAGAGTGTGGCAATGGAGACAGCAGCAATGGGAGGCCGTACAGGGACCCATGAGAGACTCTGGACCTGGCAGCAGCATGAGGAGGCGGTACAGGGGCCCATGGCAGATTACGGGCCTGGCAGCAGCAATGGGAGGCCCGTAATCTGCCAGCACCCTATGACAAAAAATGTAACACACCAGCAGTGTGAGGAGACCTGAAAGTGGCACATGGCAGAGTGTGGCGATGGAGACAGCAGCAATGGGAGGCCGTACAGGGACCCATGAGAGACTCTGGACCTGGCAGCAGCATGAGGAGGCGGTACAGGGGCCCATGGCAGATTACGGGTCTGGCAGCAGCAATGGGTTGCCCGTAATCTGCCAGCACCCTATGACAAAAAATGGAACACACCAGCAGTGTGAGGAGACCTGAAAGTGGCACATGGCAGAGTGTGGCGATGGAGACAGCAGCAATGGGAGGCCGTACAGGGACCCATGAGAGACTCTGGACCTGGCAGCAGCATGAGGAGGCGGTACAGGGGCCCATGGCAGATTACGGGCCTGGCAGCAGCAATGGGAGGCCCGTAATCTGCCAGCACCCTATGACAAAAAATGTAACACACCAGCAGTGTGAGGAGACCTGAAAGTGGCACATGGCAGAGTGTGGCGATGGAGACAGCAGCAATGGGAGGCCGTACAGGGACCCATGAGAGACTCTGGACCTGGCAGCAGCATGAGGAGGCGGTACAGGGGACCATGGCAGATTACGGGTCTGGCAGCAGCAATGGGTGGCCCGTAATCTGCCAGCACCCTATGACAAAAAATGGAACACACCAGCAGTGTGAGGAGACCTGAAAGTGGCACATGGCAGAGTGTGGCGATGGAGACAGCAGCAATGGGAGGCCGTACAGGGACCCATGAGAGACTCTGGACCTGGCAGCAGCATGAGGAGGCGGTACAGGGGCCCATGGCAGATTACGGGCCTGGCAGCAGCAATGGGAGGCCCGTAATCTGCCAGCACCCTATGACAAAAAATGTAACACACCAGCAGTGTGAGGAGACCTGAAAGTGGCACATGGCAGAGTGTGGCGATGGAGACAGCAGCAATGGGAGGCCGTACAGGGACCCATGAGAGACTCTGGACCTGGCAGCAGCATGAGGAGGCGGTACAGGGGCCCATGGCAGATTACGGGTCTGGCAGCAGCAATGGGAGGCCCGTAATCTGCCAGCACCCTATGACAAAAAATGTAACACACCAGCAGTGTGAGGAGACCTGAAAGTGGCACATGGCAGAGTGTGGCGATGGAGACAGCAGCAATGGGAGGCCGTACAGGGACCCATGAGAGACTCTGGACCTGGCAGCAGCATGAGGAGGCGGTACAGGGGCCCATGGCAGATTACAGGCCTGGCAGCAGCTATGGGAGGCCCGTAATCTGCCAGCACCCTATGACAAAAAATGTAACACACCAGCAGTGTGAGGAGACCTGAAAGTGGCACATGGCAGAGTGTGGCGATGGAGACAGCAGCAATGGGAGGCCGTACAGGGACCCATGAGAGACTCTGGACCTGGCAGCAGCATGAGGAGGCGGTACAGGGGCCCATGGCAGATTACGGGCCTGGCAGCAGCAATGGGAGACCCGTAATCTGCCAGCACCCTATGACAAAAAATGTAACACACCAGCAGTGTGAGGAGACCTGAAAGTGGCACATGGCAGAGTGTGGCGATGGAGACAGCAGCAATGGGAGGCCGTACAGGGACCCATGAGACACTCTGGACCTGGCAGCAGCATGAGGAGGTGGTACAGGGGCCCATGGCAGATTACGGGCCTGGCAGCAGCAATGGGAGGCCCGTAATCTGCCAGCACCCTATGACAAAAAATGTAACACACCAGCAGTGTGAGGAGACCTGAAAGTGGCACATGGCAGAGTGTGGCGATGGAGACAGCTGCAATGGGAGGCCGTACAGGGACCCATGAGAGACTCTGGACCTGGCAGCAGCATGAGGAGGCGGTACAGGGGCCCATGGCAGATTACGGGCCTGGCAGCAGCAATGGGAGGCCCGTAATCTGCCAGCACCCTATGACAAAAAATGTAACACACCAGCAGTGTGAGGAGACCTGAAAGTGGCACATGGCAGAGTGTGGCGATAGAGACAGCAGCAATGGGAGGCCGTACAGGGACCCATGAGAGACTCTGGACCTGGCAGCAGCATGAGGAGGCGGTACTGGGGCCCATGGCAGATTACGGGCCTGGCAGCAGCAATGGGAGGCCCGTAATCTGCCAGCACCCTATGACAAAAAATGTAACACACCAGCAGTGTGAGGAGACCTGAAAGTGGCACATGGCAGAGTGTGGCGATGGAGACAGCAGCAATGGGAGGCCGTACAGGGACCCATGAGAGACTCTGGACCTGGCAGCAGCATGAGGAGGTGGTACAGGGGCCCATGGCAGATTAGGGGCCTGGCAGCAGCAATGGGAGGCCCGTAATCTGCCAGCACCCTATGACAAAAAATGGAACACACCAGCAGTGTGTGAGGAGACCTGAAAGTGGCACATGGCAGAGTGTGGCGATGGAGACAGCAGCAATGGGCGGCCGTACAGGGACCCATGAGACACTGTGGACCTGGCAGCAGCATGAGGAGGTGGTACAGGGGCCCATGGCAGATTAGGGGCCTGGCAGCAGCTATGGGAGGCCCGTAATCTGCCAGCACCCTATGACAAAAAATGGAACACACCAGCAGTGTGAGGAGACCTGAAAGTGGCACATGTTTGGGGCATGATTCATGGCGGATTTAGTCAGTTGTGTCAGGAACTGGTGGTTTGAAATCCAGACTAATCCACGCCTGATTCATTTTCACAAACGTGAGTCTCTCCACACTTTGGGTGGACAGTCGTGTCCTCCGCGGAGTTACAATACCTCCTGCCGCACTAAACACGCGCTCCGATGCCACGCTACTGGCCGGGCATGACAGCCTTTCAAGGGCAAATTCAGCTAGTTGGGGCCAAAGGTCAAGTTTCGTTGCCCAGTAGTCAAGGGGATTGTCTACCTCGGTTGGCAGGGTGCTGTCCAAGTAGGCCCAAGCCTGTTGTTTGAGGTCCTGCTCCAGGTCCACCTGATGCTGCTGCTGCTGCGGCTGGTTAGTAGTTTCCTCACTGCGCTGGTGAAGAAAGCTACTCATCATCGACTGCAGACAGAGGCAGCCGCTGCTGGTGGAGCTGCCACTGCTCCTACCACCCCACCCCTCCCCTGCTGCCATGGCAGCGGAACACGAGCGCACAGGGCCCACAGTGTCTGAGGATGGACGTTGGCGCACAAAGGCAGAGACCAACTGACTACATAGGTGGTTTTTATATTACGTTATTTTGGCCTCCCTCTCAGCAGGTGTGAAAAAGGCCACCATTTTTGAACGGTAGCGAGGGTCCAACAAGGTGGACAGCCAAAAGTCATCCCTCTGTCTGATGGTTATTATTCGGCTGTCGCTACGCAAGCAACTGAGCATGCTATGGGCCATTTGTGCCAAGGAATGCGAGGGACTCCCTGCCTCCATCTCCACAGCATACTGCCACGGTGCGTCTGGGTCCTCTGTCTCCTCCTCCTCCTCTACCAGATGCTCCTGCTCCTCCACTCCTGTCCGCTGAGTGGAAAAACCACCCATTTCACTCAATAATTCCTGAGCACAAATGTCCTCCTCTACCTCCTCCTCTTCTTCCTGTCCTGCCCCCACAGGGGTCATGTGGCGTTGAGATCTGTGCGCCACGTCTACCGCACCCTGACCAGCCATTGTTAACAGCATTTGTTCCAGGACGTGCAACAGAGGAATGACGTCGTTCATCCCATAGTCCTGCCGACTCACGAATAGAGTGGCCTCCTCAAAGGGCCTGAGCAAGCGGCAGGTGTCACGCATGAGCTGCCAATGGCTGACATCGAAGTTACACAGGGGAGTACCTTTATCCGCTTGTAACATCAGGAAATCGGTGATGGCCTTTCGCTGTTCGTAAAGGCGGTCTAACATGTGTAGGGTTGAATTCCACCTTGTTGCAACGTCGCAGATCAGGCGATGCTGTGGAATTCCGTTCTGCCGCTGCAGCTCAAGGAGGGTGTGCTTTGCGGTGTAGGAATGGCTGAAATGCATGCAAAGTTTACGTGACATTTTAAGGATGTCTTGCAGTGGGATGGTGGATTTTAGGAACCGCTTGACAACCAGATTGAACACGTGAGCCATGCATGGCGCATGGCACAACCTTCCTTGACGCAGAGCAGACACCATGTTCTTTCCGTTGTCGGTCAACATGGTTCCGATTTTCAGTTTGCGCGGAGACAGCCATCTGTCGATTTCTCTGTTCATTACACTGAGAAGTTCCTCCCCTGTGTGACTACGTTCGCCAAGGCATACCAGGTGCAGCACAGCGTGACACCGTTGCGCCCTGCACATGTGATATGCCGGTCGGGTAATGGGACTTGGCACGGGGGTGGCGGCTGAGGACACGAAGGAAGAAGAGGTGGTAGAGGCGGACATCTTTTGTGGACCAAGGACGTGCAAACGTGGAGGCAAAAGCGGCGTGACCTGTCCAAGTTGCTGGTGCGGCCCAGTGGGCCGTAAATGACATGTACTGTCCCTGACCGTAGTTACAGCTCCACACGTCGGCGCTGCCGTGCACTTTGGCAGAGACCGACATGCTCAAAGACTGGCCCACCATCTCTTCTACATGTGAATGCAGGGCTGGCACTGCCTTTTTGGCGAAGAAATGACGGCTTGGCACTCTCCACCGCGGCGCGGCACAAGCCATCATTTCTCGGAAAGGTGCTGAGTCCACCACTTGGAAAGGGAGGGACTGCAGCACCAGCAACTTGGACAGGAGGTCGTTCAGCTTTTGCACCATCGGGTGCGTGCTCGCAAACTGTTGTCTCTTGGAAACGGATTCCAAGAAAGACTGCTGACGGAATCCGTGAAGAGGAGTAGCAGGAGAAGGAGCATCTAAACGAGCGGAAGATGCCAACGAGCGACAACTCCCCTCAGCAGAGGTGTTGGAGCCTTGACTGGCTGATAGAGGGCGATTGACGTCGGGTGACGGAGCAAGTAACGGAGCGGGTGATGGAGCGGGGGCTGGGGCAGGCAGAACCGCCGTATCTTTATCACGGTTTTCCCAGGCCACCAAATGGCGACGCTGCATATGCTGCTGCCGCAACGCTGTAGTCCCAACATGGGCCCCCTGGCCACGCTTGACTTTCTGGCCACATAGTCGACATACGGCTACGTTTACTTCCTCCGGCAGCTTGACGAAAAATTGCCACACCCCCGATACTCCTCACTGGCTGACTGCTACTTCCTCCGTGCACACCGGCACCACTACTGGCCGTGGTGGTAGGCTGCAGTGGAGCTGGTGCTCTACTCCGTGGCCGTTTGGCTCCACTGACACTGCTGCGACCCTGCTGCCTCCTGGGCAACCCACCGACTGTTTTGCTCGCTGCCAAGCTGCCACCCTCTTCTCCTGATGATGCGGAAGCAATAGCCTGATGACGACGAGGCTGCCAAGTGCGATCAGCCTCATCATCATCAATTAGGGTCTCCGCCTCACTACTAGCCCCCTAGCTACTAGCTGCGTGTGGGTCAGGAGACAGACCTGTCTCTAGACCGGCTACCGAGCCACTCTCCTCGCCACTACTTCTTCGCCTGGCTGCTGAAGAGGCGGATGTCTCCCCCCGTTCCTGACCGCCCTCTGTTAGCTCTTCCTCACTGTACAGTGGGGCTGAGCCCACAGCATGCGATATTTCGCTTGGTGAGGGAACACCAAAGGACAGGGGCAGGTCGAGGACACGTGATTTCAGTGGGCTTGCTCCCGGGCCATGCCAACTAACGGTTGTGTCTGACGTACCCACCGACCGTTGGCTGTAGGTGTCAGAGGTGACCTGGGAAGAGGAAGACGACCGAGCCAACCAATCGATGACGGCAGGGTTGTCGGTGGAGACACGACCGCTGGATGACACCGGGAGCAATGGCCTCTGGCTGCGACTAGTGCTGCCTCGACCCCTTCCTTTGCTGCCACGTCTGCTCGCTCCTAAAACATTGCCTCCTTTGCCACTCCTCTGCATGTTGTCTGACATACTCTTTAATTAAACGATTCTGTGTCCCTGAGTAACAATTCTGTGTCCCTGAGTAACAATTCTGTGTCCCTCAGTAACAATTCTGTGTCCCTGAGTAACAATTCTGTGTCCCTCAGTAACAATTCTGTGTCCCTCAGTAACGATTCTGTGTCCCTGAGTAACAATTCTGTGTCTGTCCCTGAGTAACAATTCTGTGTCTGTCCCTGAGTAACAATTCTGTGTCCCTCAGTAACAATTCTGTGTCCCTGAGTAACAATTCTGTGTCCCTCAGTAACAATTCTGTGTCCCTCAGTAACAATTCTGTGTCCCTCAGTAACAATTCTGTGTCTGTCCCTGATTAACAATTCTGTGTCTGTCCCTGAGTAACAATTCTGTGTCCCTCAGTAACAATTCTGTGTCCCTGAGTAACAATTCTGTGTCTGTCCCTGAGTAACAATTCTGTGTCTGTCCCTGAGTAACAATTCTGTGTCCCTCAGTAACAATTCTGTGTCCCTCAGTAACAATTCTGTGTCCCTCAGTAACAATTCTGTGTCTGTCCCTGAGTAACAATTCTGTGTCCCTCAGTAACAATTCTGTGTCCCTCAGTAACAATTCTGTGTCCCTCAATAACAATTCTGTGTCTGTCCCTGAGTAACAATTCTGTGTCTGTCCCTGAGTAACAATTCTGTGTCCCTAAGTAACGTTTCTGTGGCCCTAAGTAACGGTTCTGTGTCCCTGAGTAACAATTCTGTGTCTGTCCCTGAGTAACAATTCTGTGTCCCTCAGTAACAATTCTGTGTCCCTCAGTAACAATTCTGTGTCCCTGAGTAACAATTCTGTGTCCCTCAGTAACAATTCTGTGTCTGTCCCTGAGTAACAATTCTGTGTCTGTCCCTGAGTAACAATTCTGTGTCCCTCAGTAACAATTCTGTGTCCGTCAGTAACAATTCTGTGTCCCTCAGTAACAATTCTGTGTCCCTGAGTAACAATTCTGTGTCCCTGAGTAACAATTCTGTGTCCCTCAGTAACAATTCTGTGTCCCTCAGTAACAATTCTGTGTCTGTCCCTGAGTACCAATTCTGTGTCTGTCCCTGAGTAACAATTCTGTGTCCCTCAGTAACAATTCTGTGTCCCTCAGTAACAATTCTGTGTCTGTCCCTGAGTAACAATTCTGTGTCTGTCCCTGAGTAACAATTCTGTGTCCCTCAGTAACAATTCTGTGTCCCTCAGTAACAATTCTGTGTCCCTCAGTAACAATTCTGTGTCCCTGAGTAACAATTCTGTGTCTGTCCCTGAGTAACAATTCTGTGTCTGTCCCTGAGTAACAATTCTGTGTCCCTCAGTAACAATTCTGTGTCCCTCAGTAACAATTCTGTGTCCCTCAGTAACAATTCTGTGTCTGTCCCTGAGTAACAATTCTGTGTCTGTCCCTGAGTAACAATTCTGTGTCCCTCAGTAACAATTCTGTGTCCCTCAGTAACAATTCTGTGTCCCTGAGTAACAATTCTGTGTCTGTCCCTGAGTAACAATTCTGTGTCTGTCCCTCAGTAACAATTCTGTGTCCCTCAGTAACAATTCTGTGTCCCTCAGTAACAATTCTGTGTCCCTCAGTAACAATTCTGTGTCCCTCAATAACAATTCTGTGTCTGTCCCTGAGTAACAATTCTGTGTCTGTCCCTGAGTAACAATTCTGTGTCCCTAAGTAACGTTTCTGTGGCCCTAAGTAACGGTTCTGTGTCCCTGAGTAACAATTCTGTGTCTGTCCCTGAGTAACAATTCTGTGTCTGTCCCTGAGTAACAATTCTGTGTCTGTCCCTGAGTAACAATTCTGTGTCCCTCAGTAACAATTCTGTGTCTGTCCCTGAGTAACAATTCTGTGTCCCTAAGTAACGTTTCTGTGGCCCTAAGTAACGGTTCTGTGTCCCTCAGTAACAATTCTGTGTCCCTCAGTAACAATTCTGTGTCTGTCCCTGAGTAACAATTCTGTGTCCCTAAGTAACGTTTCTGTGGCCCTAAGTAACGGTTCTGTGTCCCTCAGTAACAATTCTGTGTCCCTCAGTAACAATTCTGTGTCTGTCCCTGAGTAACAATTCTGTGTCCCTAAGTAACGTTTCTGTGGCCCTAAGTAACGGTTCTGTGGCCCTAAGTAACGGTTCTGTGGCCCTAAGTAACGGTTCTGTGGCCCTCAGTAACAATTCTGTGTCTGTCCCTAAGTAACAATTCTGTGACCCTAAGTAACGTTTCTGTGGCCCTAAGTAACGATTCTGTGGCCCTAAGTAACGGTTCTGTGGCCCTCAGTAACAATTCTGTGTCCCTCAGTAACAATTCTGTGGCCCTCAGTAACAATTCTGTGTCTGTCCCTAAGTAACAATTCTGTGGCCCTAAGTAACGTTTCTGTGGCCCTAAGTAACGATTCTGTGGCCCTAAGTAACGATTCTGTGGCCCTAAGTAATGTTTCTGTGGCCCTAAGTAACGATTCTGTGGCCCTAAGTAACGATTCTGTATCCCTAAGTAACGTTTCTGTGGCCCTAAGTAACGTTTCTGTGGCCCTAAGTAACGTTTCTGTGGCCCTAAGTAACGTTTCTGTGTCCCTAACTAACGTTTCTGTGTCCCTAAGTAACGTTTCTGTGTCCCTAACTCTCTCCCTCAATACAGCCAGGTCTGCCTCTGTTGAATGACTGGAGGCAAATGGAGAATTCTAAAATGGCCACCATTTATAGCTCGACCATTACACAGTGCTGGCTGGCTGCTGATTGGCTAATGCGATCACATGTCATGAATGAATGCATTATGGGTCAGCGCGCCTTGTCTGCGCGCCTTCCCAGACATCCCCGCTCCGTCGCCGCACATGTCGCCGCCATTTTAGGAAAAATTTCGATTCGCGCATCCGAAGTATGCTAATTTTCGGATTCGTCGCAAATCGAAATTTTCCTAATATTCGAAACGAATTCCACTTCGCCTAGTTCGATTCGCTCATCTCTAGAAGCAACCTATGTGTATACAGCATGTATCATTATTCTTCAAATGTTTTTAGTATATTTATATGTTGTGGTGTGTTTAGACCTTGGAGGCTCTTTTTACATTGTATATTGTATAAATAAAATGTTGATACTTTTATAGCATTTAATTTTTATGTGTTTTGGTACCTCAAAGTCCCAGTTCCCCACTTCTCCCTTTTTGGTGTTTACATTTATAGTATTATTGGGAAGTGGTACCGCTTACCGTGGTATCTAGTGGAGGTCGGGAACAGATTTTATTTAAATCTAAATCCCACTTGATGGCCAGGAAATCTCACTCCACTATGGCATAGTTTTTCACAGTAGTCATCCTCCCCTTTGAACTCCAGGGACAAAATGGCTCCTACACCTTTGTTGGAGACATCCATTTGGACAGTCGGCACAAGGCTGCTTTAGACTCCAGTAAAGCCTCCTCAGCTTTGTCATTCCACTTAACCATGACTGAATACTTAGTGGCAAAATTTTGGACAAACTGACAATAGTACCCTACTATGGCCAGGAAGTCTCTGACTCATTACTTTGTGATGGTGTAGGGCCTGAATAGACTCTGACTAGCCTGTACCTTGTTCTAAACTTGTTTAGTTTCCTTTCATTTAATAATTTTCTAACAAATTAAAACATTTTCACCAGTCCTTACCCACAATTTACTCCAGATACCAAGACTATTCTACAATGGCACACTTCTCAGGATTAACTGTAAACACCTCCTTCTTCAACACTGCTTGAACTTGGGTAAGATGGGACTCAGTCTGTACTGAAGATAATAGTGTCATCAAGATACACTGAGATGTATTTCTGATGAGGATGCAGTGTTTTATCCATTGCCCTTTTCAATCCAAGCGGCATTCTTTTTATTGGAAGTGACCCTCAGGTGTGGAAAATGCCATATCTTTCTTTGCATTCCTTGGTTAGGTCTAATACCATTAGACCTTTCTTCTCGTTCAGCTCATCTACTCAGGGGCATCGGATATGCATGGAACTTAGATACTTCACTAAGCTGTCTGAAGTCATTACAAAACTGCAGAGCCCTGTTGGCATAAAATACCAACACAGTCAGACTTGACCATTTACTCTGCAACACTCTGATTGAGTTTAAGCATTTTCTGAAGTACCTCCAATACAGCTTTCCAGTGTGCTCTAAAGTTTTACCCAGTAGGTAAAATAGTTTTTATAGAGGAAGATCTTTTCAGGACCTTGCAGTCCTGAAAAGATCTTCCTCTTCCGTGATAATGTTATGCTTGCCCACTTGAAAGACTGAGTTGTTATGCTTGACCACTTGAAAGCATGACATTATCACGGATATAATGTCCTGAAAAGATCTTCCTCTTCCTCTATAAAAACTATTTTACCTACTCTGTTTGTGGCTCTGAATTAGCCTCCTCCTAAAAAAAAAAATCAAATCTATTTTACTACAGCAGTCTTTGTGGATCCATGCTGAGTATTGCTAAAAAATATTATATTCTAACAATAACTCTATTAGTGTTTTTTTAATTAAACTCTTTTGAAATAGTATATAAGTTAAACTAACTGGCCTGTACTTGGTAAAGACTTTGATCTCTTTTTAAATATAGGCACCACATTGGCCTTGCGCCAATTCAGTGGTTCTTTGCCAGCTTCTAAAAATGAGAAAAAATGGCTTAGAAATAACAGAGCTCAATTCTTTGTGGACCTACAGGTGTAAGCCAGGTCCAGGTGCTTTATTCACCTTAATTTTGGACCATATCAATCTTGAGCCATTCTGAGTCATTTGGAGCTACAGTATGTCAAAATTATCCCCAAGAATGTATGCTCCTACATTTTTCTTTGTATACACAGAGCTGAATTGTTTATTAAAATTTGCCTTCTCTTTGTCCCCAACCTCCAACTCCCAACTCTAAATTATCTTGTAAATATGCTCATTCCTATCCTTTTTGCTAATAACGTATTTGAAGAATATTTGGAGGTTTTCCCTACTCTTTTTCAATCTGTTGTTTAAATTTGTGTGGCCTTGATTTCATTTTTACAGGATTTTTTTTGTAACTTTTAAATGATCATAGTGTTCATTTTTATATTTTTTAAATAATTTTTTCTTATTATTTATAGTTATTTTAACTTTTGATGTGAACCACAAAGGTTTTTATTTTTAGCCTTTTAAACCTATTGCACATGGGAGTATACAGTATGTTGCAGCGTGTTTGCAAGCAGTTGATTTGAAGCATTTCCATTTCTGTTCTGTTTTTCTTCAATATTGGGTACTTTCTTTCTATTCATGCCCAGGCCAATTTTCAGCTTTCAGTGCTTTCACATACACATGTACAGAATGGAAATACATTTAGTTTAGTTTTGGATAATGTTACCAATTTAATTTTGTTGATCTGTTACGGAATTAGTTTAGTTTGGTTTCCTTTCGTTTATTCATTTTCTAACAAATTCCAAATTTTCAGAACGATTCAAATTCTAATTCAAGAATTGAGCGACCAATCTGAATTGTATGAAGAATAGCTGATTGTTAAGGAGGAGGTCAACAACCCAGCCACCGTGTGTTTAACAACGATGAATAATGAGCTGTCAAGGGGTTTCCCCGCTGACAGCTGATTGTAAACAAAAGAAAGAAAATTAAAAATTCTGAGAAAAACAGCACGGTTGTCCCTCCTATCCATACCAGGCCCTTTGGCCCTGATTTAATAAGAATGGTGTCTTAACAGCAGATGCTGAACATTCAGCCAGATTCAATTCAATCAAATAAGACCTTTCAGTGGTCCAAAAAACATCTAGCATACACAGAATTCTCTTTGTAAATATGCAGACAGCATAGGCGCATTTATAGGAGCAATGCCGTATATGGTCCCTAGGTGGAGCACAAGCACGGGCTTTGTCCCGTTTGCATTTATTTGTGTTTCAGATTAGAAAACTCAGGTGTGCCTTGTTTTAATAGCTTTTTCGTCTGTTTGTGTTTCTGTGTTTGTGTTTGTTTGTTGCTATTATTGTTGCCTCTATTAATTTTCTTGCCTTTATTTTCTCCAAAAATGATCGACCAACTAATGCATTTTATAATGAATGTAACAAAACATCCTATTTTCGAACGTCAAACATTTTCAAACTTATATCTCAAATAATTTGAATGTCTAGTTCTAAATTCCCAATCTAAGTATATTTCTTCATTCTCTTTAATCATGTAACCATTCTACAGTCCAGCTCAATTTCTGTCTGTTACAGTGGTGTAGTGGTTAGCGCTCAGAGCTTGCAGCACTTGGGTCATGGGTTCTAATCCCAGTCATATCCGCACCTGTATGGAGTTTGCATGCTTTCTCTGTGCAGGTGTGTTTCTGCCAACACTCCAAAGACATGCTGTTAGGTTAAATGGGCCTAGTATCCCCCCTCTCCCTCGACATAACCCGCAGGGACTTCGTCACTGCTCAAACTCCCTCCAACCCCATTCCCCCTCACTCAACTACCCCCTCATCAACCCTCTCCCATGGCCCCACCACTGCTCTGACCTCCACTTCCACCCCACCCTACATTCCTCATACTGAAGCCCCCCAACACTCCGCACCTTTGACCTTACTACCATCGAGGAAGTCTCCAAGATCCTCTCTGATGCCCGCCTCACCAACTGCCCCCTCGACCCTATCCCCTCACAACTCCTACGACCTCCCTCCCCCTCCATCCTACACTCCCACACCCACATCTTTAATCTCTCCCTCTCCTCCGGCACTTTCCCTTCCCCTCTGAAACATGCACACATCACCCCCATACTTAAAAAGCCCTCCCTGGACCCCAATGACCTGAACAACCTCAGACCCATCTCCCTGCTCCCATTTACATCTAAACTCCTCGAGCGCCTAGTCTACACCCGCCTAAGCTCTCACCTCAATGACAACAACCTCCTCGATCCCCTACAGTCTGGCTTCCATCCCCTACACTCCACCAAAACTGCCTTACTCAAACTCTCCAACGACCTGCTAACCGCCAAAGCTAATGGCCACTATTCAGTTCTCCTACTCCTTGACCTCTCTGCGGCCTTCGACACAGTCGACCACTCCCTCCTCAAAAAAAAACTACACTCCCTCGGCCTCAGAGATTCTGATCTCTCCTGGCTCTCATCCTACCTGTCACAACGCTCTTTCAGCGTTTCCTATAATGCTACCACCTCCCCCTCACTCCCCCTCTCTGTTGGGGTCCCTCAAGGCTCTGTCCTCGGGCCCCTTCTCTTCTCCATCTACACCTCCTCCCTTGGCCAACTCATACACTCTCACGACTTCAACTACTACCTCTATGCCGACGACACACAAATCTATCTCTCAACCCCCCACCTCACCCCCTTGGTCTCCGCCCGAATCACACACCTACTGAGCGACATATCAGACTGGATGTCGCTCCACTTCCTTAAACTGAACCTTGTCTTCCCCCCAGCCCGGACACCACCCCCCATTGACTTCTCCGTCACATCCAACAATGCCACCATCAAACCCGCCCCGCAGGCCAGAGTACTTGGTGTCATTCTGGACTCCAACCTATCCTTCCAGCCCCAAGTCCAATCTTTAACAAACTCGTGCAGACTCCACCTCCGCGACATCGCCAAAATACGCACTTTCCTAACCCCAGAAACCACTAAACAGCTCATCCACTCCCTCATCATATCACGACTCGACTACTGCAACTCCCTCCTCACTGGCCTGCCTCGCCGCTGGCTATCCCCGCTTCAGTCGATCCTGAATACGGCTGCCAGACTCATTCACCTTTCCAACTGCTCCATCTCCGCCACCCTAAAAACTGTCCACCATACTGCCCCGTACTACATCACTGACCTAATATCCATGTAGGGAACTGTTATTTTATACACTAGTTGTGGTTTGTTTACATTCATATACAGCCACTACCATAGAGGTCCCATTACAGACAAGTCCCTAGGTGTGCTTCCTGCCCCTACAAGGAGGTCAAGAAACCCCAGGATGTTATATAGTTTGTTTTTCCAGGAAGTATCAGGCAGAGGGTGCCAGCCTGCCATGTGCTGTGTATCTGGGGAGAACTGTATGGTGATTCTGTGAGTAATGATCCAGATTAACAAGGCTGCTATCTATCTAGTTGTTACTGAAGCAGATTAGGTCTGCCTCTGTTATATTTCAACTTCTGTATTGGAACCCTAATATCTCTGTAAGAGAGAGATTTGTGGTTCATTATCATTATTCTATTTACACACTGCAGAATCCTTATAGTTGTCTATATATATATATATATATATATATATATAGATCAGTTTTTTCACCTACATAAGACTGTCAGGTGAACTTTCTGTTAATTGCAGTGTATCTTTGCAGCCTCTTTGCTTAAAGCCATAGCATCCTTATTGGTCTGGATCTCCCTTTAGCTAGGCTTAGCATAGGGAGCGTTGGATAGATTAGGCTAGAGGTAGGTTAGGCATCCGACGGCCACTTAGACAGATAGAGGCCCGGTTGCGGTGACAGCCCAGTTTAGGGATAGGGACTAAGAGTAAGGAGAGATAGGGCATTTTATCCTTTTAGGTGATGCATCGCTGATCGTCAGACAAGCAGTGCATTCATCCGCATAGAACGTGTTACTTGGACGCCATCACAGCATCTGAAGTGGAAGTGTGCAGCTTATTGACTCTCACCTCTCCAGGGGCCCCTGCTACCGGACTGCGCTATAACCCATGGTTGGAGGTATTCTGTATACTACATGCACATATACCCGGGTATAATTGCAACCTCCCAATTTGTGGTAAATTGTAATTCCTGAATGTTATTCTTATGCATCCTGTTTTATGTGGCTGCTTTATATAAACTTTGCATTAATCTCATACAGGTGTGGTGACATGTTTTCATGTTAGAAATATAAGCTGGGTGCATTAATACTGCTATGTATAGTTACTTTAAGTTGTCTACCTGTTACATTCCTAGAAAGGGGTGAGTCTCCTCAATTGCAGGATCCCTATTCTAGGTGGAGGCACTGCCATTTGTATTATCACAACACCCCTCTTCCATATAGCGAAGGCTCAGGATTGCCTACTCATATACAGGTTAGCGCCATAGCTTGTTTGGTGTGGGCCATTTCACATAACCCCCCCAAAACAGGGCTACATCCAAGTACCGCCCAGCACACACACTCCGCTCCTCACAAGACCTCCTTTTCTCTAGTTCCCTGGTCTTCTCCTCCCATGCCCGCCTCCAGGACTTCTCCAGGGTGTCACCCATCCTCTGGAACTCCCTGCCCCAACCCATCAGATTATCACCTACTCTCCTCTCCTTTAGGCGCACCCTGAAAACCCATCTCTTCAGGGAAGCCTACCCCACCCCCTGCTAACCTGCCGACCTCCTCCACTCTTCCAACCACTCCATCCCCCACAGCTATTTCCTCCTGTACCACTATCCCCTCCCTCCTAGATTGTAAGTTCGAAAGAGCAGGGCCCTTGATCCCCTCATGTTTTGCATTGTATTGTTATTGTTCTGTCACATGTTCTGTTCCCCTTTGTAATGTACAGCGCTGAGCGAACCATTGGCACTTTATAAATACTGTATAATAATAATAGTATTTGTATGAATTTGTGGCCTTGATGTTACAGACTATTGTGAAGGCCCAAAATGTGGAGGTCAATTTCCAGGGTTATGTCAGTGCCAGGAATATTGATCAATCAATTAAGATTTTGACTACTGACTAGAAAGTGGAGAGGGAGTAGAATAGCTGACTGGTGTAAGCAGAGCCACTGATAAGGGGGGCCCGGGCAGCTGACAAGCCCATCTTCAGCTGCTAAATTCCATTGTTAGCCTCCTGTCATTTTATCACACAGTGGCTCAGTGCTGTTTGTTCGTGCTCAAGTTTGTCACTTTCAATTCCACCACCCCCCCCCCCCGTTATCACTTGTTCCATCTGCCAATCTATGTATCACTGCCCAACTCTTTTTGTTTAACTATGTATTTACTGATCTAGTTAATGTGTCTCATTTCCTACCACCTACAGCTCAGATCTAGCATTATTATAAGATTCCTAATTGTATCTCACCACTAGTCTGATTGAATTCACAATTCCTGGTCAGTCCCGTTCCCTTACCTATAATAACCTTTAGGGCCAGTTCACGCTACATGTGTTTAATTTCCTTTTTTCTGCATCCAAAATGCACACAAAGAAGGCTATATGATTGTCAATGTCATAGTTCACATCAGTGCTTGCATTTCCAGTGCGTTTGTCAGGACGCTGGTGCCCTGCAGCGTCGCGCTGGGCACCATGCGCAGAACACCAGTCCTAACTAGCGGAACCAGTCCTAACTAGCGGATGAGCGACGGGACCTGGGCGTGCACGGCGGCGGCATTCGCAATCGCGGACACGCGCCCAGCACCAATGACAGCGCGGGGCGGGCTATTTAAACCTGGAACAGGTATGTCCAGTTGCCGTTTGGTCTTACCTGTTCTGTTCCTGATTTGTGTTCCTGTGTTATCTGTTGCCGACCTCTGCTTGTTCTTGATCCTGCTATTCTCCTGATTAACCCCCGGCTTGCCTGACTATTCTTTTGCTTGATCTCTACCGCGCTGCCCGCTACCTGCTGAACCTGGCTTGTGACCCCGACCATTCTCTGCTTGCTCCTCCTGTACCACGCTGCTCGCACAATACCAACCCGGCCTGTCTGACTACGCTTACTTCACCCGATGATCCATCCATCCCGCACGGATCACCTTTAGTAAGTCTGCCTGCCTCTTCCCATCAGACTCCGTTCCTGCACTCCCCTGCCAGTACTCTCTACCACAGCCGGACGCACTCAGGGGTCGCGACCTAGTTCCAGTCTGCACCAAGTCCATCCCCACCATCAGGGGCCCTGGTGAATAGCAGGCTGGGACTTAGACCCCGCGCCCTGAGGAAATCCATGCTGTGGGCTGCTAGAGACACTGCCAGGTGGCACCTAACAGCGTTGCGGGTGCAGCAAAAAATGTCAAATGTTTATGCACAGAACTGTACTGTAAAACGCACCAAAAGCGCACTGTTAAGCACATGTCTTTAAACTGAAGAAAAAGAGAGGGGAAAAAAATTAACTGGAATGCATAATAAACACACTGGAATGAGGCAAAAATGCATCCAAAACACACCGGAACATGTTAAACGTGCATGCAAAAATGCACCTGGAACACATCTAGACTGTGTTTCCATAGTGTGAACCGGCCCTTGGGACTTGTTCACACTATTTGTGGTGCAGAAACACATGCAAGAGCATGCATTTTCCTGCACAGCAAATGCAGATGTGCGCAGGTACCATGATGAAAACGTAATTGCACCTCCACACATCTAGTAAACACAGATGCATTCACAGCCACCAAAATGCATGGCACCACACTACTGTGTGGTTAGGTGCAACACACTTAAAATAATATGCCTGCAGTATTTTTGCATGTTCCCACACATTAGGCAGCCCATTGAAATTAATGGGCTGAGGAAAAAAATTTAAAAATGCCTCATTCAGACAGTTCCTCTGGCCTGTACAGCATGAATGAGTGGGTTGTTCACGCGACCAGACCCACGTGTTACAGCAGCTGTATGAACAGAGGTTTTAATCTGACAGGTGTGCAGGCGTGGGGAAGGTGCCCTGAATGCTCACTGTCTGTGTTCAGGGCTGTACACCTGCACCTATATGCTTGTCAAATTAGGACCTGCAGCATTTCCATAGTGTAAGACGGCAACAGCCACAAAAGCAAACCACTGATTCACACATTACAGGCCACAGCACCCATGACCTCAATTACACACACAGCTTTATTTATTAACTCACGTTTTAGTGCATTTTTACCATAAATATAATTTTGATATTTTCTCTGGCAGTGGGGGGCCTGTCAGTTAGGCTGTATGGGGCCCCGTGATATCTAACAATGGCCCTGGGTGTATGCTTGTTTCTGTTCCACCTGTATAGTTAGGAAAAACAATAACTTCTTCTATGGAATACCTTGAACCTCTGCTATATCTCTCAATGTATCTAGGAATTGAACATGTTTTCTACTGAAAATACAACAATTATTAGTAATATTTTCCCTGAAGCAATCATGAACTAACCCCTTCTGGAAAATGAGAATTCGGGATGCTTTATTAATAATAATAATAATAATAATAATTGTACCCAATTATGCATAGGCCAGATCTGTGTGTCCAGACAGAACCTTCCAGTGGCTATTCAATGAACAATGTACACTTCTCTTTATGCCAGATCTATGTTGAGCTGCATTAGTCAATATGTTGCAATGGCCTGAAATCTTTGGACCCAAACCACATGAGCTCAGGTGTCTCTGAAGTTCCTTCATAGCAAACCTCCATTATGTACTGTATGGGCCTGGCCCACTCGAAATGAATGCATTGTTCTGGTAGGTCCTCCTATTACAGACTTTAGCTACATGTTGAGGAAATTGCACCGACTTTTCATCAGATTGCATATTATCTGTCTATTATTAAGTCTAGGAAAGAGAATCAAGAGGATATGACACTGTTTTAAGGAACCAAAAAATAGTCTTTTTTCAACAAAACAAAAAAAAAAAGGCAAATACATGGCCTGATGTAAAGACATGGCTGCCAGCTCAAAAATTTTTGGCAAACCAATAACAGGCTCCACTGTTTGCCAGCACACGGCTCAAACATATCTGGAAAATATGGGGACTCTGATATCCGATGCAAGTTTTTTCAGGAACAGGAAGCAATTATGCACCCCCAAAAGCAGCATAGAGGGATGGTCAAGTTGCTGTGCTGCTTCCAAACCACCTCTGCCATGCCAGGGTGTTTTTTTTTTTTTTTACAACAAAAAAAAACATTTCCAAATCATTAATTACATTTCTTACTATCTTTATTCCCATTACCTCCCCACCCCCTATCTAATTTCCCCTCCTCCCCAAATAAAACCTCCCTCCCCCCATATAAACCCCCAGGTATGCCAGGGTGTTTATGCAGGTCCTTGATGCCAGTTCTTGCCTGTTGCCACAAAATATCCACTGGCCACAAATGAAGGCTAGTGGAGGACATGAAGGTCCAAGCTTGATCCGCAAGCAGGACCACTCCTGTAAAATGAGAGCAAAGTATCATTGACATTTCATTATCACAATCACTTCTCAGTGTAGCTAGAGTGTCTTTTTCATGCTTTACCATTTCAGAAGGTGAGTGGAGGACATGAAGGTAGCTTTCTCCCAGCTTCAACAGCAAGCAGTAACACTCCTGTAAAATGAGAGCAAAGAATCATTGACATTTCATCATGACAATCACTTCTCAGTGCAGGCTAGCTAAAATATCTTTTTCATTTTTTACCATTTCAGGAGTTGAAGTAAACATTCTCGGAGCAATTACTGTGTTTGGAAAGGCACAAGGCCCCCCCTCCACCGGGCACACTAATGCTTACTTGAAGGTGAGCTCCATCTTGATTCCCTGATGGGCTTGAAAATCTCTGCTCTCTGGGCTCCATGGTTTATGAGTGAGTCTTCTTGGGCTCACACCAGAACGAGGTTCTGCACTGGACAGGAGAGAGGGGCCAAGGAATGCTGATGGGGGAGCAACGAAATGAAGGATCTGGGCTGCTCTGTGGCAAACTACTGTGCAGAGCACGTAAGTCTTACATGTTTATTATTTTATTTTGGAACTATTGTTAAGATCACTTTTCCAAACCCACCTGTGACGCCAGAGAGCTAATCACAACAGGCTTCCCAGGGTCCGTGACATGCCTTGTACTCCAGATGCTATCGGATAAAAGAAAAATCAAAACATTTAGATACAAAGCAAGAGGTTTTTTTTTCTTCATAAAGCTACAGGTGGCACAGACAATAGCCAAATTTTGCCAGCTGTTCTACTCCCTCTCCACTCTCTTGCCCAAAGCCACAGCATTTATTCATGTAATGTTTGAGTGGCCAGGACAACATGTTGTCATGTTGAGTAATAATACCTCAGTAGCCTTAAATACGTGAAATACCCCCCACAATCACCCCATAAAGAAAGTGACACTTTCACCCTTGAAAGTAGATACAATAATATTAAACCTTTCCTTCACCTATCTCCCAAAATCCAAAAATGCAATACAAGTACTAATTCAACCTATTCCAACCACCTAAATGAATACTCTAAATATCCCAAATCAATATCCAAAAAAATAAAATAATTGATAAATAATAAATAATAATCAATAAATAAAACAATAATAAAAAATATAATATTAAAATAAATAATAATAAATGTCCAAATGTAATAAAAGTCCAATCAAACAATAATCCACCAAAAACATATAAGTCCAGTATGTAGAACTTCCAATCCCTTCAGAAGAAGTCCGGAAGTGACGAAACTCGTAAGGGGACATGACGTCTGACGCACGCACGCACGCAAAACCGGAAGTGTCGCTGCGGCCATTTTGATTATTAGAAAACAATAATCCACCAAAAACGTATAAGTCCAGTATGTAGAACTTCCAATTCCTATTCCAATCCTCGTGATACCTCAAAAAAATAAACTACAATAGTGTATTACCTTCTAAATAACAAAACAATATAAATACCTAAATCGTGTATAAATGTATCAGTGCAAACAATGAATAAGTGCACCAAAATAAGATCAGATTCAACTGTGAATAACACGTAAATCATGCAAAAAATCATTCCGTGAACATTCAGCAATAAGTGAAAATCAAGTGACACACAAAAAAAAACTTTAAATAATTACAATAATATGAAAAAAAATTTAAATGATCATCAAATATAATATAATAAATAAGTGAGACAAATCAAATGTATAAGTGAACACTTCAATTTCTATAGTGAACACTACGTGACCACCTACAAATAGCGAGATTAAAAACTATTACCCTCAGGTATTCCTGGTAAATATACCACTTCTAAGCTTTCATTTACTTAATTTTGCCAATCCTCCATATTACTCATAAAGCAAAAGGACACTTATGTATTTCCAAGTATAAAGATAATTTAATAAAATATCTTACATTGGTGTAATAGAAATTCAACTATGTGCCAAACAAACCAACCTCTTCATGTCTTTCTGGGTAAAGAAACCACGTTTTACAATAATCAAAATGGCCACGGCGACACTTCCTGTTTTGCGTGCATGTCCCCTTACGAGTTTCGTCACTTCCGGACTTCTTCTGAAGGGATTGGAAGTTCTATATACTGGACTTATATGTTTTTGGTGGATTATTGTTTGATTGGACTTTTATTACATTTGGACATTTATTATTTATTTTATTATTATATATTTTTTATTATTGTATTTGATTATTATTTATCAATTATTTTATTTGTTGAATATTGATTTGGGATATTTAGAGTATTCATTTAAGTGGTTGGAATAGGCTGAATTAGTACTTGTATTGCATTTTTGGATTTTGGGAGATAGGTTTAATATTATTGTTGTCATGTTGACTACACAGTGGCTAAAATGGCAAGCACCACTTCACTTTGCGCTTGCCCTATAGCAGATATCCTGCTGTATCCTCCTGTAGGGTAGTACGGGTGAGCAAAGGGGTGCGCCCGCCGTGGCCGCGCTGCCTTTCGTGGCCTCGGCTGTCAATCTCCAGTTCCTGGCCGGCGATTACTCGCCAGTGCCCGCTGATTCACGAGCATCTCCGATAGGAAGGAGAACTGCATGTAAACAAGACAGTTCTCCTCCCTGTAAGCTCGTGCACACTACTTTGGATGGATGTGCTCAGCACAGCCATCCAAACCAGTGTGCTTACAGTGAAGCACACAGACACAGCACAGAGTAAAACAGCACACAGTTAACCCTTTGATTTCCCCACATGTTAACCACTTCCTGTCCAGTGCCATTAGTACAGTGACAGTGCTTTTTTTTAGCACTGATCACTGTATTGTGTCACCAAGTTAGTTCCCCCCCAGAGGCAAAATGCCTGCTGCAGTCCCACTATAAGTTGCTGTTCGCCTCCTTTACTAGTAAAAATAAAACAATAAAAACAGTATATATTCTGCCATTTGCACACGTTAGAACATTAACATCAACCAATTAATTTACACGTATTGGGATTTTTGGGAGCAAACACATGGAGTAGAATACATTTCGCACTACAAAAATGGACATTTTTAATAGAAAAAAGTCAAAAATATTGTTTTTGATCTAGCGCAAGAAATTAAAAAATCCACAGGCGAGCAAATAACTCCAAATGAAAGCTCAATTCGTTGGATAAAAAGGATGTAAATTTCATTTGGGTGCAGCATTGCATGACTGCGCAATTGTCAGTTAAAATAACGCAGCGCTTTAAAGCAATAAATGGCCTGGTCAGGAAGGGGGGGGGGGAATCCTCAGGAGGGCATGTGGTTAACATCTGTTTCCATGTGAGGGAGAGCCCTTAAAGCTGCCATCTAGTACTGTTGCAAGGCAACAAGCAAATCAGTTGACACAGCAGGGTATTTGTTACAAGGGGTCATCAGTGGGAAGTCATCTCCCAAAGGATGTTTTTGCATAGGTCACTCCTGTGATTTATGGAGGTAGAAGAGCAGGAGCCCAAACCTCCGAGTGGTGTGGATGTGCAAAGTGACTGATTTCCTGACATCAAAAGGGGGGCCCATGTGGGCTGTGATGCTGCCCTGGGGCAGGAAGATTCATGGCAATATAGCGTGCCCCCCTGGTGGAGCCAATGATCTACTTCCTGGAGGGTTCAGGGTAGCACAGTACTTCCTGGGGTTTGGAAGTGATTTCCCCTTCTAATTTACAAATTCTAATTCCTTGACCAGAAAACAATATGGGCCAGTTCACAAGCTTTGAATGGGTGTTGCTTTGGAGTGGTATAAATGTCATTGGAAGCCATGGCCCCTCTTACCCTTTTCTATCCATAGACCAATCAAATACTTAAAGCGGAGCTCCACCCAAAAGGGGAAATTCCACTTTATAGTCAACTCATCTTTATTAAGTTTTGTTGAATTAACAAAGGAGACAAAAAACAGGGACAACCACAGGTTCACATTAGTACATGCGTGTAAAAGGCTGGTATTGATAACAAGTATATATCCAAGTGGTAAAGTGTGAACCATGGGGGGGGGGGGGGTAGGGGAGGGAGTGGAGGAAAAAGATAACTGATATAACTTATGTATACATAACATTGAAATACTAGTCAAAATAGCAAGGTTGTGCTTACTTATATAATAAAATACTCCAAAAAGGTAAATGCCATCATACTGCAACTGTGCATTTAGGGTGAAGTGTCCGCTGGTGCCAGGTTTTATAAAACTTGTTATATGATAAGTGGGAGATAGAGAATCTCCTCTCCATGTCACATTGGAAATTAAGACTGGCGATCACTCTCGTTAGGGAGGGGGGCTCTGTGGTTTTCCATAGGCTAGTTATATTATTTTTTGCTGCATAGAGGAAGTGTATTATGATGTTACGAGGTTCTGGGGAAAATCTGTCAATACCTACTGTATATGAAGAAGCGCTAGGTCTGGGCTAGTGGGTACTACCGTACCAGTACTTTCTGAGATTGTTTTAATTATGTTGTTCCAAAGTGATCTGATGGATTTACAAGACCAAATAATATGGAATAGGGATCCTGTATACCCACACTGTCTCCAACAGTGTGGAGAAGTAGTTGGATAAATTCTGGTCAGTCTAATTTGGGTTAGATACCATTGGTGTAGTAGTTTAGTATAGGATTCCCAATAGGTGGCACATCGAGAGGCTCTATATGTGGTATTGAAGGCTCTCTTCCACGTTTGGTCTGTGAGCTTTTGGGAGACAATGGCTTCCCAGTGGGACAAGGATGTTGTTTTAAAAATGTGTTTTGTGTCCATGAGTGTTGCGTAGAATAAAGATATGCCTTTGCCAGGGTACTTGGGTCTATTTAGGAAGTAAAATGCAGAGGAAGGGAATGTAGTAGTGCATTGGATATTATTGGATCTCAAACAATGGGAAATTCGAAGGTATGCAAATTCACCTTTGGAGGATACCATTATCCATATATTTCTGTTGTAGCTGTTGAAATGTAACCAAGTTATGGTGGGCAAAAAGGTCAGATATGAGGGATAGATCTAGCTGTTCCCAAGGTGGCAAGAGCTTTGAGAGGGATCTTATTAGGTTTAGGCCGGGGGTATGATAGTAATTTTAACCATGCGTCTATCAAGGCTCTGATACAAGGGTGTGTTGGAGGTTTTCTAGCGATGGAACAGAGTAGGAGATATGACTGCGGTGTAATAGGGTACAGATGGATGCCACCAGAAATACATCTGGTCTAATAGGGTAGCTAGGTAGTATGTGTGTAGATGAGGGAGGTTTGTTCCCCCTCTGGGGGGGGACAAAGAAGTAGGTTATTGGAACATCTAGGTTGCTTAGAATCCCCTAAAATTTGGAAAAAACATCTCTGTGCCATGAGGCAGAAAGTAATAGGTATTGGTGTGGGGAGTGTCCTGAATTTTTTTTAAAATTTTGGGAAGTATAATCATTTTTAAGGCAGCAATGCAGCCCAGTTTGGACAAGCCAAACGTTCAGAGCGAGGATATCTCTTTGGAGAATTCTGGATGAATGTTTTGTAGTTATGTTCATATAGTTGGGATGGAGAGGGGGTTAGATTGATTCCAAGGTATGCGACTGAGTGTTCTGCCCAAATATAAGGTAACTCTTTTGATAGATGGAGTTGGGTTCTTTTTGTAGTGTACAGGTTGAGAATTAGGGATTTGGATTCATTGATTTTGTAATATGATACACTAGCATAGTGAGTTAGAAGTTATCTGATCCTATAGAGGGATCTAGCTGGGTTTGTGACCATTAAAATCATATCGTCAACAAACAAACTTATTTTGTGGTCTGTGTCAAAACCTGATATTAGAGGGTCTTATCTGATTTTCTCAGCAAGTGGTTCTATTAGTAATGCAAATATTAGAGGGGATAAAGGACATATCCCATTGGAAATATCAAATGGGCGCGATAGTATGCCGTATGTTAGGACTCTGACTGATGGGAGTCATCAAGACATTATTGATGATTGTATCCAGCCTGTGATACCAAATTTTTTCAGAACTGCTTGCATAAAACCCCAGTGGATACAGTATACGCAGACCGTATACGTTGACTAACGTAATTGGCATATTATCAATCTTGCCTACTAGAATGTGGAAAAGCCTGTGGGATCTGTGTATTCGTCAGAGAGTAGAAAATGGAAATTTAATGGCTGTCATGACTCTGTTTTTTTTTTTGATGCGATACTAAAAATTTTGTAGATACATTTTCGATGTTGAAGGCTGGCATTTTAGTTTTTAGAAAGTGAGTCTCTTGTACGAAGACGATGTCGGCTCTCTGTGCAGCAATTTCTTTGTTTAGAAACGACCTCTTAAAGTGGGAATTGAGCCCCCTGGCATTGATGGATAGGATATTAATCATTTGTGTGGTGGGGGGTGATGTTGTAGGCGAGAGAACGCCTATAGTTGCATAGGTGATTTAAGGCTATGTTAAAGCCGTTTGCGATCAGGGTAATAGTAGTACAGAAAGATAAAGAGGAGCATCTGAGTAGATCATCAGGTGTACGAGCCCATTGGAAGGCACTGGCAGTTTGAGGTCTTGACGGTGTTTGTATATGGTATGTAGTATTATCATGGAGTATCAATGAGTGGTAGTAATAAATAAATTGAACAAAGGAACAGGTACTTAAAAACATCTTGCAGGGGCGTGGCTTGGCGCATGGAGCGAGAGCAGTGACACTGCACAACTCCCAGCCTGGACCTCTGCTCCAGGCTCCCTCTCTCCCTCATGGGCACTCTTGTATATTCCCCATGGGGAGGGATCAACACCGGAACCCCTGGAGAGCAACGGGGAGCTGCTCTGGCAGTGATATGAGCTGGTTTTTGACCCGATCCGAGGCCTCGGGCACCCTGGCCTCCAAGATGGCGCTGGCACCTCTCCCTTCCTCGTCCCCTGTGGATACAGGGCTCCGTACAGAAGAAGGGCAGTTAAGTCCTTGGGCTCTCTCTCTCTCCTCCTGGGGATCCTGTTATAAAGGCACAGCAAACACATAAAGCACACAGAGATCACGCAGCCCCTCCCCAGCATCTCTCTGCTCTGAGGATTGCTGGGATCTGCAGTCCCACATGCGGTCCCTGCACACCTACATGAAATCCCTTCCTACAAAGGTAGATTTTGAGCTTTATGTGAAATGTATTGAAAGCACATACAAGCTGGAAATTTCTGATCTTAAACAAGACATTTGTGTGCGCATGGAAGAGATTGACAATACCGCCGACGGCCTGTGTAACGCTTTACAAACCCACGAAGAGACCCTTAACTCCCATACGGTTCTTATACAACAGCTCACGTACCAACAAGATGACATTGAGAACAGGAACCGCCGTAACAATGTTTGGATCAGGAGCATCCCAGAAACCATTGAATCTAAAGATTTGGCCACAGCTGTTACCGCCATCTTCAATCAACTGCTCCATCAATCTAAAGACACCTATATTGAGTTGGACCGCGTACATCGCACGCTGGGCCCCAGGAATCCTGACCCATCTTTTGTCAGTGATTCCCTGTGCAGGGTCCATTACTTTAATGTCAAGGACGCAGGGGCGGACTGACAACTCATGGGGCCCCCGGGCAATAGGGGATCATGGGGCCCCTGTGTCCTTGCCCAAACTCAAAAAAGCCTGTAAAAAAGGTACCAGGGGCATCTCATGGGGTCCCCTACTGACCCCTGGCCCTCGGGCAGTGCCCGAGTTTCCAAATGGTCAGTCCGCCCCTGCGGACAGCACACAGGACACTATCCTATTCAACGTAGTGCCAGTGATGCTCCTCCCTGACCTTTCTCGCCAGACTCTAGCTATGCGCAGGGCTCTGCGCCCTCTCACTCAAATGCTACAGGAGAGACATATCCGTTATCAGTGGCGGTTCCCATTTCAAATTCACATCTCCCAGAATGGTAAATCTTCTCAATTCTGCACCCTTGGGGGCTTGCCTACATTTCTCGGTGTGTTCGAGCTACCTCAGGTATCCCTCCTGGATTGGCCCTTTCAACTACCGACCCCTGGCCTTCCATTCCCCTCTTCCTGGCAGCAGTCTGATTGTAAGAAGAAGAAGTGTTCCAGATCTTCCTCCCACAAGATCCCGGAGGGATGACTCCCTATCTGCGTGAATTGGGAGGTTTTTCCCTTTCCTCCTCTTCCTACAGTTTTTGCACATTCTGTTGGTTACTCCTATTAGATCTGTGCCTTGTGTTTGTACCTGTTGTTTTTTTAGGTTCTGGGGCTGTGGCCTATGGCTGGTCCATGGGTTCCGCCACCGCCATTCGGGCAGGGACACCTTCGGCCCTAGTCTCAGGGGCTTTAGGCCCTTCCTTTATTTGTCTCATTCACACCCCATAATTACCGTGCTCTGTTTATATTTATTTGTTGGGGGCGGGGCCTACTTCCTCATGCCTGTTTAAGGGATTATTGAATACGTTTTGTTGAGAGGGTCATCCTCCCCTGAGGGTGACCTTCCTCAAATTATCATTTGCCTGTGGGGGGCCTTGGTCAGGATCGGATACATGCGCCTTTGACGTTCCCCACCTAGGAATGCGGTGTACTACGCAGTTTCACACTGTATGTTATTTTGACAGCTCGCCTGTCTAGTAGTTTCTCCTTCTCATTTATCTCTTTTTTTTCTGCTCTTCCTTTCTTGGCTTTTTTTTCTCTTTTCACTAGTTCTATATCTAATACCCTTCTTTTCTTTCCTCTTGGGGGTACCCCCCCTCTTTTTTTTCTCTCTCTCCTATTTGTTCTCCCTCAACCAACTGTGACTCTGATTAAATTTTCCTCTACTAATTGTAGGGGTTTTAACACTCCAGAGAGGCGGAGCCAGAAGATCTACCATTTCCATAAATGTGGAGTGCAGATCTTGCTCCAGGAGACTCATTTTCGCTCTGATGGTATCCCAGCCCTCCGCAACCGTCACTATACTCCACTGAGTATCATCTAATCCACAGGCTAGGTCTGGGGGGGGGTGTCGGTGGCCTTTCATCATACCTTCGGGCCGGAGGTCCTGGACTCCCTAATCGTTCCAACTGGTCACTACCTCTTCCTTAAATTGAAATATCAAAATATAGATCAGGCTCCATTTCTGGCAACAGTCCTCTCTAGGCTGTCCGCTTTTGGGGGTCCCGGTTTCATCGTCGGAGGGGACTTCAACATGGCTCTCTCTCTAGACTTGGACACTTCATCGGGTAAATCTTCTCTCTCCTTATTGGCCGTATCTCAACTTAAGTTGCGTTTGCATGACTTACACCTAGTAAATGTTTGGCGCGTCCAGCATTCTTCGGAGCAAGACTATAGTTATTACTGTGCAGCTCATGCATCATACAGTCGTATAGACTATTTCTTTGCTTCACAGTATTTTCTAGATTGTCCTACTTCATCCTCTCTTGGTCATTTCTTATGGTCAGACCATGCCCCAGTCCATCTAACGATTCAGGACCGACCATCGTCTTTGCGTCGCTTTTCATGATGCTTGAACGATACCCTACTCAAAGATTCTCTATGTATCGCGGAGGTCGTGAAGACTATCCAGGACTTTATTCTGGACCACACATTGGGCACTACTGGCCCTCTTAACCAATGGGAGACCCTCAAATGTGTTCTTAGAGGGGTTCTTATTAAGCATGGCTCTCGCTTGAAAAAAGCTTGAACGACGGAGATGCGTCGCTTATTTTCACTCATTGCACGCCTTGAATTGTCCCACAAACGTACTCTGGACCCGGTGCTTGCAGTGGACCTCTCTAAATGCTTGTAGAGATTTACTCCAACTTCTAGATTCCTCCTCCCTTGTTGCATGAGACAAAGCATGCAACACTCATTACTCTCTAGCTAACAAATATGGCCAGCACTTGGCACGTGTACTCCACCCTCGTCCATCCCGTTGTCCGATCCAACACATCAAGGCGCCTGACGATACTAAAATTTATCACAATATTAAAAATGTGTAAATAAGTAAGCGCCTTCTAGATAGCAGCAGCTGTACACCAAAGGCACCATATAAGGCCTTCTAATAAACAATAATATGCAGAAAGGTGCAGCGCTAAAACACAAATAAATGAACGTATATACACGTACATAAGATCATGCAAAGATATAAAGTGACACTGTACACTCATATGCCACTATATTGTGGCTGATATAACATGAGGAAAATTGCTATATCCAAGAAAAAGTCCAACGTGAAGATGTGAGCAAGATCTCAACCGATCTGTGGATTTTCCAAACGACACAGACTGTGCACACGGTGAAACAATGAGGATACAGTTTACGCACTCACCAGATGCGCAACCTTTGTGCGCTTTTATATAATATAGAGACTTCAAATATCTCATCAGAGGTCTGGTCAGATCTGGTCAGGTCCCCTTCGTCATCCCGCTCTTTGCACTCAGCCTTCTCATTAGGTAATGACCACTCTGTAAATGTAACTGGCTCCCACAGGAGCTCAGAAGAAACAGAGGAGGCCAGTAGTGCAGTATGTCTTAGGATGTTTTATTCCCACTCACAAACAGATACTCATTAGGTACAATGCAAAGAATAAAATGAAGTACTGACCCGATATAAAGTTGCCGCCGGGACCCCTCGTGGTGCCGGCGGTATTAGCGTCAAACAGCTGCAGCCTGACCTTGATGCGTTTCGAGCGAATGCTCTTAGTCATAGGGTTTTGGCTATCAGCTGTTGACGCCGTACTGTCTTTTAAATAAGGGAAATGGCGCATGCGTCGTTACCATGCGCCATTTTCCCGAAGATAGATGTCCTCAAAACCGGCGCCATTTTGGCGTAGTCCGTCTAACCGCGCATGTGCGAGCATACGTCGGAACGTGAAGGACATCTATACAGGATCACCAAAGGGAGGAATGTTGCCCTGGAAACAATATACACTGAATGCAATCCCGAAAATCGCTCAAAACAAGTGTATAGAGTTTGTCAAAGAAGTCCGTTTTTCTTTAAAGGACAATTCAATCTCTTTGGCATAACTTTGGTGCATAAAAGAGTATATTTTATAATATTGTTTTAATAATACATCCCCCTTCTTTGACAAACTCTATACACTTGTTTGGAGTGATTTTCAGGATTGCATTCAGTGTATATTGTTTCCAGGGCAACATTCCTCCCTTCACGTCCTTCACGTTCCGACGTATGCTCACGCATGCGCGGTTAGACGGACTACGCCAAAATGGCGCCGGTTTTGAGGACATCTATCTTCGGGAAAATGGCGCGTGGTAACGACTAGAGATGAGCGAATTATTCAAAAATTCGGTTCGGCTGATTCGCCGAATTCGCCGAATAAATTCGCTTCGAGCCGAATATATTCGCTGCGAATTTAACTTATAAAAAGGGTGTTTCTAGGCTTCAGAGAGCCATTATATTAGTGCAGAACACTGTACCTTTAATTTAAATGCCCTTGGAGTCTGCTGGGGAAGAGAAATAATACTGTCAGTCAGTATGACATGCAGATGAGTGCCGTCGATCTTAGAATCACCCCACACTTCACTCATTTGGGCAGTCACGGGGCCAAAACCAGAGTGTGGAGCCACAGTGTGGCGGTGGAGGCAGCAGCAATGGGAGGCCATACAGCACCCTATGACAAAATGGAACCCACCAGCAGTGTGAGGAGACCTGAAAGTGGCACATGGCAGAGTGTGGCGATGGAGACAGCAGCAATGGGAGGCCGTACAGGGACCCATGAGACACTCTGGACCTGGCAGCAGCATGAGGAGGCGGTACAGGGGCCCATGACAGATTACAGGCCTGGCAGCAGCATGAGGAGTCGGCACGGGGGCCCATGGCAGATTACGGGCCTGGCAGCAGCATGAGGAGGCGGTACAGGGGCCCATGGCAGAGTGGCGGAGCGTAAGCAGCTAAAATTGAAGGCTATACACAGGCCTAGGTTTAAAAGTCCCTCACAGTTAATTCCAATAACGAACTCTACTCCTCCGTGCAATCTACTTACGAGACCCTGGGCAGGTCTGGGTCCAATTTGTGGTAGAGACTGGTTTTGTTCAGCCATGCTTGAGCGAGTAATAACAGGTCTGTGCTGCCCTTTGGTGTCTGGCTTAATGCGCACAACACTGAACGTCCCAGCGTTTGTCAACAATTTGCCGTTAAGTGATGCAAACCCGCTGAACCACGTTCATGAGGAGCCGGTACAGGGGGCCATGAATCAGTATGGACCTGGCAGCAGCGTGAGCAGACGACAGAGGCACATGGCGCAGGGTGGCGGTGTAGGCAGCATTATTCTGAAGCCATACACAGGCCTAGGTTAAAAAGCGGAAGCCGTCAGCAGCTTGAGCAGACGACAGAGACACATGGCGCAGGGTGGCGGTGGATGCAGCAGTATTCGGAAGCCAAACACAGGCCTCGGTTAAAAAGCGGAAGCCGCCAGCAGCGTGAGCAGACGACAGAGGCACATGGCGCAGGGTGGCGGTGGAGGCAGCAGCAATGGAAGGCCATACAGCACCCTATCACAAAATGGAACCCACCAACAGTGTAAGGAGACCTGAAAGTGGCACATGGCAGAGTCTGGCGATGAAGTCAGCAGCAATGGGAGGCCGTACAGGGACCCATGACACACTCTGGACCTGGCAGCAGCAAGAGGAGGCGGTACAGGGGCCCATGGCAGAGTGGCGAAGCGTAAGCAGCTTAAATTGACGGCCATACAGAGGCCTATGTTAAAAAGTCCCCCCAGCAGCAGTGTGGGGAGACGACTATCAAGAGTCCAATGGCAGAGTGGCGGAGCAGAAGCAGCTTCAATTGAAGGCCATACACAGGCCTAGGTTAAAAAGTCCCCCCAGCAGCAGCGTGGGGAGACGACTATCAAGAGTCCAATGGCAGAGTGGCGGAGCGGAAGCAGCTTCAATTGAAGGCCATACACAGGCCTAGGTTAAAAAGTCCCCCCAGCAGCAGTGTGGGGAGACGACTATCAAGAGTCCAATGGCTGAGTGGCGATCCGGGAAGTCAGCGTTGTGATTGCAGATGCAATGCAGAGATTCTATGAGGTGATGCCGTGGGTGCGAAGAAGATCATATACCCTCGTACTTCCATCCATAAGACGGAACAACCTGCGAACCGGGAGCTTTATTGCCCTGACCCGCTGAGCAGCTTCTGGGATACCCAAGAGGCCCATGGCAGAGTGGCGGAGCGTAAGCAGCTTCAATTAAAGGCCATACAGAGGCCTATGTTAAAAAGTCCCCCCAGCAGCAGCGTGGGGAGACGACTATCAAGAGTCCAATGGCAGAGTGGCGGAGCGGAAGCAGCTTCAATTGAAGGCCATACACAGGCCTAGGTTAAAAATTCCCCCCAGCAGCAGTGTGGGGAGACGACTATCAAGAGTCCAATGGCTGAGTGGCGATCCGGGAAGTCAGCGTTATGATTGCAGATGCAATGCAGAGATTCTATGAGGTGATGCCGTGGGTGCAAAGAAGATCATATACCGTCGTACTTCCATCCATAAGACGGAACAACCTGCGAACCGGGAGCTTTATTGCCCTGACCCGCTGAGCAGCTTCTGGGATACCCAAGAGGCCCATGGCAGAGTGGCGGAGCGTAAGCAGCTTCAATTAAAGGCCATACAGAGGCCTATGTTAAAAAGTCCCCCCAGCAGCAGCGTGGGGAGACGACTATCAAGAGTCCAATGGCAGAGTGGCGGAGCGGAAGCAGCTTCAATTGAAGGCCATACACAGGCCTAGGTTAAAAAGTCCCCCCAGCAGCAGTGTGGGGAGACGACTATCAAGAGTCCAATGGCTGAGTGGCGATCCGGGAAGTCAGCGTTGTGATTGCAGATGCAATGCAGAGATTCGATGAGGTGATGCCGTGGGTGCGAAGAAGATCATATACCGTCGTACTTCCATCCATAAGACGGAACAACCTGCGAACCAGGAGCTTTATTGCCCTGACCCGCTGAGCAGCTTCTGAGGTGGTAGAGGCGGACATCTTTGCTGGACCAAGGACGTGCAAACGTGGAGGCAAAAGCGGCGTGACCTGTCCAAGTTGCTGGTGCGGCTGTGCCGGCACCACGTTCACCCAGTGGGCCGTAAATGACATGTACTGTCCCTGACCGTAGTTAAAGCTCCACACGTCGGCGCTGCCGTGCACTTTGGCAGAGACCGACATGCTCAAAGACTGGCCCACCATCTCTTCTACATGTGAATGCAGGGCTGGCACTGCCTTTTTGGCGAAGAAATGCCGGCTTGGCACTCTCCACCGCGGCTCGGCACAAGCCATCATTTCTCGGAAAGGTGCTGAGTCCACCACTTGGAAAGGGAGGGACTGCAGCACCAGCAACTTGGACAGGAGGACGTTCAGCTTCTGCACCGTCGGGTGCGTGCTCGCAAACTGTTGTCTCTTGGAAACGGATTCCAAGAAAGACTGCTGACGGAATCCGTGAAGAGGAGTAGCAGGAGAAGGAGCATCTGAACGAGCGGAAGATGCCAACGAGCGACAACTCCCCTCAGCAGAGGTGTTGGAGCCTTGACTGGCTGATAGAGGGCGATTGACGTCGGGTGACGGAGCAAGTAACGGAGCGGGTGATGGAGCGGGGGCTGGGGCAGGCAGAACCGCCGTATCTTTATCACGGTTTTCCCAGGCCACCGAATGGCGATGCTGCATATGCTGACGCAACGCTGTAGTCCCAACATGGGCCCCCTGGCCACGCTTGACTTTCTGGCCACATAGTCGACATACGGCTACGTTTACTTCCTCGGGCGGCTTGACGAAAAATTGCCACACCGCCGAGTAGGAAACTTTGCCCCCGCTACTCCTCACTGACTGACTGCTACTTCCTCCGTGCACACCGGCACCACTACTGGCCGTGGTGGTAGGCTGCAGTGGAGCTGGTGCTCTACTCCGTGGCCGTTTGGCTCCACTGACACTGCTGCGACCCTGCTGCCTCCTGGGCAACCCACTGACTGTTTTGCTCGCTGCCAAGCTGCCACCCTCTTCTCCTGATGATGCGGAAGCAATAGCCTGATGACGACGAGGCTGCCAAGTGCGATCAGCCTCATCATCATCAATTAGGGTCTCCGCGTCACTACTAGCCCCCTCGGCTGCGTGTGGGTCAGGAGACAGACCTGTCTCTAGACCGGCTACCGAGCCACTCTCCTCCCCAGTACTTCTTCGCCTGGCTGCTGAAGAGGCGGATGTCTCCCCCCGTTCCTGACCGCCCTCTGTTAGCTCTTCCTCACTGTACAGTGGGGCTGAGCCCACAGCATGCGATACTTCGCTTGGTGAGGGAACACCAAAGGACAGGGGCAGGTAGAGGACACGTGATTTCAGTGGGCTTGCTCCCGGGCCATGCCAACTAACGGTTGTGTCTGACGTACCCACCGACCGTTGGCTGTAGGTGTCAGAGGTGACCTGGGAAGAGGAAGACGACCGAGTCAACCAATCGATGACGGCAGGGTTGTCGGTGGAGACACGACCGCTGGATGACACCGGGAGCACTGGCCTCTGGCTGCGACTAGTGCTGCCTCAACCCCTTCCTCTGCTGCCACGTCTGCTCGCTCCTGAAACATTGCCTCCTCTGCCACTCCTCTGCGTGTTGTCTGACATACTCTTTAATTCAATAAGCACCCCAAAAATAAAACCGGATTTAACTCTTTGAACGTACAATAGTGGTTGTGAAGCAGAAAGTCAGTTTATTTAGCACAATCGGTCAATTGCAGCTTGCCGTTGGCTGTAAACTGTACGTTTATGTCACTGGAATGCACTAATCACCCAAAAAATATTACCGCCACCCGGCGTGTAAATGGATTTAACTCTTTGAACGTACAATAGTGGTTGTGAAGCAGAAAGTCAGTTTATTGTACACAATCGGTCAATTGCAGCTTGCCGTTGGCTGGAAACTGTACGTTTCTGTCACTGGAATGCACTAATCACCCAAAAAATATTACCGCCAGCCGGTGTGTATATGGATTTAACTCTTTGAACGTACAATAGTGGTTGTGAAGCAGAAAGTCAGTTTATTTAGCACAATCGGTCAATTGCAGCTTGCCGTTGGCTGGAAACTGTACGTTTATGTCACTGGAATGCACTAATCACCCAAAAAATATTACCGCCACCCGGCGTGTAAATGGATCTAACTCTTTGAACGTACAATAGTGGTTGTGAAGCAGAAAGTCAGTTTATTGTACACAATCGGTCAATTGCAGCTTGCCGTTGGCTGGAAACTGTACGTTTGTGTCACTGGAATGCACTAATCACCCAAAAAATATTACCGCCAGCCGGCGTGTAAATGGATTTAACTATTTGAACGTACAATAGTGGTTGTGAAGCAGAAAGTCAGTTTATTTTGCACAATCGGCAAACTGCAGCACCAACTGTGCACGACAGCCACCAAAAAAAAAAAAGGGTGTACGTCACTTTAAATTTTCGATTCTTTGATAGCTGTGGCCCTAAGTAACGATTCTGTGTCCCTGAGTAACGATTCTGTGTCCCTGAGTAACGATTCTGTGTCCCTGAGTAACGATTCTGTGGCCCTAAAGTCTCTGTGGCCCTAACTCTGTCCCTTAATACACACAGGTCTGTCTCTCTTGAATGACCGGAGGCTAATGGAGAATTCTAAGATGGCCGCGATTTATAGCTCCACCATTACACAGTGCTGGCTGGCTGCTGATTGGCTAATGCGATCACATGTCATGAATGCATTATGGGTCAGCGCGCCTTGTCTGCGCGCCTTCCCAGAGATCCCCGCCCCATCTTCTCTGTCCATTTTCTCCGTGGCCACACATGTTGCCGCCATTTTTGGGAAAATTCGATTCGTGCATCCGAAGTTTGCTAATCTTCGGATTCGTCGCGAATAGAATTTTTCCAAATCTTCGGAACGAATTCCACTTCGTCATGTTCGATTCGCTCATCTCTAGTAACGACGCATGCGCCATCTCCCTTATTTAAAGCAAACCCCTATGACTAAGAGCATTCGCTCGAAGCGCGTCAGCGTCAGGCTGCAGCTGTTTGACGCTAATACCGCCGGCACCACGAGGGGTCCCGGCGGCAACTTTATATCGGGTCAGTACTTCATTTTATTCTTTGCATTGTACCTAATGAGTATCTGTTTGTGAGTGGGAATAAAACATCCTAAGACATACTGCACTACTGGCCTCCTCTGTTTCTTCTGAGCTCCTGTGAGAGCCAGTTACATTTACAGAGTGGTCATTACTTAATGAGAAGGCTGAGTGCAAAGAGCGGGATGACGAAGGGGACCTGACCAGATCTGACCAGACCTCTGATGAGATATTTGAAGTCTCTATATTATATAAAAGCGCACAAAGGTTGCGCATCTGGTGAGTGCGTAAACTGTATCCTCATTGTTTCACCGTGTGCACAGTCTGTGTCGTTTGGAAAATCCACAGATCGGTTGGGATCTTGCTCACATCTTCACGTTGGACTTTTTCTTGGATATAGCAATTTTCCTCATGTTATATCAGCCAAAATATAGTGGCATATATATGAGTGTACAGTGTCACTTTATATCTTTGCATGATCCTATGTACGTGTATATACGTTCATTTATTTGTGTTTTAGCGCTGCACCTTTCTGCATATTAAAATTTATCACAATAAGGGCATCTGTTCTGCGTTTGAGCGCTACTATTCTCAACTCTATAATCTTTCTGCAGCAAATCTTGATGCTCCTCCCATTTTTTCCCTGCCGGCTGTGTCCCAATATATTATGGAGAAGGCGTTACCTGTTCTAGATCCCCAAGATGTATTGGATCTAGATGAGCCCTTCTCGATTATAGAAGTTCTTGGGGCAATTAAGGCCCTGAAAACTGGTAAGTGCCCGGGTCCAGACGGATTCACCCCACGCTTTTACAAAACATTTGCCGCCCAATTAGCCCCACTTCTGGCCCAAGCGTTTAATGTTATTGATGATTTGAATGTACCTTCATCAGCTTTTTTGTCCGCCACTATTTTGGTTATCCCTAAGTTGGGTAAAGACCTTCTCATTACGGTAGTTATCGCCAAATTTCTCTACTTAACCTGGACGTTAAGCTTTTTGCTAAATTTTAGTGAACCCTCTTTCCCCTTTTCTACCAACCAATCCACCACGACCAGGTTGGCTTTGTCCCGGGTCGTGAAGCTAGGGATAACACTTCTTAAAACTAACCATCTTATCTCTTATATCAAGCAACACGGCTTAAAGGCTTGCCTATTTTCATTTGATGCTGAGAAGGTGTTCGAACGCGTCGACTGGCGCTTTCTCCATCTTACCTTGGAACAGATCAGTTTGGATTCGCGGTTCCTTGCTCGGATTATGTCCCTCTATTCTCATCCTTCGGCGTCTGTCATGGTCAACGGTATGGTTTCCTCACCCTTTCTCATCTCGAATGGGACCAGACAAGGATGTCCCCTTTCACACCTTCTCTTTGTTCTAGTAATGGAACATCTTGCGAGAGCCATACGAGCTAAAGACTCAATTTTGGGCATCCACACTCCCTCCGCACATCACAAATTATCCTTATACCCCGACGACCTTCTAGTTTACGTTCAACAGCCACTTATTTCCCTCCCCAGTCCCCCCCCATGAATTTCGTAGATTTGGTTCCTTCGGCAACTTTAAACTTAATATCTCTAAAATGGAGGTCCTCAATATTTCTTTACCTCCCCATGTATTGATGAACCTTCGGCCTAACTTTTCATTTCAATGGCGTTCAAAGGCTATCACCTACCTGGGGATCCTGATTTCGGCCGATCTTAAAGTTCTATTTTCTCTTAATTATTTTCCCTTACTTTTGTGTATCCGAAAGGATTTGGCTTCATGGGGCGCTTCAGCCCTGCCCTGGTTTGGCCGCATCAACACACTCAAGATGGATACCTTGTCTAAGCTACTATACATTTTTCAGACTGTACCGATCACTGTCCCTAGGAGTTTATTCCTTTCATTTCGCTCCCTTTCGATTAGATTTATTTGGCACCGTGGGTTTTCCAGGTTAAAACACAGGTTACTTACCTATCCGAAACTCAAGGGCAGAGTGGGTTTACCGGACTTTGAGCTTTACTGCAGAGCCACATTACTGGCCCGGATGCTTGATTGGTTTCCTAGACCCCTCCGTATGACTGAACAGGATCTTTCTCAGGTTGATCTTTGGGCATTACCATGGGGGTATGACTGGGAATATCTGCGTTTTCCCAGCTTGTCCCCTTAGACTTTAGCTGTTATGCGGTTGTGGTATAAATGAGGCATGATTACTCTTTTATCTTCCGATCCCTCTCCTTTATCACCACTATTTGATAACCCCACTCTTCCTCAGGGGTTGGGCTCTTCCATTATTGGACCCTTTACACGTGCTTCCTGGCTCGTTGCCCGGGACTTTATCTGCCCCCAATAGGGTCTTCCACTCCTTCAGGGTGGGTCTAGGGATTGGTTAACCACTCTACACCTATCCTCCTTTTGCAAGCACTTGCACTCTTCCTCCCACTTTCTGAGATTGAACGGCTGTGCTCCCTCTCTGAACCACCGAGACACGTCTTAGCTTCTCTCTATAAAGTGCTCCTCTCTGAACTCCCTCCCAACACTAAGGCGTGGGCTCGAGACCTAGGTAAGGACTTTCTGGTGGAAGATTGGTCCACATTGTTCCACTTTACTCATACAGTAAATCGTCTATTTCTTGCTACTCACAAGAAAAGAATTGTAAGCTTCTTTCTCGATGGTACAGGGATCCTCTCTCCCTACACAAAATTTTTCCTTCTACACCTGATCTTTGTTGGCACTGTAATAGAGCTGTTGGTACACAGCTCCACGTTTGGTGGGATTGTGATCAAATACAACCCTTCTGGCGACAAGTCTTTGCTGTATATAACCGGATCTACGGTGAGTCTTTGGCCCCTTCGCCAGAAATTGCTCTTCTATCTATATTACCGGGCTCACGGGTGGCAGAGAAGAAAAGTCTGTTGCGCTTCTTTCTTTCTGTCTGCGGCCCGCCAACTGATACCCCTCTTTTGAAAAACGGCTACCCCCCTCCTTTACTGATGTGGGTCTCCGTGCTTAATAATACCATGCGTATGGAGGAAATGCTGGCGTTTACCAATGATACCTATGATAAACATAAGTTGCTGTGGTCGATCTGGCTTCATCTCTCCTCCTCTGCAACCCTCTGAGATATGTGTTCCCCTGTTGCGCTCTAGTGGAGTTGAGCCTTGCTCCCATGGCTAATTTTCATTTTGGCTTATCCGCCAATTGGACCCTGCAGTCCGTGCTGAGATGCGGGCGGTAGGGCCGCTTAGGTGGGATTCGGTTGAGGAACCACCCTACTGTTGCTTTCTACTGTCTCCATCTCCCAATCCCCTCTCTTCTCTCTCTTCTCCTCTTTTGCTTTCCTTTCTGCTGGCTTTTTTCTCCCCCCCACTTTTTTTTTCTTTTTCTTTCTTTTTAGTTTACATCTTTGGTTGTATGGAGTTTTCTCATATTGTTCCAGACATCTCGCCCGGGGATACTCCCCTGATACTTTATTATGTCATACCTCCGTAAAATAAGTTATTGATCCTTCCCTCTTACAGTTTTACTGCATCATTTTCATACATCCACATGGATCATAACCTCATCTGTGTTGTTTCTTTTGTTTACCTACTTGTACATGTTCTTTATACTTCTCATGCTATGTCTGTTAAATTTATGCAAAACAATAAAGACAAATTTGCCTTTAAAAACACCTTACGGAAAAGGCAAGAAACATGGGTAGTTGAGGAACTACTGTCAAACTGGGGCATTGCGGAACAAGAAGTAACTGGGAGGTATCACCGGGTATCAGCCAAACTGGTAAAGAGAGAAAAAGAATAAGGAAGCCAAAACTCTGCAGCTGGAGGTTAATGAGGGATAGGTCAGGTTCTGACTGTAAATGGAGAATTCATGTCCAGTCTCTTTCCATTTGATGGGGATGATGTTGGTCAGAGTGTAGTCGGCGATCTTCCACTGGGAGTATATTCCACTCGTTCAGTAGGTTTATGCCATCTTCTAGGCCCCAGATGATGAAGGATCTACCCTGATGCTTAATTATGAGTTTAGTAGGAAATCCCCATTGGTAGCCAATACCATGATTTCTCAGCAATATCAAACCAATCATTAGTCCAGGCCCTTATCTCACTCCATTATTTGGCATTCACATAAAGGCCCAGCCTTGAAGGAGCTGAAACATGGACAAGGTCTCATTTTTTTTTAATTTAAATATTTATTAATTTTTCAGATAAACAAGTTATACAAACATACTCATTAAAACCTTAGCATATTATCAAAACTTTTATTGTTTCTTACCCCCCCCCCACCTATATACCACCCATCCAATCCCTAACCCTTTCTGCTCTGCATTTTCCTGTTCATTTCTGGAGATCGTAATCCCTATAAAAGAAGAACAAAATCTGTTTCCATATTATTCCCAGATCGCCTTGAGTGTTCTCCCTCTACAAATCTGCCTTCCTCACCTACACCTCCTCCCTCCATGCCGCCAAACAAGCCTACTTCGTAACCCTCATCAACACCCTCTCCACCTGTCCTCGCTGGCTCTTCTCCACTTTCATCTCCCTACTCTCTCCCCCCTCACCCCCACCCAGTACCTCACTCACTGCTCACGAGATTGCCAATCACTTCCAAAATAAGATCGATGCAATCCGTAAGGACATTGCCAATGCTCAACCTACCTTCCCACCTAGCCTCCCTCCCACCATAACCCCACCAACTCTCCCCTCCTCTGACCTCGCAACCGCCCTACCCCCCACCACAACTAATGTCCCGCACACTATAACCACCCCAACACCACTGCTACCACTGAGGAGGTCACTAAGGTCTTCTCAGAAGCCCGCCTCACCACTTGCCCCCTTGACCCTGTTCCCACACAACTCCTCTGGTCACCCTCCTCCTCCATCCTACGCTCCCTCACCCACATCTTCAATCTCTCTCTCTACTGGCGCATTCCCCTCCCCCCTAAAGCACGCGCACATCACCCCCATACTCAAAAAACCCTCCCTGGACCCCACCGACCTGAACAACCTTAGGCCCATCTCCCTGCTGCCATTTACTTCCAAGCTCCTTGAGCGCTTAGTCTACAATCGCCTATGCACCCACCTTACTGACAACAACCTCCTCGATCCACTACAGTCTGGCTTCCGTCCCCTACACTCCACCGAAACCGCCCTACTCAAAATCACTAATGACCTGCTAACCGCCAAAGCTAATGGCCACTACTCAGTCCTCTTACTCCTCGACCTTTCCGCGGCCTTCGACACAGTCGACCACCCCCTCCACCTTAACAAACTACACTCCCTTGGCATCAGAGACTCCGCTCTCTTCTGGCTCTCCTCCTATCTATCCCAACGCTCCTTCAGCGTTACCTATAACGCTACCACCTCCCCCTCTCTCCCCCTCTCTGTTGGGGTCCCCCAAGGCTTGGTCCTCAGGCCCCTTCTCTTCTCCATTTACACCTCCTCCCTTGGCAAACTGGTACACTCCCACGGCTTCAACTATCACCTCTACGCCGATGATACGCAAATTTACCTCTCCACCCCTCGCCTCACCCCTTCAGTCTCCGCCCGTATCACCCACCTACTGAATGACATATCAGACTGGATGTCGCTCCATTTCCTCAAATTGAACCTTTCCAAAACCGAGCTCCTGATTTTCCCCCCAGCCCATGCCCCCCGCCCCCCCACCCTCTCCATCATGACCAACAACGCCACCATCAGTACCAATCTATCTTCCAGCTTAAACCTTATATTTTTTGCAAAACCTGTTGCCACTGCCTTGGCACATTTAATTGGGGAATCTGCATAAAACCACATTGGATAATATCTGGAATTTAATTTCACATTTGATTTTTGCACCTGTTTAAATTGGCCCTAGTATGTCCTGTAAAATAATCACTGAAGAAAATCTATGTTGAATATCTTTAAAAATCCCAAATCTCTTCCCAGGGCTATTTAACCCTTTAACAAAGTGAATCTCTTCCTTTCTTTTCCTCTCCACACCTCTATCTTCCCCATCTCATCTCTCTGTCTCTTTCCTCCACATCTTCCCCTTTGATCTCTAGGATTTCTCCAGACTGTTTCTCCCACTATTTTGCAGAGTCTTAAACTACCTATCCCCTCCCCATACCCTCCTAATCCCGTCCCTCCTCTCTCCCTCCCACTCCTCTCCCTCCCCTCCCACCCCCCCATCTCCCTTTAGGCTTAATTTTGCCTAATAATCATTTATGGTCCTAACCCCACCTTTCATTCAGCTTTTAAGGTGAAGCTCTGACCATGAACTTTTCCCCAATAGCGTGTCTCATCCTCCGTGCCCTGCCATACTGTACATAAGAGAGAGGCAGAAATGGAGGGAGAGAGAGAGAAAAAAAAAAAAAAGGAGAGAACCCCCCTCCCATAGGAATCTACTCTCTATTTCTCCTTAGAGCTACCTGCCTCCCCTCATTTTCCATAGCCCACATTTCTCCTTCTTCCTCCCAACAAGGGATATTTATTTTCTGTATATCAAGTCTCTCACATCTTCAAGGAATCTCAGACTTGCTGAAAGTCCATTTCTCCATCCGATCAAACATGCTGGAAACCCCCAGCTATATCGAACATTCTGTTTTCTCATCTGTTCCAATAACGATTTCAGAGTTCTCCTTCTTATTAATGTTTCCGTTACTAAATCATTAAAGATCTGTATATTAATTTCTCCATATTTTATTATTGCTCTTCCTTTTATCTTCTTCCAAAGCTCTTCTTTATCCCGAAAAGTATGGAATTGCACTATAACATTCTATAGGAAACTATATACTCCCTCCATTTTGAGAGGCTCTGGTATAGTTCTATCCATTATAGTATTCAGCATTCTCGTTATTATTCCCGTCTTCTCCTTGGGAGATCTCTGGAAAGCCTTGTATCTTTAGATTGCATCTCCTATCCCTATTCTCCTGGTCTTCCAATTTATATAACAGATTTCTTTGTTCTTTTCTCATTTCCATCGCCCGTTTTTCTAATTTCTGTATAATTTGGGCATGTTTATATAGTTTTCTTCCATCTCCTCCACCCTTGATAATATTTGCCCCAGGTCTTTATGTAATTTCGCCAGTCCCTGTTTTAGGGATCTTTCAAGTCCTTTAAACATTTATGCTATTTCTGCTTTAGTAGGCATCTGTGAGCTCTCCTCTTGTTCTTCTACTTTATCCATATCCACTTCTTCTTCCATATGTTGACTACTGTTAACTATTCCCAGGGATAGTCTGGAACATTTCCCGCCATTTTCCCTCTCACCTCTTACACTTATTCCCTGTTGTCTCTCTGGATTCTGTTTCTCCTGTGAGGGTATATATTTTTTAATTGACCCTGTTTGGGAAGCCTTAGGCCCTCCTCCCTTTGATACTTTGTTTTTCATGCTGTTAGGGACTATTTAAATTTTCCGTAGTTCTGGTTTTGGGTGGGGGATGTCTATTTTTGATTTGATATCAAAATTTGTTGTCTTCCATGGGTATCCCCCTCTCAGTTCTTTTCTTCCTTTTTCTCTCCCCCCACTCCCGAACTCATCTACCCAGGTCCTCTTCTTCTAGGTCTTTATCTGTTTTACATTGTCCTCCTTCTGATTTTCCTCTAAGACCCCCTGGGTGAACCCCTCCTCAGTTTAAACATATAGTTCAATACATACAGTTCAGTTCCCATGCAATATATTAATCTCAGTACTTTTGCCACTCTCACTCGCCCTCTTGTCCCCAATACAGCTTTTCCCCCGTATGAGATCTCTGTCATATTCTCTGTCAAGAAAAGGGCTTCTCTGAAAAACATTTCCGGCACTCCGAACAGGTATACCACTTCTCCTCCGTGTGAGATCTCTGATGTGTGTGAAGACTGGGCTTCACTGAAAAGTATTTCCCTCACTCAGGACAGACTCAGCATGGCTTTTCACCTGTGTAAGATCTCTGATATATGTAAAGTCTAGACTTATCTGAGAAAACATTTCCCGCACTCTGAACAAGGGTATGGCTGCTCCCTCTTGTGTTATCACTGGTATATATAAAAATAGGACTTACTTGAAAAACAACAACTTCCTCTGGGGGATGTGGAATCCACATCCCCCAGAGGAAGCTACGAGTCCCTGTAGCGTAACGCGTAGGGGAGGGGCGGTGACGTTATCACGCATCCACAGAGGAACGGCGAGTATATTTACTGCAAGCAAACACATCAGCCAGGCTGTCTGAAGCACGATCTTGATACATTGTATGCAAAGCGTTATTTACATTTACACAATGTGAGTGGGAGATCAAAGAGCAATAAATCACTTATATCCCGGATAAGACACTATGTTTCTTTTCCCTTCTCTGCATGTTCCGTATATGGAGGAATAAACAAAGCAGCCAGTGAAGAAAGCACAATTGAGAAAGCTGAGCTGAGGAGAGAGGAGAGGAGACGAGGGAGAGGTTCAAGCTGCCAACACAGACTTATCACATTAACTAAATTGAATAACAACACCATCTCAAATTTAAAGAAAATAATTGACATTCCCTTTTTTTTTTTTTTTTTTTTTTAATGTTTTATTAATTTTTTATTATTTTATTCACATAGAATTGACATTCCAATTTTTCATTAATTTTTTATTAATATTTGTTATAATCACATATAATTTTTTAATTCATATTTATAAATTAATTTATGTTAATTGTATATTTAAGCACCATAGAAGTAAGTAATGATTGGATTATAGGTGGTATATTAAGAAATTCACACAACCAAAAAAGGTTAATCACAAAAGGTTGATAATATTGGAGCGCGGTACAGTATAAGAATTCATAGTCCAATTAGGAAGGTATACGAGGACATATATTTAAGGCTCAATAATTTACAGATGTACATTGGTTTACGAACACCTCAGTTAATGTAATTTTCGGTTTATGAATGAAAATCCATTGAAAATAATGCCTTGGTTTACAAATTTTTTACAAATTTTTTGCGCAATACCAAGTGTATGTGCTGATTTTTAAATGCAATTACCAGCTTTTTTTTTCACTATAGCTTACAGAATTAGCTGTCACTTTCCCTGGAGTTAAAGGAAACTTGTTTCTTTTAAGAAACTAAAAGGAAACATTTATTTCTTTTAGCTGGGGGGACAGCTGGTTCTGTGGGCTATAGTGAAGAAAAAAAAAGTGGTAATTACATTTAAAAACCGGCACCATAATAAATAAAACAACGTCGTGGGGTTCCCCCTCAATTCATACCAAGCTCTTCGGGTCTGGTATGGATTTTGAGGGGAACTCAAAAATTAAAAAAAAAATGGTGTGGGGGTCAGAAGCCATCATCAGACGCGGAGGCTTTTTATTTTAAATTCTTATTTCGGGTAGTGGCGGCAGCGGCAGTGACGGCGGGCATCGTGATTGATATTGGATCTACTGTGGGGGACATTCTTTGAGTTTTTTCTTTTAATAAAAGACTTGTCAAAGACTGTGTCCTGTCTTTTTTTCACACTACACTTTTTATTCTTTTGTGAATGTGTTGGGGTACCATGTACCCCCAAAGCATCCCCCCATGTTGAGGGCATGTGACAGGAGGGGGGGTGCTCGCTCTTCTCCCCCCTTTCCTGCCGGGCTGCATGCTTGGATAAGCATCTTGTATGGATTTTGGGGGGACCCCCACGCCATTTTTTTTCAAAATCCATACCAGACCCGAAGGACTTGATATGGATCGGAGGTGGGACCCCACGCACATTTAAGGGGGGGGATGAGTGAGTGCCCCCCTTTCCAAACTGGGGGGGTGCTTTGGGGCAGGGGGGATCCCTTCCCCAAAGCACCTTATCCCCATGTTGATGGGGACAAGGGCCTCTTCCCCACAACCCTGGGATGTGGTTGTGGGGGTCTGCCCCCAGATCCAGGCCCCTCCCCCTAGTTGAAGGAGTATGGGGTACATGGCACCCCTACACATTCACAAAAAAACAAAAAGTAGTGTGAAAAAAGACAGGTCTTTGGCAAGTCCTTTATTAAAATAAAATATAAAAAGAATGTCCCCCGAAGTAGATCCAACGTCAATCAAGATGCCCACCATCACCACTGCTGCTGCCACCAACCCGAAAAAAAGAATTTTTAAAAAAAGTCTCCGTTCCCAATGATGGCTTCCAGTCATCTGCCTCTGAGCTGGTTTGACAGTTCTTAAATATGTAAGGGGTGGGGCCATCTGGGGACATCACCCGAGTGACCCTGCCCCATGTGACATCATTGATTCCTTTATTGTGTCCATTAGTAAATTCACCTTTGCGTCTATTTGTTAGATGCTTTCTTTAGTAAATGCCTCTAAAAGTAGACGGATTCCAATGAAAAGTAGACTTTAGCCTATGGAAATGTGCCTAGACGCCGTCTATGTACATTAGTAAATCAGGGCTTAAGCCATAGATACAGTATATATTGAATCCATGGGTTCCATACGCTATCAAATTTCTTTGAAGTATTTTGCAGGATACATGTGAGCTTGTCATTGACCATAATACAGTTTAGTTTCTTTTTAATATAATCAAGTGGAATAGCCGATTGCTTCCAATATCTAGCTATGGTGATTCTCACTGGCAGAAACCTGTAAGAGATCAGCTTATGGGATTTCTTGGGAACATTATCAGGGAATTTATGAAAGAGCGCCATCTCCGGGATCTGCAAATATTTACTCCTGTCACTGAGTTTACCAAATTAAACATGCAAATCCAAAATCTAATTGCAAGTGGACACCAGATGTGATACATAGATCCTACCCTGCCACAGAGCTAAAAAAACATCGCAGAAGCAGATGAATGCATCCTCGCAATCCGAGTGGGAAATAAGTACCAGCGCAACAAAGTTTTATAATTTGCTTCAATTAGGGTAGTATTGATAGAAATTTTCAACAGTGCAAAAGCAATATCTTGCCAATCCGATAAATCATAATTGACAGTTAGATCACTTTCCCAGTGTTCCATATAAGGAAGTTTACAAAGTGGATCAGTGAGGAGAGCATATACTACGGAGATATGGCCCTTTGGAGAAACCCCATTCCGGCAAGAAAGTTCAAAGGCGGTAAGCAAAATCGATGCATCCAATAAAGCAAGCTTCAAGTGGAGAAATGAGACAATCTGGTTATATCTGAAAATTTCAGAGGCAGGCATATGCAATTTATCTTTGAAATACGGTATAGAATATATGCAAGAACCATTAAGATAGTCTCCTATCCGCAACAAGCCTTTATTGATCCACCATTTAAAAGGGGCTGGCTTCAATCCAGGCACAAATTCAGGATTGCAAAAAAACGGAGCTACAGGTGTATGCGGAGATACCAACTATTTACAATGGTGAACTCTATCCCAAACTGCCAAAGAAAACGACAGAGAGAGGCACAGTATAGGAGGCGATTAGGAAGCCAAAGCAATGCCCCAACCGTGAGAGGGTGACAGGAGAGAGCTTCAATAGAGACCCAAAGCGGAATATTTCCCCCAGCGGTGGTGTAAGCCATTTGGGCAATTTGTGCAGCCTGGAAATACGCATGGAGATTAAGGAGGCCAATACCCACCGAGGTCTGGGAGCATACAGCGTCTTCTGATTCATCGTTTATTATTCCAAATAAAATGAAGGATCGCAGCTTGTAAATGCTGAGAATTATCTCATCTCGGAATTGACACCGGTAAAGTACGGAAATAATATAACAATCTGGGTAAAAACGTCATTTCGATAGAATTGACTCTGCCAAACCATGATAAAGAATAGTCAGCCCAACGGCTAAGATCGTCTTTGAGCGTTTTAAAGAGGGGAGGGTAGTTTACCTGATATAGTGTCTCGATTGAAGCGGTAAGATGTATCCCTAAATAGGGTAACAATTTATTTGCCCATTGAAAATCATATGAAGCGTAAAGTTGTTGTTCCTCAAGCATTGTTAAGGAAACATTAAGGGCTGTTGTTTTCTGGAAGTTAAGAGAAAGTCCAGAAACAGCGGAAAATTGACCTAATAGTGACAATAAATTAGGGATAGTTATCATAGGCAGGGGCGTATTTGGCGCAAGGCAAACTAGGCATTTGCCTAGGGTGGCACTTTTCGGGGGGCGGCACGGCGGCAGGGGACACTTCCATAGGAAAGGGACAGGGGCAGGGCCGCCATGGCTGGGGGACTGGTGTAGCAGCAAGATCTGTCCCCCCATGAAGATCTGTCCCCCTGACGTATCTGCGCATGTCACCGGCTGCAGAGGAGAGAGGAGTGGTGGATGGATCCCCGGTGTGCGCTCAGAGCGTGTGAGGGGCGGGGCCCGCTGTAAGTGCCAGGATGTGCAGGAAGGCCAGAAGGAGGAAACAGAAGAGGACGAGGTCAGGGGGCGGAGCCTGTCCTCTCCTTTGCTGCCGCCACCGCCGGAGATCCTGGGGGAGAAGGGACACAGGCACCTGGTGATCCTGACACCATCTGGAGTAGCCACTGCTGGACAGGTAAGTGCTTGGAGGACTGGGGCTCCCTCGGTCCTGTCTCACTGCCCCCCATCCATCACACTGCCCCCACATGTCACCCTGCTCCACACCTGTTCCACTACCCTCTCCTGTCCCCCACATTGTCCCACTACCACCCATCTGTCCCCACTGCCCCCCAGCTGTCCCTCTGCGCTCCTCCTGTCAATCTGCCCCCCACCTGTCCCTCTGCGCTCCTCCTGTCCATCTGCCCTTCACCTGTCCCTCTGCACTCCTCCTGTCAATCTGCCCCCCACCTATCCCTCTGCGCTCCTCCTGTCCATCTGCCCCCCAGCTGTCCCTCTGCGCTCCTCCTGTCCATCTGCCCCCCACCTGTTCCTCTGCGCTCCTCCTGTCCATCTGCCCCCCACCTGTCCCTCTGCGCTCCTCCTGTCCATCTGCCCCCCACCAGTCCCTCTGCGCTCCTCCTGTCCATCTGCCTCCCACCTGTCCCTCTGCGCTCCTCCTGTCCATCTGCCCCCCACCTGTCCCTCTGCGCTCCTCCTGTCCACCTGCCCCCCACCTGTCCCTCTGCACTACTCCTGTCCCGCTGCCCTGATCTTGTCCCATGCCCCGCCTCGTCATGCTGCCCCCCTCTGTCCCTCTGCGCTTCTCTTGTCCCACTGCCCCTCACCTGTCCCACTGCGCTCCTCCTGTCCCACTGCCCCTCACCTGTCCTACTGCGCTACTCCTGTCCCGCTGCCCCGATCCTGTCTCATGCCCCCCCCGTCACGCTGCCCCCCACCTGTCCCTCTACGCTCCTCCTGTCCCACTGCCCCTCACCTGTCCCTCTGTGCTCCTCCTGTCCCACTGCCCCTCACCTGTCCCTCTGCGCTCCTCATGTCCCACTGCCCCTCACCTGTCCCTCTGTGCTCCTCATGTCCCACTGCCCCTCACCTGTCCCTTTGCACTCCTCCTGTCCCAATGCCTTGATCCTTTCCCATGTCCCGTCACGCTGCCCCCCACCTGTCCCTCTGCGCTCCTCCTGTCCCACTTCCCCTCACCTATCCTTCTGCGCTTCTCCTGTCCCACTGCACTTCTCCTGTCCCGCTGCCCCGATCCTGTCCCATGCCCCCCGTCACGCTGCCCCTTACCTGTCCCTCTGAGCTCCTCCTGTCCCACTGCCCCTCACCTGTCCCTCTGCACTCCTCCTGTTCCACTGCCCCTCACTTGTCCCAAGTGGGCCTCCGGGCCTCCCACTGACATCAATGATGGAGCACTATTCCTCCCACTGACACCAATGATGGGGCACTATTCCCCCCACTAATACCAATGATGGGGCACTATTCCTCCCACCGACACCAATGATGGGGCACTATTCCTCCCACCGACACCAATGATGGGGCCCTATTCCTCCCACCGACACCAATGATGGGGCACGATTTCTCCCACCGACACCAATGATGGGGCCCTATTCCTCCCACCGACACCAATGATGGGGCACTATTCCTCCCACCGACACCAATGATGGGACACTATTCCTCCCACCGACACCAATGATGGGTCACTATTCCTCCCACCGAAACCAATGATGGGGCACGATTCCTCCCACCGACACCAATGATGGGGCACGATTCCTCCCACCGACACCAGTGATGGGGCACGATTCCTCCCACCGACACCAGTGATGGGGCACGATTCCTCCCACCGACACCAATGATGGGGCACGATTCCTCCCACTGACACTAATGATGGGGCATGATTCCTCCTACTGACACCAATGATGGGGCACTATTCCTCCCACTGACACCAATGATGGGGCACTATTTCTCCCATCATTAGTGTCAGTGGGAGGAATATCGCCCCATCATTAGTGTCAGTGGGAGGAATAGCGCCCCATCATTGTCAGTGGGCGGAGCTCTAATAGGAAGAGGTGGAGCCTAAAGAGGAAGGGTGGAGTTTCCAGATAAAAGGGTGGGGCAAATTTAGATGTGGGGGGGTGCCCGGTTTTAGTCTTGCCTAGGGCAGCACAAAACCAAAATACACCACTGATCATCGGGGAAGTAATATACATAAGAACATCATATGCGAACAGGGCACATTTATGTTCTTGTTGTCCGCAATGAATGCCATGAATTTGGGGATGAAAGCAAATAGCCATAGCCAGAGGCTCAATTGCCAGCACAAATCCCGTCACGCTGCCCCCCACCTGTCCCTCTGCGCTCCTCCTGTCCCACTTCCCCTCACCTATCCTTCTGCGCTTCTCCTGTCCCACTGCACTTCTCCTGTCCCGCTGCCCCGATCCTGTCCCATGCCCCCCGTCACGCTGCCCCTTACCTGTCCCTCTGAGCTCCTCCTGTCCCACTGCCCCTCACCTGTCCCTCTGCACTCCTCCTGTTCCACTGCCCCTCACTTGTCCCAAGTGGGCCTCCGGGCCTCCCACTGACATCAATGATGGAGCACTATTCCTCCCACTGACACCAATGATGGGGCACTATTCCCCCCACTAATACCAATGATGGGGCACTATTCCTCCCACCGACACCAATGATGGGGCACTATTCCTCCCACCGACACCAATGATGGGGCCCTATTCCTCCCACCGACACCAATGATGGGGCACGATTTCTCCCACCGACACCAATGATGGGGCCCTATTCCTCCCACCGACACCAATGATGGGGCACTATTCCTCCCACCGACACCAATGATGGGACACTATTCCTCCCACCGACACCAATGATGGGTCACTATTCCTCCCACCGAAACCAATGATGGGGCACGATTCCTCCCACCGACACCAATGATGGGGCACGATTCCTCCCACCGACACCAGTGATGGGGCACGATTCCTCCCACCGACACCAATGATGGGGCACGATTCCTCCCACTGACACTAATGATGGGGCATGATTCCTCCTACTGACACCAATGATGGGGCACTATTCCTCCCACTGACACCAATGATGGGGCACTATTTCTCCCATCATTAGTGTCAGTGGGAGGAATATCGCCCCATCATTAGTGTCAGTGGGAGGAATAGCGCCCCATCATTGTCAGTGGGCGGAGCTCTAATAGGAAGAGGTGGAGCCTAAAGAGGAAGGGTGGAGTTTCCAGATAAAAGGGTGGGGCAAATTTAGATGTGGGGGGGTGCCCGGTTTTAGTCTTGCCTAGGGCAGCACAAAACCAAAATACACCACTGATCATCGGGGAAGTAATATACATAAGAACATCATATGCGAACAGGGCACATTTATGTTCTTGTTGTCCGCAATGAATGCCATGAATTTGGGGATGAAAGCAAATAGCCATAGCCAGAGGCTCAATTGCCAGCACAAATAGGAGTGGGGACAATGGACAGCCCTGTCTAGTACCTCTTCGGATCAGAAACACAGAAGATTTGTAGCCTTTAATGGAGACCTGAGCTGAGGGATTATCATATAACTAGCGCAGCCGAACGAAAAACGACAGGCTGAATCCAAAGGCCTTCAAGGTAGTAAACAAATATTCCCAGGTCAGACTATCAAAAGCCTTTTGGAGGTCCAGAGAAAGAAGCAAGAGTGCCTGAGAAAGGGGAGAGAACGGACAGCTGAGATCAAAGAAATAGATCTGCGAATCTGATCTAACATTTGACGGCCCAATATGAACCCCGACTGGTCTCATGAATATAATGTGCCACAAAAGGAATTAAGACGTACGGCTAGAAGGTTTGTTAATATTTTTAAATCACAATTAATTAAGGAAATAGATGAAAATAGGGCACTTAAATTCCTTGAGGGGGGGAGGAGGGGTCCCGTTAGGGCGATAATTGTGAACATCAAAAGAATCTCCAAAAGGCTTTTGATGTTCACAATTATCGCCCTAACGGGACCCCTCCTCCCCCCCTCAAGGAATTTAAGTATAATGCCATATGTGGAAGAAGATGAGCAGAAAAGGTTTTATAGCACGCATTAGGAAGGCCATCAGGGCCCGGGGACTTATGGGACAATAGTTTAAGGACGTTTTGGAGCTCCTCAGAAGTAATAGGCTGTTCCATTAACTCTCTATGGGCGTCAGTGAGGGAGGGAATAGGCAAAGACTCCAGAAAAGATCAAATAGAGGAAGGTTCCACTGGCCGAGGTGGGTCGTACAGAGAAGCATAAAAATCCTGAAATTTCCTAAGGATCTTCTGAGGATATGGCGTAATAGAATGCCCCTTTAGCTGGAGTTTGAACAATGCTGAATGAGCAAATTTGGGGGTAAGATTATGCGCTAGAAGGGAACCTGGTCTATGCACCCACGTAAAAAATGTATGGTTCATACAGCGTAAAGGTTTTTCCACTTCCGTGGTGAGGCAGAGGTTCCAACCAGGCTTGCTCCATCTTAGATAAGAGATCCGAGGTCGGGGTAAGGCTGGCCATACATTATACAATTATCTGGAGATTTTTGGTTTAGATTTACCAAAAACCATATAATAGGAGGTCAAACCTAAACAACAATTTCAGTTGTATCCAATTAGGCAGGCCCTTGCACTACATAGTTGAAGGTAAATCTAAAGGAAATTGGGCAGAAAATTGGAAGATAATTGTATAATGTATGGCCAGCCTAAGTTTATGTTGGGCAACTAGTGATTCATATTCTCTAGATTTGGCAGAGATCAATTCCTTGCAAGTCTTTTTACTTCTGGAGGATAAAGAAGCCTCTAACAGAGACTTTGTGGGCCGCCCAGTTAATGGATGGATTTGTATCCCTGCCCTATTATTTGCAAAGTAGGTCTTGAGGTGGGAGCCCACAACATGACTCATCACTCACTCGGTGCTGATTTTTAAATGCAATTGCCAGCTTTTTTTTTCTTCACTTCACAGAATTATCTGTCACTTTCCCCGGAGTTAAAGGAAACTGTTTCTTTTAAGAAACTAAAAGGAAACATTGTTTTTTTTTAACTTGGGGAAATAAACTAAAAGAAAACTTTCTTTTAGCTGGGGGGAAAGTGACAGCTGATTCTGTGAGCTATAGTTAAGAAAAAAAGTGGTAATTAAACATTAAAAACCAGCACCACAATAAATTAAACAACGTTGTGGGGTCCCCCCTCCATTCATACCAAGCCCTTCAGGTCTGGTATGGGTTTTGAGGATCTGTGCCTGGCTTCGTGAGTACGGCTCTGTGCTTGGCTTTGTGAGTGTGGCTGTGTGCCTGGCTTTGTGACTACAGCTCTGTGCCTGGCTTTGTAAGTACAGCTCTGTGCTTGGGTTTGTGACTACAGCTCTGTGCCTGGGTTTGTGACTACAGCTTTGTGCCTAGCTTTGTGACTATGGTTTTGTGCCTGGCTTTGTGAGAACAGCTCTGTGCCTGGCTTTGTGACTACAGCTCTGTGCCTGGCTTGTGAGTACAGCTCTGTTCCTGGCTTTGTGAGTACAGCTCTGTGCCTGGATTTGTGATTACAGCTTTGTGCCTGACTTTGTAAGTGCAACTTTGTGAGTACACGTTTGTGACTATGGCTCTGTGCATGGCTTTGTGACTATGGTTCTGTGCATGTCTTTCATGTCTTTGTGACTATGGTTCTGTGCCTGGCTTTGTGACTATGGTTCTGTGCCTGGCTTTGTGAGTACAGCTCTGTGCCTGACTTTGTGAGTGCAGCTTTATGCCTAGCTTTGTGACTACAGCTTTGTGCCTGGCTTTGTGACAACAGTTTTGTGAGTACAGATTTTTGCCTGGCTTTGTGACTACGGCTCTGTGACGATGGCTCTATGCCTGGCTTTGTGATGATGGCTCTGTGCCTGGCTTTGTGACTACAGCTCTGTGCCTAGCTTTGTAACTACAGCTATGTGCCTGGCGTTATAAGTACAGCTCTGTGCCTAGCTTTGTAACTACAGATTTGTGCCTGACATTGTGAGTGCAGCTTTGTGCCTGGCTTTGTGACTACAGCTTTGTGACTATGGCTCTGTGCCTGGCTTTGTGACTATGGCTCTGTGCCTGGCTTTGTGACTATGGCTCTGTACCTGGCTTTGTTACTACAGCTCTGTACCTGGCTTTGTTACTACAGCTCTGTGCCTGGCTATGTGAGTGCAACTTTGTGCATGGCTTTGTGAGTATGATTTTGGCCTGGCTTTTGTAAGTGCAGCTTTGTGAATACAGCACTGTACCTGGCTTTGTGAGTATAGCTCTTTGTCTGGCTTTGTGAGTATAGCTCTTTGTCTGGCTTTGTGAATACAGCTCTGTGCCTGGCCTTGTGACTTTGGCTTTTTGCCTGGCTTTGCAAATACAGCTTTGTGGCTGGATTTGTGAGTACAGCTTTGAGGCTGGCTTCTTGAGTACTGCTTTAGAACTGCAACTTTATAACAAGCTTTGGTAACTGTTACTTTAGAAATGTTATTTGTTCTAAAATATTAGTTTCCAAACCCTGTTCTAACACTACTTTCATATGGGCTTTTAGCCACTGTATGAATGGCAGAATCAGAAATCTGCAGATTCCTGCTGCTGCTTTTGACACCTGTGAAGGGCTAGCTGCAAGGCACTTTATGGTTTATTTACTAAAGCTGGCTCACTTAGAATTTTGTGCACTTCTGCATAGAAACCAATCAGCTTACAGGTTTTATTGCTAAAGCTTAATTGAACCAGCTGAGGTTAGAAGCTGATTGGTTACCATGCACAGGTGCAGCAGATTCTGAGTGAACCAGCTTTAGTAAATCACCCCCTTTGTGTGCGTACAGCAGCAATCACTGCAGGTAAATGTTGGCTGTGTTAACAGCCACGAATAGGTTGCAACCTCTGGAAGTGTGTCAATAAAGTGTACTGTACAGGGTCAGTGACTGCAGCTAGTAAGCTGCACAGGTGTCAAAAACAGCAGCAGGAATCAGCTGTGAAAGTAGCATCCCTACCCTCCTCCCATTCACAAAAGGCCTTGTACTTTTTTTAATAGAATACAATGTGCTCTGTGGAAAGAGTAGAGATCATGTTGCATCCTCTCATACTTCATTCATGGAACACCTTGTATTAACCCTATTCAAAATATCATTTTTTTACAGGCCATAAAATAGTGCCATAATAATAAAGCCATAATGTTCCCACTGGACATGTAGTCAGGATATGTATATTAATTTAGTCAGTTTTCTAAAAGTAATAGCTACCAATATTTAAATTAAAAGTTTTTTCATGGAGTTCTGCTTCAATTTAAAAAGGTTGTATGCCCAAAATACATAATTGTATGGGACTGAGACTGATCTGTGGTCTGAAGCACATGCATTCAAGCACTTGACTGATTTGAAGTTTAAAGTGTGTGTAGGTATGCATTGAGGGTTATTTGAGGTCTGATAAGTCATTTATCATGGGGCTGATCTGAGGTCTGAAGGTGCAGGAATTGGGGCTGATCTATGGTCTGAAGCTGCATGCATTGGAGCTGATCTGTTGTCTGAAGCTGCATGCATTGGGGCTAATCTGTTTTCTGAAGTTGCATACATTGGGGCTGATCTGTGGTCTGAAGCTGCATGCATTGGGGCTGATATTTGGTCTGAGGCTACATGCATTGGGGATGATCTGTGGTCTGGAGGTTAAGGAATTGAGACTGATCTGAGTCCTGAAGGTGCAGGAATTGGGGCTGATCTGCAATCTGAAACTGCATACATTGGGTCTGATTTGATGTGTGAAGGTGCAGAAATTGGTGTGATCTGAAGAGTGAAAGTGAAGGAATTGGGATGACCTGAGGTGTGTCAGTGCAGGATTTGGAGCTGATCTGGGGTGTGAAGGTGAAGGAATTGAGGTGATCAGAGGGGTGAAGGTGTTGGAATTTGGGTGATCTGAGGTGTGAAAGTAAAGGAATTGGGGCTGATCTGAGGTGTGAATGTGCAGACAATGGGGTAATCAGAGGGTTGAAAGTGTAGGAATTGGGGTGATCTGAGGTGTGAAGATGAAGAAATTGGGGCTGATCTGAGGTGTGAAGGTGAAGTAATTGGGGCTGATCTGAGGTGTGAAGATACCGGAATTGGGGTGATCTGGGGGGTGACGGTGCAGGAATTGGGATGATCTGAGGTGTGAACGTGAAGCAGCTGGGTTGATCTGAGATGGGAAGGTACAGGAAATTAGGTGATCTGAGGGGTAAAGGTGCAGGAATTGGGGTGATCTTTGGGGTAAAGGTGCAAGAATTGGGGTGATATTAGGGGTAAAGGTGCAAGAATTGGGGTGATCTTAGGAATGAAGGTGCAGGAATTGGGGTGATCTTAGGGGTAAAGGTGCAGGAATTGGGGTAACCTGAGGTGTGCAGGTGCAGGAATTGGGATGATCTGAACAAGGGTAAGTTACCATTTATTTTAGCACTTTCCATTGATCTTTGAAAGTTCAATACTAATTTCTTGAAAGGTAACAGGGTTCTGCACTACTAAGTGACTGATATGTGGAAAAAATGGATAACATAAATTAGATAAAAATATAAATATATACTCAACCCGCTGTGAACATAAATTAAAATATGTAATGTGGTGCAAAAAATGCCAAGAGACAGTGCCAGCCGCAGGAGATCGGCAATGCAGTGCTGGTGACACAGGTTTATAAACAATAATTAATATAACCAAAGAGTGACTCAATCCCAAAATGGACGATCAAAAATATATCATGAGTGATAACGCCAGCCGCAAACAAACTGGCTATGAAGTGCTAGTGACACAAGTGAATAAATCAGTGGCTGATAATACGAAATAATCAATCAAAAATAATGGATCAGTGACTCACTCCAAAAAACTTCAAAAAGTGACTCAGTCCCAAAAAATAAAAAAACGAAAACAATTCTAAAAGGAAAATGACAGTCCCAAAAAATCAGAAAAAACTGTAGTGAATCTTTAGTGCATGCCGTAACAGATCCAGTGCTGCAAACATATATGGACAAATCCTCCACCGGCTAGCATGTCACAAAGCATAGAAAGCCTCAAACGGTGATTTCCAGGAGAAAGATCCTCGATAAAATCAGAGAGCATCTCCAATGGCGCCAACAAGCACTCCTAAGCATACTCCAGCAATGGCCGCAGACCTCTGTCATCCACAATGCTTCACATGGAAGATGCAAGCAAGAAGACTCCCATAGTATAATATGTCACAAACGTTATTTAAAATAACATCTAGAAATAACAAATCACATTTAAAATAGGTCCGCAGACCAAAAAGGCAAAATTCTTGCAGTTAAAAAACGTCTGGAAAGGTGTAGGGGTTTTGGGAGTACCAAGATGGCAGCTGCCGTCAGTGCCCAATATGATGTCACCACGCTTCCGTAATACGCGTTGGGTCACGTGGACTTCCTCAGAGCTCAGAGGGTGGTGACCAACAAACTCCATTTATACAGAGCCCACACCTGAAATCACTCAGCGGCGGAGTGCAGTGGCCATTTTCTCAGAGTCCCGAGGAAGAGACTCCAGAGAAAAATAGCCTATATCCTTCTACCAGGCACGAAACACTTAAAACGAAGAAAAAAATTCACAGTAAAAAGAGGAGCAGAACAGACCATCTCTGGGCACCAATATACATGGGCACATAACTAGATAAATACATATATTATTCCGGGGATAAAAAAAAAAAGATAAAATGAATAAGGGAATATAACGAGGCAACGGCTAAGAAAGCTAAAACCCGCAAATGGGCAAAAAGCGGAAATAACATAAAACCTCAGAAACATCATGACATAAATATGAAAATTAATAAGAACCTCGCATAAAAAGCCTAAAAAGGCAAAAAGACAATAAAAATAATGTGACTAACCTGCATGTGTAAAAAGCCTTAAAGGGGTAGACAATCAATAAAAAAAGGGATAAGAACCATAAATGAAATAGAATAAAATGAATAAGATGGATAAACAGGAGAGAGAAAAAGGGGGAATCAGTGGGGGGAGTTGAAACAGAGAGAGGGGCAAGCCAAGGACCTAAAAATCACTAATAAAACAATTAAGATCAAATTCAATATTCAGTCCTAGGGGGGCCATGGTGTAAATCCATCTGGATTCTGCCTGACTTAGCACCCGAACTTTATCATGGCCTCTCCAATGGGGTTGGAACTTCTCAATACCCCAAAATAATAGGGAAGAGGGGTCCTTATCATGGTGTATGGCAAAGTGTTTGGAGAGACTGTGTTTGGGATAACCTTTTTTGATATTCTGCACATGTTCCCTCAGCCTTTTCCATAGCGGTCTTTTGGTTCTTCCTATGTATTGTAGCCCACAGCCACATTGAAGGGCATACACCACTCCCAATGTTCTACATGTAATAAAATGCTTAATTTCAAAGTCTAATCCATTACTGAAAGATGAAAACGTATTCCTCTTGGTATTCCGACCTTTGGTAGCTAAAAAAGCATAGCACCATCTACATGGAAATAAAACATTCCTATCCAGAAATGTAACTTGCTGTTTCTCCTCAGGAGATCTACCACATTTTTCGCTAATTTGGGCGTAATTTTAGGGGCCCTCCTATAGACCAATTTCAGTTGAGCTGAGAGAATATCCTTCAATTGTTTGTCTGCCCTCAGGAGTGGCCAGTATCTTTTAAAAAAATCTCTCTACTATTTTGTGTTGTACATTAAAATCCATAATGATCGGTATTTGGTCACATAATGTATCCTCCTTCATCCTATACTTAATCAGGGTATTTCTGTCCAATTTAGCTACCTCTTGAATAACTTCATCTATGGCCCTAGATTGGTAGCCTTTCTTGATAAAACGTTCTCCTATTAACTTGGCTTGATCATGAAAATCCTTCTCATAAGTACAGTTTCGTCTCAATCTAATGAATTGTCCTTTGGGTATATTTAATAGCCATGACAGATGATGGCAATTGTCAAAGGGAATGTAACCGTTTCGATCCACTGTTTTAAAATAGTTTTAGTCGTTAGACTCACATTTTCCAGTGTATTCTCACTGTCTAAGATTCCTTGACCTTGACCCTAGACTTGAGGATGACAGGTTAGTTACTAAAACATTTAGAAAACCAACTACAGCTAATACACTACTTGGGGCAAGGAACTATCAACCACGCTCACTGATTACTGGGATATCTGTTGGTCAGTTTCTGAGGTGTCGCAGAAACTGTTCCTACATTAATGACTTCAGATTAGAGGCTCGTGACCTCTATAAAAGATTCAGGGAACGTGGATATTCCCATTCTCAGATTAGGAAGGCAAGAAAACGAGCATATCAAACTGATTGGAAAATGCTACTGTCTCCAAAAGAGGAAGACAGTCTAGCTAAACAGACTCCACAACCGGTCAGGATGATAACCCAGTTTGGAGCGCAATGGGGGAAGTAAAACATGTACTTGAAAAACATTGGAAGAGTCTTACGCAATGTCCCAACTTAGGTAGAATTGTAGGTGATCGTCCACTAATGGTGGCGAGGGGAGCACCAAATCTTGGTGATTTACTTATTCACTCAGATTATCAGCCACTAAAACAATCAACATGGCTTATGTCACGCACCAAAGGGATGTTTAGGTGTGGAAAATGTCAGATTTGAAGATTTGTAGATCGTACCGATAGGTTCTCTGATTCGAATAATAAGGCTCATTTTAAAATTCAAAGCCTCATAAATTGCTCTACAGCTAGAGTACTGTATGTGTTGACTTGCCCATGTAAAAAATTTATATCGGTAAAACTAAAAGGCAGCTTAAAGTATGAATAGGTGAACATTTTAGAGACATTAAATCAAATTATCCCGAGAGTAATTTAGCTCAACATTATGCAAAATACCATGGAGGAAAATTAGAAGGTACTAAAGCCAAAGGAATTTATGCACTTAATTTCCCACAGAGGAGAGGTGATTTTGATAGAGAACTTTTGAAATGTGAAAAACATTGGATATATAAACGTGATACTCTATTCCCCAAAGGGTTAAATGTTGAACTTGACCTCCAAGTATTTTTTGCAAAAATAAATTGATATGGAGATTTGTAATGGAATTCTGCCTTTTCCCATTTTGGGTGATTAAAATAGTCATCAAGAACTCCATTATAATGATATTGCTTGAATATTTGAATATCTTTTCCCACTGTGGAGCCAGGTATCTGAATATTTATTTATTTTTTATGACCAGTCTCTGTCCTTGATTATTCCAGTTCTTTTTCCCAATGAGTTAATTTGCCACCAGCTGATTTACATATATGGGTGGTTACAAGCCTAATATAAATATTGCATGTGGGGTAGGCATTTCATTGGTCCTGACGAAGTTGAGTAAGATGTGCCCATCAGCGAAACGCATTGACGTCACACGTCAGTTACATCACTTCCGGTCAGATGTATTGGCGCCATACACGTAGTCCTGCAGGGGATGCGGTTATACACTCTGGCATTCGGCGTTCACCAGGCTGCACGAGTACCAGGAAGAGAGGGGAGCTCACCTGCCTCTAGTCCTGATGGTGGCGGCTGCCTCCGGGATCACGGGCGGTTATCCTGATGAGAGAGACTTTGCAAGAATATCACCTAAGGCAAGGGTGGTGAGTGATACACAGTATATCTAAAGGAAACACGGTGCATTAACGCCATTGCCTTTCTACTTAAAGTGACAAATTCATTGACTTTCAATATGTCACTTATCTATTGTAGGATGGGGACATCATGTTACACAACTTAAAAGATGCACAGCACCCTATGTTTATTACCAGGCACGGATGCTCCAGTACTCTACATCACAGTATTACCATAAAGGAGGTGTTTAGCCCACGTGTAGCGGTGAAGAACCCCTTTACACATTGGCAGGGCCCTGCCATCTCTACTACATTGTGGAAGTTATATGGTGATACTACCACAGCTACTAAATTCATCTTATCAAATATTGTGGACATGACTGTTGCTGCTTGATATCTCACCACCAATAATTGCCTTATTAAGCCTACTACAACTACTACCTGATTTGGTTATTACCCAGCTAGTGGTTGTGGAGATTGCTCCAATATCTCTCCTCAGCTATTCCCTACTTGTCATTGGTACTCTTGATCAGCAATAACACTGCAACTTTATGCTCAGCCATTTGGTACAATTTTTTGAAACACCCCCTACATGGTGGTGTAACCATTGTGTCAGTGCTGCATATGTATTAGACCATGTGTCACTATATCTGCAGCACCTTTATATTCAGACCGGTCATGACGTCTGTTTTTAATTGTTTTTAGGTCATACTTTGATGTATTGTCTCATCTTGAGGTGATGGTTACCTGAGGTATTTACCTGAAATGTCTATACATGCATTGTGTAATAAAGTATAATTTTTTTAGTAACTTTGAGTATCGCATGCTGTCCATAATGTAACCGCTTTCTTGTGAATCCCTTTTCACATTCCCTCTTTTTTGATGTTTGGTTTTTGGTTACTGGGCAGATACTATACGTTCAGCAATACGCCCAAACTTTCAGCCTCTTACTCAATATTTTTACCGTTGTGGTAACCTGGCCCCGTCCCACAAATCTGACAGAACTGAGGTCCTTCTTGGGCTTTTGTGACTATTATCGCCGCTTCATTAGAGACTATTCCAAGACTGCTCGGCCTCTAAATGACTTGCTTAAAGAAACACCTGGCATTGACACAACCAGCAAAACTCCTTTCAGTGAGAGGTGGACTTCTGCTTGTGAGGAAGCTTTTCTACAGCTTAAGAAAAGTCTTACAGAAGCACCAGTTGTTGGCTTATGTAGACCCACAAAGGCCATACATTCTGCATGTAGATAACAGCTACGATGGGTTAGGAGGAGTCCTTCATCAGGAGTACCCAGGAGGACTAAGGCCTGTCGCTTATATCAATCGCAGTCTAAGCCCAGCAGAAAATAATTATCCTGTTCACAAACTGGAATTTCTTGCCCTGAAGTGGGCTATTGTTGAAAAGCTGCATGATTACTTGTATGGGGCTCGGTTTGAGGTGAGAACTGACAATAACCCCCTCACTTATGTTTTGACTACAGCCAAGCTGGATGCCACTGGTCATAGGTGGCTTGCTGCCTTGTCTAATTACCAATTCACTCTCAAGTACAAGCCAGGACCCAACAAAAAGGGGGCTAATGCTCTCTTCAGGCGTCCTGGATTGCAATTGAACTTAGAAGATAGTGAATGGGAGGAAGTACCTGGGCCTGCTGTGGCTGCCTACTGTGCTTAAGCTGCTGTACAAGGAGACAATATTGTTTTCTCGGACTTACGAGTTGTTGACTCATTGGGAGCTGGTGAAGAGTGTATCCCAAACATGTATTGCTGCCCCACTGCTCTAGGGGTACCAGAAAACATCCAGCTGCAAAAGAAAGATATGATTCTTCTACAAAAGAGGGATCCAGTAATCAGACATGTTAGAGAGTCTGTTTTCCGCAAAGATCCTAATTACCTGAGAAAAACACTACCTGAGCAGAGTACCTACTATGTTAAGGAATGGGATGAACTCAAAATAATCGATGGACTTTTGTATAGGGTACATTTGTTACATGATCAAGGCAACAACAATGTTAACTTGCTGTGTTTTGTTGTTGTTTTATGTATATATCCTTGCCGGGTCGGAAGGATTTTCAGCAGGGGGAGAATGTAGTGATGTGATAATTTCTTTACCCATTTTCCAGTGTATACTTCACTATGCAGTGTTTGTTTTGCCCTTTTCCAATATGGCTTTTCCAATATGATCTCTGGGCACTGAGAATGAGGTCATCAGAGAGAGCACTTGTGAAAAAAGAGGAAAGTGTGGATTTTCCTGAGAGAGAGAGCTCAGACTGTAAGTGCTGCAGCCTCCCCTCATTGAGACATGCAAAAAGACTGTTAATGCTTTAATGTTCCTGTTTGGAAGATACTTTATGTTGGATGGTTCACTGAATGTTATTTCTAAAATACATGGACTTTCATATACAGTGCTGTGTGGATTGCTGTCTATGTGGACGATACATTTCTCAGTTGGGATTTCACTTAATAACCACAAGCCCCGATTGAGTGGAGGCACTAGCGCTTGTTAGAGATCCTGTCCTGATCACACAGATTTTAAGGACTCTGCTCCTAATTACTATACATACCCCAGTAGTCGCAAAGAGTGTACAAATAGCGCTACACTTGCAAATCCCGATTGGCAGCCCACAAATTCTGCAGCACCCGTACTTCCCCCATCCACTGCCCAACCCAGAATGCAGGTGGAAACAGCACATTTAACTACTCCCCTTGATTTTTGGAGCTGTTTTTCATGGAATATCTGTATGCATTGAATACTGTAAATAGTGAATACTTGTGAGCTATTATGAATGAGGCATTCAGTGGGTTATAAATAATTATCTACTGATATAATGTGCTTGGTGCGCTGGCACTTACAAAGACTCACTTACTAGTGTTTGTTCAGTAATATAAATATATTTATAGTGCCGCGCTCCTATTTTTGTATATATATAGCTATATCCAATCTACTTTCATTCTAATAAATACATAAATTGATAACTAAAAGAAATACATAAATCACTGTGACTAGTGAATAAAAAATAAATCAATTGTGAATCACTGTGACTTGTGAATGAATTAAGAATGGATAAATATAAATAAATCAAAAACCTTAATTAATGTGGCTGATATCAATCAATCAAAAATCCTTAATTAGATGTGACTAATAAATGGATAAAAATGGGGTATATAAAAACCTAAATCTGTGCCACTCTAATCATATGTGATCAAACCATCAATTTTGTGCAAAAACATATATAAATGTGCAAGTGCAATCAATAAAGTACATAAATAAAGTCTTTTGAAATAAGTGCAATGTGCAGGTGAATTCCTTATTCCCTCTCGCCAGGTGCCTTGTGGTCTCCCTATGCGCTCACCTTGGTATTTGCCTAAATAAATTCAGGCAAATAGACTTTTAATCCTTCCAGGATTGATGGGATAATATTCATGTATAAGATGTTCCAAGAGGTGGGTGTAGATCTATTGGGATCCTCCTGTGCTCTCCTCTTTCTCCTTGTGCAGCTGCAAATAGATGGGTGTTTAGATCAGCTCTATAGGAATCTCCTAGTTCCCCTCCTGGGGTCACCTCCTTCTCATATCCTCCTTGGTATTTGCCTAAATAAATTCAGGCAAATAGACTTTTAATCCTTCCAGGATTGATGGGATAATATTCATGTATAAGATGTTCCAAGAGGTGGGTGTAGATCTATTGGGATCCTCCTGTGCTCTCCTCTTTCTCCTTGTGCAGCTGTTCATAGATGGGTGTTTAGATCAGCTCTGTAGGAATCTCCTAGTTCCCCTCCTGGGGTCACCTCCTTCTCATATCCTCCTTTCACCAGTGTGGGGAATATGGGTCAAATGAAGAAAAGAAGAAAAAAGACAGTAATAAATTTCCTTTATACAAAAGGATAAGGCACCATGGTCTTTTTTCTTCTTTTCTTCATTTGACCCATATTCCCCACACTGGTGAAAGGAGGATATGAGAAGGAGGTGACCCCAGGAGGGGAACTAGGAGATTCCTATAGAGCTGATCTAAACACCCATCTATGAGCAGCTGCACAAGGAGAAAGAGGAGAGCACAGGAGGATCCCAATAGATCTACACCCACCTCTTGGAACATCTTATACATGAATATTATCCCATCAATCCTGGAAGGATTAAAAGTCTATTTGCCTGAATTTATTTAGGCAATTACCAAGGTGAGCGCATAGGGAGACCACAAGGCACCTGGCGAGAGGGAATAAGGAATTCACCTGCACATTGCACTTATTTCAAAAGACTTTATTTATGTACTTTATTGATTGCACTTGCACATTTATATATGTTTTTGCACAAAATTGATGGATTGATCACATATGATTAGAGTGGCACAGATTTAGGTTTGTATATACCCCATTTTTATCCATTTATTAGTCACATCTAATTAAGGATTTTTGATTGATTGATATCAGCCACATTAATTAAGGTTTTTGATTTATTTATATTTATCCATTCTTAATTCATTCACAAGTCACAGTGATTCACAATTGATTTATTTTTTATTCACTAGTCACAGTGATTTATGTATTTCTTTTAGTTATCAATTTATGTATTTATTAGAATGAGAGTAGATTGGATTTAGCTATATATATACAAAAATAGGAGCGCGGCACTATAAATATATCTGTATGCATTGATTGTGGATCAAAGCAATTTATTTGCACAAGAATTTATTTAGAATGTATTGCTGCCAACCCAAATTCAAACCTTGCCAGACCATTTGCATGGAAACCCGTTATGGTTTCCGAATTTACATTTGTTTGTGCCTATCCCTCAACATGGGCATTACTAAAAAAAATGAATTGCGGTTGTATTGGTCCACAGACCTGATTCATCATATCCTGTGTTCTCTGCTGCCAAGGCCAGGCATAGATATGATGAGTATAATGTGCTTCATACATTTCAATGACAATAAACTCTGTCGTCCTCAAGGTGACCCTGAATTTGACTAGCTCCACAAAATTCAGCCCCTCATAAATCACCTTAACCAAAAATTTGCAGATGTCTATACCCCCCAGCAAAAAATCTGCGTTGATGAGATACTTATTAATTTTTCTGTCCGCCTTGCATTCAAACAATTTCTCCCCAGAAAGCGTGCCAGATATGGGGTCAAGATGTAGAAGACCTGTGAGAAGGCAACAGAGGTCTTCCACATCTTATACATATACATAGCCTATACATGAAAGTTTTGGATTTACGAGGAAAAAGATAATCTGCCCAGACTACATGGGGAGTAGTGGCAAGATAGTTTGGGACTTGGTGTCAACCTCTTTCCATATGGGGTACTACTTATACGTGCACAATTTTTATTCAAGTGTGCCACTATTTAGACATTTGTACAATCTTGCAACTGGTACATGTGGCACCGTGCGACCTAATGTGTGCCCACCATTAGAAGTGGGTGGATGCAGGGTGGAACATTCTAATGCTGGGCATACCACACACTTTTTCTGGCAGAGATTTCTTCTCTTTTTTCATTCAGTCCACAGGCTGCATGCAAAAAAAAAAAGAACATAGCATATATACCCAACATCGACCAGCGATGCACTGGTACATCACTGGACTTTGAATGGTTATACAACTGCAGGCATCATCCTGGTATCTTTTTTTTCATCTGGCAATCGGCTTTCATGTAAAAGCAATCCTAGTGGCTAATTAGCTGCAGGATGATTCCCCCCTCCCCCCTGCCTTCCACGGCCTTATCGGGCAGTCCCGTGCCATTGGGGGAACCTGAGAATGCAGCCAGTGTTTCTGCCAGCTGACCATAGAGCTAATTGGAGACCAGAATGGTGCCAATCATCTCTATAGTCTAAGAAATCGGAAGCTACGAGCATTTCATCACTTTAGTTTCGCAGGATATAAACAGCGCCATTTGTAAATTGGCGCATTTCCGTAGGCTAAAGTCTACTTTTCATTAGACTCCGTCTTCTTTTAGATGGCAAAGACATTTAGTAAAGAAAGTGTCTAACAAACAGACTCAAAAGCGAATTTACTGATGGACACAATAAAGGAATCCGTCTGAAAAAGCAGACGTCCTAGTACGGCTAAAGAAACGAAAAATCACTGCAGAAATCTGTTCACATTTGCTTTCCCAAATATCTGGACTTCACTTTAAAAAATATATTCCTTTTAAAAGTTTTTTTGTAGTGAATAAAAAATAGTTTTTTTAGTGAATTCATGACAGTCAAGTACTAGACACCTTTCCAACGTCTATGCACGGATAGAAATGCGCATGTGCAGAACACAATTTTGCCATCTACCGGACGCTGTTTAATAGTAAATCTCTGTGTGGAGTCCTCTGGAAGACGGCAATGGTGCCCGTCAACTGTGTATGATAAACAGCACTATTTGTAGCTAGGCATATCTTTATGTATTCTAATTTGTTTTTCTTAGTTCTATTGATTCTATTTTTGTTTCTTATCTTTTATAATGATTTTCTGTAATGGTTTTACGTATTTCGAAGCTCTAGATAATATATATTTTGACAGCTGAATCTAAAAATAAAGGTCAGCAATTAAAAAATAAACAAAAAACAGCGTGGGGACCCCCCTCCCAATCCCTTCGGGTCTGGTATGGATTCTGATAAGCCCCCCGCCTTTCTGATAAGCGCTCGCTCATCCCCCCCTTTCCTGACCTGCATGCTAAGTGTCTGGTATGGATTTGGGGGGGACCCCCACGTCATATTTTTTACTTTTTGGTGTGGCCAGGCACAAATCTGTACTCATTCATGGCTTCAGCCAGGCACAAATTTGTACTCATAAAGCCAGACATAAACCTGTACTCACAAAGCCAGGCACAGAGCTGTACTCGCAAAGTCAGGCACAGAGCCACAGTCACAAAGCCAGGCACAAAAGTAGTAACTAGAAATCCAGCTAATTACAAAGCCTCAACTTTTCTGGCTATAATGGTCTCATCTCCAGCCTGAGCCACAGCTGCTGAAGGAGAGGAGCATATGTACACAGATCATAAAAGGGAGACAGTATGTGAACACCAATAAGAAAATCCTGGGCAGGAGTCAGCTGAGGCTAAAAAACTGCTTAATTAGCATTAAAATGGTAATTACCATTTCAAAGGAAGAGCTGGCTGGGGAATTCCACTGCTTCTGTGTACATGGAGAAGGGCACACCCGAAGTCACTGGGCAGAGAAGTGGGCGGGAGGAGAGGTGGGCATGTGGGCACCCACACTGCTTTCCTTGTAAGCAGATGCAGCTGGTGGCCGGCCATGTTTCCTGTGTGGGAGATGGGTCTCCTAGGATCGCTCTCCATCCAAAGTACCAATGCGTGCCACGTCTGGCACACGTGCCACAGGTTTCCGACCCCTGTAGTAGACCTTAGCAACATTGTCATATTGTATGTACACAAAATACAAGAACAAATAAACAAACAATTCAGAGTGAGCATCAACCACACCACAACAATCCAATTCCCTCACACAGGCTTTTGGGCTAAATTTATGAACAATTATTTATTTGCAAAATTTTATAACTTAAACAAAGAAAAACTTTTTACAAAAAATATTTGGTCTTTTTTCATTTATTTAACAAAAAATAAAAAACCCAGTGGTAATTAAATACCACCACAAGAAAGCTCTAGTTGTGTGAACAAAATTATAAAAATGTAGTTTAGATACAGTGTTGCATGACTGTGCAATTGTCATTCAAACTGTGAGAGTGCTGAAAGCTAAAAATTGGCCTGGGCAGGAAGGGCATAAAAGTGCTTGGTATTGAAGTGGTTAAGGTGTTTTTATCTGGGTTAAGTTATCTGCTACTATGATTACAAAAGCATTGCAGAGAACATGGTTTGATTATATGGACAACAATTACAATGATTTGTTTATTTTGTTCCTGGATTGTTTGCTGAAACCAATTCAGTCAGAGGTGATTGCATGATATATTCTCCACAACAACAGATAATCTGGCAAGTCAAAATAAATGTGTAACTACTGTTACACATGAATGAGGTGATTAAGTATAAGCACACAGCCTTTGGTGAAAGTCCACAATTTCTTCCTGACTTTTTTTCCACAAATATTTTAAGTTCCTTTTTACAACTTTTTTTTTCTTTTTTAATAAAAGAAGCAAAAGGAAGACTGAACATTGCAGCATTTTATTATCATATTTTAAAGCTTTCTTGATCATTATCAGTCCGATTATTCTTTGTAAGAAAAAATATTTGTTTATCTGTAAGATACACAAATCTGTACTCACAAAGTCAGGCACAGAGCTGTACTCGCAATATCAGGCACAAAGCCGTAGTCACAAAGCCACGCACAAAGTAGTAAATATTTCTGGCTTTGTAAGTACTGCTTAGTAGTTCCTACAAAGCCTGGAAAAAGTAGTAACTACAAATCCAGCAAAATACAAAGCCTCAACTTTTCTGGCTATAATGGTCTCCTCTCCAGCCTGAGCCATGTGCACAGCTGCTGAAGGAGAGGAGTGAAGCGATACCCCTGAAGGGGCTGCTTAAGTTTGTTCACTCTGCCACTCTGCCTCTCAACCCCAAGAACTGTCTCAGCCCAGGGGCAGACTGACAACTCATGGGGCCCCCGGGCAATTGGGGATCATGGGGCCCACACTCAAAACACACCCAAAAAAGCCTATAAAAGGTACCAGGGGCATTTTATGGGGCCCTCTAATGACCCCGGGCCCTCGGGCAGTGCCCGAGTACTCCAATGGTCAGTCCGCCCCTGTCTCAGCCCCAACTGACACACCTGGCATTAGTGTAAGTGCAAGGACCAATGAAAAGCACAGACTTTATAATAAAACAGAGAGATCAGCTTTACTGTAAGACCTCTATGGAAAGTAATAAACATTAAAAACAGGTATATGTTAGGTGAATCAAGAGAACAGCAAATACTGTGACTGAAAGCAATATAACTCACTTTTACACTCAGGCTGCTTTCAGGGGATTCCAACCATGAATAACCCCAAGAGCAGAGGTAAACACTTAAATGGCAACCTCAAAGTGGTTTTAACTCCTCTACATAAATTTGGCTCTATGATGTCCAAGCAGGAGGAGAGCAGAAGAATGACTCTCTGTTGTGTCAGATTTCTCCTTTCTAACCCCCAACACCACAAGCCCAATAGGCAAACACTGTGCCCTACTGATGCTTAATAGCTACTTTCCAAGGCAAAGCTATTCCCTCACACACCATGCAATATAGAAGCCTAAATACGCATGCGCGTGCCCGTATGGCACCAGTAACTTCAGTCTCTTGGTAACAGGATGAATCTTGGGATCTTCAGCTAGCCACTTCCGTTGGTGCACTTAAACTCCTATGGTAAAGTATAATTGTAATCCCGTGGCAGTATTTGTATAGCAAAGCAAATACTGTGTCTGTTTAGCAGGGCTATCTACACAACCCAGTGCCTGGTGAGTATGGGCAAAGTGTAATGTCTCTGTATGTGTTCAGTGTTCCTGTCCTCTGCCAGTGGGCAAACTCTCTCTCATCAGATCCTGTGACTAAGGCCCAAACGATCGTCCTGGAAATGACAGACTCCTCTGGTCACTTCACAATGAGCGCTTCACACTGTCAGTGTAGGCACTGTACTGTAGGCCCACTTCTATCAGTTTGGATGTTCTCTCGACTGATGCAGATAACTAAACATGCAGTGAACAGACCCTAAGCACTTCTTTGCTAGATCCAGACTGTTCTACGATACATGCAGACTGCCTCCCCTCAGGAAAAACAAAATGGAGTCCTTCACTCTGCTCTCACTAAGCATGCTGGTCTCTGTAGTTCCATTCCTCATATACTGTAAGCCTATCAAGCAGTTTCTGTTCAAGACTGCATATTCCACAATGCTTTGAAGCTGCACCTCCTGCTTAAGAAAGTCCCTGTCATTGGCTCCTTTAATTGCTCTTCTAATTGGCTCTCTCTCTATTACAGTCTGAGAGGAGAAGGGAGGGGCTGAAATCTCTCACTGGCTTGTGTGTGCCCAGTGCAAGTGTCAGATGTCAGAGGAGATGCAAGTCAGCAGGTTACAGGAGTCACACTAGGATTAATTTCCTCCTCTACAGGGGCATATTTACACAGATCATAAAAGGGAGACAGTATGTGAACAGCAATAAGAAAAGCCTGGGAAAGAGTCAGCTCAGGCTAAAACACTGCTTAATTAGCATTAGCACACACGAGGTCAGTGGGAAGAGAAGTGGGTGGGAGGAGAGGTGGGCCTGTACCACCCACACTGCTTTCCCTGTAAGCAGCTGCAGCTGGTGGCCGGCCGCGTTTCCTGTGTGGGAGATGGGTCTCCTAGGTTCGCTCTCCCATGCCATCCAAAGTGCCAATGCGTGCCATGTCTGGCACACCACCCCTGTAGTAGACCTTAGCAACATTGTCATATTGTATGTACACAAAATACAAGTACAAAATACAAGTAAACAAACAATTAAGAGTGAGCATCAACCACACCACAGCAATCCAATTCCCTCACACAGGCTTTTGGGCTAAATTTATGAAGAACAATTATTTATTTGCAAAATTGTATAACTTAACCGGTTGCCGACCAGCCACAGTACATTTACTGCGGCAGGGCGGCACCGCTGCACGAAATCACATATATATACGTGATTTTGCATTTCGGGTAGGGGGCGTGCGCGAAGCTGTGGGTGTCAATCATCTGGGCCCCGGCCAGTGATTACTCGCAGGAGCCCGGTGATTACCAGCAAACACTGACAGGGAGGATGGGTGCAGTGTTTACACTACAGCTCTCCTCCCTGTCAGTTTTCAGCACACTGTTCCAGATTGCTATGTTCAGCTTTCCGGATAAGTGTGTTCCTGTGAAGAACACACCCCTCACCCCCTAGTAAAACACTCCCCTCACACAGTTAACTCTTTGATTGCCTCCAAGAGTTAACCCCTTCCTCCCCAGTGCCATTAGTACAGTGTCAGTGTTTTTTTTTGCACTGATCACTGTATTGGTGTCACTGGGGATTGAAGTGACCCCAAGTCAATTCCCCCCCATTGTCAGAATGTCCGCCGCAGTCCCGCAGTCCCACCATAAGTCCCTGATCGCTGCCATAAATTGCTGACCACTGCCATAAGTCACTGATTGCCGGCATTATTAGTATGAAAAAAAATTAAATCCCAGTATATATACCGCCATTTGTAAGCACTACAACTTTCACGTAAACCAATTAATTTACACATATTTTTTTTAGCAAAGACATGTTGCAGAATACATTTTGGCCTAAATTTATGAAGAAATTTGATTTGTACATTTTTTTACTGGACATGTTTTAAAGCAAAAAGTACAAAATATAGTTTTTTTTCTCAAAATTGTCGGACACTTTTTTATAGCGCAAAAAAATAAAAAATGCACAGGTGATCAAATACCACCGAAAGAAAGCTCAATTCGTGGGGAAAAAAGGACATAAATGTAATTTTGGTGCAGCATTGCATGACCGCGCAATTTTCAATTAAAGTAACGCAGTGCCGTAACACAAACCGCCTCTGTAACCGCTTCCTGCCCTATAGGATAAATACTGCTACAGGGCTACACGGGTGCGCAAAATCACATATATATACGTGATTTGTGCTCCCATGGTTTTCACGCCTCTCCCAGATAGTGTCAGATTGCCAGTCAGTACACCAGTAATCACATTTAACCCCTTGATTGCCAGGAGCACACTCATACACAATAAACCTCCATTGCTAGTATAGTGTCTGATCGGATCAATATCTTTGATCAGATCAGCACTATACCAGCATTTACATTAGTATAGTGTCCCCAAAAATGCAGTGTTAGCAGGATCAGCCCCGACACCTGCCAGTACCTGCGTTTAGCCCCTATGCTTCCCCTCCCCCCCTTCTCCCTCAGCAAGTGCAGTGTCAGTAGGTCACTGTCACTTAATACATTGCACACAAAACCGCAGTGTTCGCATAATCAGGTCTGATCTCTGTTAGCACTTGCCGGTAAATTTTGATGACTCTCATATGCAGCAGAGTGTCAATACAAGTGCCACACTACCTTATGGTGAACTGTCGAGTACTAGTGGCCTAGTACTTCCTGGTCTTTCACATACCTCTTAGATTGTAAGCTCCAAGGGGCATGACCCTCCTAACCCTCTTGTATTGAACTGCATTGTTGCTGTATTGTCTCCCGTTATATTGTACAGCGCTGAACAAACTGTTGACGCTATATAAATTCTGTATAATAATAATAATACCAGCACTGCAGTATCACTTGGTGATGTGGCAGGTCCCATAAGTGCAGTATAAGCTGGTGCGGTGGCGAGCACAAGTATTGTCACGCAACCAGCAAGAATTCGCACACAGGCCCGTAGAGCCCCTAGTATCCTTCCGGATGTGCTTGCAAATCCCAATTGGCAGCCCACAAATTCTGCATCACCCATACTTCCCCTGTGCTACCTTTTGGTGAACTGTCGAGCAGTAGTGGCCTAGCACATCCTGGTCTTTCACATACCAGCAGTGCAGTGTCACTTGGTGATGTGGCGAGTCCCATAAGCTGGTGCGGTGACAAGCACAAGTATTGTCCCGCAGCCACCAAGAATTGGCAGCCCACAAATTCTGCAGCACCCGTACTTCCCCCATCCACTGGAAACAGAAAATGTAACTAATCCCCTTGATTTTTGGAGCTGTTTTTCATGGAACATCTGTATGCATTGATTATATGCACAACAATTTATCACCGCCAACCCAAATTCAAACCTTGCCAGACCATTCGCATGGAAACCCATTATGGTTTCCGAATTTCCATTTTTTTTGTGCCTAACCCTCAACATGGGCATTACTAAAATAAATGAATTGTGGTTGTATTGGTCCACAGACCCAATTCATCATATCCAGTGTCCTCTGCTGCCATGGCCAGGCATAGATATGAGAGTATAATGTGTTTTATGCATTTCAACAACAATACACTCTGTCATCATCGAGGTGACCCTGAATTTGACCGGCTCCACAAAATTCAGACCCTCGCAAATCACCTTAACCAAAAATTTGCAGACGTCTATACTTCCCAGCACAAAATCGGCGTTGATGAGTCCCTCATTAATTTTTCTGCCCACCTTGCATTCAAATAATTTCTCCCCTGCAACGTGCCAGATATGGGGTCAAGATGTATAAGACCTGTGAAAGGGCAACAGGCTATACTTATAAGTTTCGGATTTACGAGGGAATAGATAGTCACGTGGAGCCCCCCGGATGCCCAGACTACATGGGGAGCAGTGGCAAGATAGTTTGGGACTTGGTGTCATCTTTTTTCCATATGGGGTACTACTTATACATGGACAATGTTTATTCAAGGGTGCCACTATTTAGACATTTGTACAATCTTGGAACTGGCGCATGTGGCACCGTGTGACATAATGTGTGCCCACCATTAGAAGTGGGTGGATGCAAGGTGGTATATTTTAATGTTGGGCATACCATACACTTTTTCTGGCAGAGATTTCTTCTCTTTTTTTCCATTCAGCCCACAGGCTGCATACAAAAAGAAAAAAGAACATAGCATATATACCCAACAAAGATCAGTGATGGACACAAAGTCACTGGACTTTGAATGGTTATACCAGGATGATGCCTACAGCTGCAGGCATCATCCTGGTATCATTTGTTTCAGCCAGTGATCGGCTTTCATGTAAAAACAATCATAGTGGCAAATTAGCTGCAGGATTTCCTTTGCAAGCAGCGGGAGATGATGCCCCCCCCCGCTGCCTTCTACTGCCTGTCTTGGGCAGTCCCGTGCCATCGGGGGAACCTGAGAATGCAGACGTGTTTCTGCCAGCTAACCATAGAGCTGATTGGAGACCAGATTGGTGCCAATCATTTCTATAATCTAAAAAATCAGAAGCTACAACTATTTCATCACTTCAATTTCGCAGGATATAAACAGCGCCATTTGTAAATTGGGAAAGCATCTGATCACTTAGATCTTGGTTTGATTAGATAAGAGCAGAGGAGATATTTAGAGTCTGATAGACCCCAGATTTCTCAAAAAAGAATATATGACAATGCCCATTGAAGTTATAGGGGATATTTGCATTCCCTGTGATAGCATTAAAAGTGATAAAAAAAAAATTAAAGGGTCAGTGTAAAAAAACCAAAAAAAATCAAAATAACTTAAAAAAAAAAAAAACCTTGCCCCCCCCCACGTGCACACACTTGTGTGCGCGAGCGTTGACCCTGTGCCAGTATGCAGTTGCACCATGCATGTGAGGTATCACCGTGAACATCAGATTAAGGGCAGTAATTCTAACACTAGACCTCCTCTGTAAATCTAAAATGGTAGCTTGTAAAGGCTTTTAAAACGTTGCATATGGATATTAAAAACGTATGCATTTTGTTGCCATTGCACGAGGCATGCACAGTTTTAAATCATGTCATGTTTGGTATCTATTTACTCGGCATACCATCATCTTTTATATTTTACCAAATAATTGGCCAATATATTGTGTTTTTGTGCATTAAAAGAAAAAAAAGTGTATTTTTTTAAAATCTGCTTTTGAAAAATCGCTGCGCGAGTACTATGTCACATAAAAAAATTGTAGCACCCACCATTTTATTCACTAGGGCGTCTGCTTTAAAAATATATATGTTTGGGGGTTTAAATTAATTTCCTAGCAAAAAATACTGATTTTTTTTCATGTGAACAAAAAAGAAAAGGCTTGATCTTCAGGTGGTTAGAAGAGTGAATGGTGTGTGGCATCTTATGCTGAGCATAAAATGCCCCCACCCCCCAAAACTACCCATTTTTAGAAATTAGACACCCCAAACTATTTGCTGGGAGACATGTTGAATCAATAGCAGAATTTATTTTTTTACCACAAGTTTTTGGAAAGTGACAAAAAAACTTTTTATTTTTTTTAAACACACATTCTATGGGTATATGTGGAAATAATCCCCAAAATACATTCTGCTACTTCTCCTGAGTATGAGGGTACCACAAGTGAAAGAAGTTTTGGCAGTCTAGCCAAGTACAGGACCCCAAAATCAATAAGCACCTTCAGGCTCTTAAAGGGCTTTATTTCCTCATTACACTTTCTGACTACCGATCACAGTTTCGGAGGTCCTGAAATGCCAGGATAGCACCAACCCCCCTCCCAAATGACCACTTTTTGAAAGGTAGACACCTCGAAGGAATTTGATAAGAAGCATGGTGAGTATTTTGCAGATCTCGTTTGTTGTCAAAAGTTTTTGGAAAATGAAGAAAAAAGACAAAAACACATTTTTCTTTTCTTTTTTTTGTATTTCAAAACCTTGTGAGAAAAAATGAGATCTGCAAAATACTCACCATGCCTCTTTAAATTTCTTGGGGTGTCTACTTTCCAAAATGGGGTCATTTGGGGGGTTTAGTGCTATCCTGACATTTCAGGGCCTCCGAAACTGTGATCGGTAGTGAGGAAGTGAAATGAGGAAGTTTTGCACCTTCAGGCTTTCCAAGTGGTCATTGGATTTCAGGCTCCTGTATGTGGCTAGGCTCCCAAAATGTCTCACACATGTGGTATCCCCATACTCGGTAGAAGCAGCAGAATGTATTTTGGGGTGTCATTCCACATATACCCATGACTTATGCGAGAAATAAATCATTAAATGACAACTTTGTGTAAAAAAAAAAAATGTTTTTGTCATTTTCCAGAAATTTGTGGAAAAAAATGAATCTTCCATGGACTCAATATGCCTCTCAACAGATAGCTTTGGATGTCTACTTTCTGAAATGGGATCATTTGGGGGTGTTTGTATTTTAGCACCTCAAGAAATGTGATAAGCAGTCAGAAAGTAAAAGCTATGGAAATTCCATTATCTATACCATAGTTTGTAGATGCTATAACTTTCACACAAAGCTATCAATATACACTTATTGGGATTTTTTAAACCAAAAGTATGTAGCAGAATAAATTTTGGCCTAAATTTATGATGAAATTTTAGTTTTTTTGGATATTTTTTATGACCGAAATGAGAAAATATTGTTTTTTTTAAAAAATAATTTTTTCTTCTAAATTTTTTGCTTATAGCACCAAAAATAAAAAGCACACAGGTGATCAAATACCACCAAAAGAAAGCTCTATTTGTGTGAAAAAAAAGACATACATTTCATTTATGTACCGTATTGCATGACCGTGCAGTTGTCAGTTAGACTAATGCAGCGCTGTTTAGCAAATAAATGGCGTAAATTGCAGTATCTATACCATAGTGTGTAGATGCTATAACGTTCACACAAAGCAATCAATATACACTTATTAGGATTTTTTACCAAAAACATGTAGCATAATACATTTTACCCTAAATTTATAACTAACATTGAGTTTACCATATATTTTTCATAGCCGAAAGTAAAAAATATCATTTTTCTTAAAATTTTTTGGTCTTTTTTTGTTTATAGCATGAAAAATAAAAAGTGCACAGGTGACCATATACCACCAAAAGAAAGCTCTATTTGTGCGAAAAAAGTACAAAAATTTTGTTTGGGTACAGCATTGCATGACCGCGCAATTATCAGTTAAATTAGTGCAGCGCCAAGTAGCAAAAAGAGGCCTGGTCATTAAGGGCAGTAAATCCTCTGGAGGGCATGTGGTTAAACGAAGAAAAACTTTAAGAAAATTTTTTTGGGCTTTTTTTATTTATTTAACAAAAAATAAAAAACCCAGTGGTGATTAAATACCACCACAAGAAAGCTCTAGTTGTGTGAACAAAACTATAAAAATTTAGTTTGAATACAGTGTTGCATGACTGCGCATTTGTCATTCAAACTGTGAGAGTGCTGAAAGCTAAAAATTGGCCTTGCAGGAAGGGTATAAAAGTGCTTGGTATTGAAGTGGTTAAGGTGTTTTTAACTGGGTTAAGTTATCTGCTGCTATGATTACAAAAGCATTGCAAAGAACATGGTTTGATTACATTGACAACAATTACAATGATTTGTTTATTTTGTCCATGGATTGTTTGCTAAAACCAGTTCAGTCAGAGGTGGTTGCATGATATATTCTCCACAACAACAGATAATCTGGCAAATCAAAATAAATGTGTAACTACTGTTGCACATTAATGAGGTGATTAAGTATTAGCACACAGCCTTGGGTGAAAGTCCACAATTTATTCCAGACTTTTTATCCACAAATATTTTAAGTACCTTTTACAACTTTTTTTTCTTTTTTAACAAAAGAAGCAAAAGGAAGACTGAACATTGCAGCGTTTTATTATCATATCTTATAGCTCTCTTGATCATCATCAGTCCCATTATTCTTGGTAAGAAAAACATTTGTTTATCTGTTGTGAGATGGAAAAGCATAGACAACAAGCAGTCAAGAATCTAGCACTTTAGATAATAGACAATGTCCAACAATGTATTATGAACATTTTTACTGTTGATTTACTGATATAATGCCCTAAACTCAGTCATTGCTCTACATTTAATGGTAGTCGGTTCTCAAAAAGGCTTGCTATAATATTGACACCACCACACTTCATATAAAAATTCAGTTAGGTTTGCCAAGCATTGCATACTTGATAATTGTTGCTTTATGATATTTGTACTGTTGACATAGTATAGCAGAAAAAGGGAAGTACAGATGGATTATTTATTTCTTTAGTGCAACTCCATTACTTGCTCTTCATCAGTAACTTGATTACTTTTATATCAAGATATTTACAGTATATTGGTACTTTTATTTTTAAAGTCTTCATTCATATTTAAAAGAAAATAACAAGCTCTAATGTTAATTTTCCTAGTTTAAGTGTTCCAGTTATAAATATTCAAAAGCATTGTTGTCTTTGTTGTCTTCAAATGCAAAATATGGAAATGTTTATTTGTATTTTAGACCATACTGTAAACTTTCCTTTCTTCTTATTCTATGTTGACTTACATCACTGCAGTGTCTAACAGTTATTTACAAGAAAATTCCTATTTAAAACTATTACTGGATCCCTCTGCACTACTTTTTTAAAATATGAAATTCATAGAGACAGAAGATGACAAGAGATGAGCAATTCTCATCATTCAGCAAAATGGAAACAAATATTAGACAGCTATCCTTTAATATTGTTTGTTTAGTGACTAGAAATGGTATTTGCTTGTCAGTGTGAACTTTAACCTTTTTTGTGTAATACAGTTACAAGAAAAAGTATGTGAACCCCTTGGGATTACGTGGAGTTTTGCATGAATTGGGCATAAAATGTGCTCTGACCGTCATCTAAGTCACAACAATAGAAGAACACAGTCTGCTGAACATAATACTACACAAACATTAGATGTTGCCATGGTTTAATTGCATATAACATGTAAACATTCACAGTGCAGGGAGGAAAAAGTATGTGAACCTTTGGACTTAATAACTGGTTGACCCTCCTTTGGCAGCAATAACCTCAACCAAACGTTTCCTGTAGTTGCAGATCAGACCTGCACAATGATCTGGAGTAATTGTGGACCACTCCTCTTCACAAAACTGTTTCAGTGTAGCAATATTCTGGGGATGTCTGGTGTGAATCGCTCTCTTAAGGTCATGCCACAGCATTTCAATCGGGTTGAGGTCAGGACTCTGACTGGGCCACTCCAGAAGGCGTATTCTGTGCTGTTGCAGCCATTGTTTTGTTGAATTACTTGTATGCTTTGGGTCATTGTCCTGTTGCATCACCCATCCTCTGCAGAGCTTCAGTTGGCGGACAGATGGTCGTACGTTTTCCTGCATAATGTCTTGATAAACTCTGGAATTAATTTTCCCATCAATGACAACAATCCGTCCAGGCCCTGAGGCAGCAAAGCAGCCCCAAACCATGATGCTCCCTCCGCCATGTTTTACAGTGGGGATGAGGTTTTGATGTTGGTGTGCTGTGCCTTTTTTTCTCCACACATAGTTTTGTGTGTTCTTCCCAAACAACTCAATCTTGGTTTCATCTGTCCACAGTATGTTTTGCCAGTAGTGCTGTGGAACATCCAGGTGCTCTTTTTTTAAACTTCAAACGTGCTGCAATATTCTTTTTGGACAGCAATGGCTTCCTCCGTGGTGTCCTCCCATGTACTCCATTCTTGTTTAATGTTTTCCTTATTGTAGATGTGTCAACAAAAATGTTAGCATGTGCCAGAGATTTCTGTAGGTCTTTAGCTGACACTCTGGGATTCTTCTTTACCTCATGCAGCATTCTGCGCTGTGCTCTTGCAGTCATTTTTACAGAACGACCACACCTAGGGAGAGTAGCAACAGTGCTAATCTTTCTCCATTTGTAGACAGTCTGTCTTACCGTGGACACATGAACATCAAGGCTTTTGGAGATACTTTTGTAACCCTTTCCAGCTTCATGCAAGTCAACAATTCTTGATCGTAGGTCTTCTGAGAGCTATTTTCTGTGAGGCATGGTTCTCATCAGACAGTGCTTCTTGAAACCAGTAAACCCAAAACAGGTGTGTGTTTTTTAAGGGCAGGACAGCTGTCAGCAACACATCCAATATCATCACACTGATTGGAGTCAAGGTTGGCTCACTCCTGGCTCCAATTAGCTCTGGGAGAAGTCATTAAGCTAGGGCCTCACATACTTTTTCCTCCCTGCACTGTGAATGTTTACATGTTATGTACAAGTAAACCATGGCAACATCTAATGTTTGTGTAGTATTATGTTCAGCAGACTGTGTTCTTCTATTGTTGTGACTTAGATGACATTCAGAGCACATTTTATGCCCATTTCATGCAAAACTCCACGTACTCCCAAGGGGTTCACATACTTTTTCTTGCAACTGCATGCTTTGCAATAATTTTTGCAAACTGAATTACATATTTCTACCTGTTTCTGTTTTGAAGATAAAAACACATGCCATTTAAGGGTATTTTTTCAGAGAGCAGTACAGAAACATCTGCAAAGGTGCAACAAGAAGCCTAAACATCTTCAGGAGTCGATACTGCCACCTCCAAAATACCTGTTTTTTGGGGGGGTTTTTGGGTAGCCAAGCAAGGATTTTGAATGGGAATGCACTCACGAGCCTATGATATATTTGATGGTTGTGGCCTGTCCCCAGGCCCGGACTGGCCATGGGGCACACTGGGCATTTGCCCGGAAGGCCGGGGCCGCCGTGCCTAACCCCAGGGCCCATGGACCAGTACCAGTCTCTGGCATGTTGTTGACCAAGGCCGCACAGCGGGAGGTAAGTGGCAACCGCGGTCTGTACAGGGCTAACACAGACAACGATTGCTGCTCACCTCCAGCTATGTGTCTGTGCCTGTGTCTCCATTCTGCTGCAAGAGGAGCTGGAGATCTGCACAGAGCCCCCCAGCCAATCCAACCACAGATTGCACACAGAGTAGAGGAAGAGGCAAGACCTGGACTGACACTCAGGGAGGAGCATTCAGGGGCCACACCATGCCCGGCCATTGGCTGCAGAGTGACTACACGTGAACGGTGGAGAGCCAGAAGAGGTAGAGGAGAGAGAGAGCCTCGAGAGTGTGTGAGAGAGAGAACTACTATATCAGTGCCATATATCAGTGTCATGTATCAGTGTCATGTATCAGTTCTGCCTTTCAGTGCTCATCAGTGATGCCTGTCAATGCCCATCAGTGCAACCTACCAGTGCCTCCTCATCAGTGCCCATCAGTGCCACCTATCAGTGTCCATCAGTGCAGCCCACCAGTGCCCATCACTGCAGCCTCATTAGCACACATCAATGAAGGAGAAAAATCACTTATTTACAAAATTGTATAACAAAAACTAAGAAAAAACTTTTTTTTCAAAATTTTCAGTGGTTTTTGGTTTGTTTAAGAAAAAATAAAATCCCAGAGGTGATTAAATGCAACCAAAAGAAAGCTCTATCTTTCTCAAAAAAAATTATAAAAATTTCATATGGGTACAATGTTGCATGACCGCTCAATTGTCATTTAAAGTGTGACAGCGCTGAAAGCTGGAAATTGGCCTGGGCAGGAAGGGGGTATAAGTGCCCTGTAGGCAACACTTTTCTTTAGTTTTTGATGGAGAGTGGAGGGGTATTAGAATTCTTGTCAGTTTTTATTGCGGTCTGTGCTCCCATTAACCACTTACCCACCGCAGTATAGCAGATATACTGCTACACAGCGGCACAGGTGCAAAAAATCAGGTACAGTATACAAACGTTATTTTGCATTTCTGGGTAGGGGGCACGGGTGTCAATCACTGGGTCCCAGCGATCACCAACAAGGAGGAGGTCTGCTTTGTTTACCAACAGTCCTCCTCCCTGTCAGTTTGGGCACAGTGAAGCACACCCCCGCCCCCTAGTAAAATACTCCCATCACACAGTTAACTCTTTGATCATCCCTCATTGTTAATCCCTTCCTGCCCAGTGCCATTAGTACAGTGTCAGTGCTTTTTTTTTAGTACTGATCACTGGTGTCACTGGGGATGTCAGTGACACCGAGTCAGTTCCCCCCACTGTCAGAATGCCTGCCAAAGTCCCACTATAAGTCGCTGATCCCCGCTATAAGTCACTGATTGCCACCATTATTAGTATACAAAAAAAAAATCCAGTATCTATACAGCCATTTGTATAACTTTCACGTAAATGCAATTAATTTACATGTATTGGGATTTTTTAAGCAAAGACATGTCACAGAATACATTTTGGCCTAAATTTATAACAAAATGTGATTTTTTAATTTTTTTAATTGACATGTTTAATAGCAAAAAGTCCAAAATATAGTTTTTTCTCAAAATTGTCAGTCTTTTTTTTATAGAGCAAAAAATAAAAAACGCACAGGCGATGAAATACCACCGAAAGAAAGCTCAATTTATGGGAAAAAAGGGCATAAATTTAATTTGGGTGCAGCGTTGCATGACCGCACAATTGTCAGTCAAAGTAACGTAGCGCCGTAACGCAAACTGCTTCTTTAACTGCTTCTTGACCGCCCTATAGCAGAAATACTGCTACAGGGTGGCACAGGTGCACAAAATCATGTACATCTACATGATTCGCGCTCCCGTGGTTTTCAGGCCTCTCCTAGATAGCGTCAGATTGCTCGTCAGTACACCAGTAATCACATTCAACCTCTTGATTTCCAGGAACACGCTCATGCACAATAAACCTCCATTGCTAGTATAATGTCTGAACTGATCAATATCTTTGATCAGATCTGCACTACACCAGCGTTCACATTAGTATAGTGTCCGCAAAAACACAGCATTAGTGGGATCAGCTCCGGCACTTGCCAGCACCTGTGTTTAGCCCCTAGGTTTACCCCCCCCTTCTCCCCCAGCAAGTGCAGTGTCAGTAGGTCACTGTCTCTTGATACATTGCACATAAAACCACAGTTTTCGCAGAATCAGGCCTGATCTCTGGCACTTGCCGGTAAATGTAGATGACTCTCATATGTAGTAGAGTGCCAGAACTAGTGCCGCTCTACCTTTTGGTGAACTGGTGAGCACCAGTGGTCTAGTACATCCTGGTCTTTCACATACCAGCACTGGTGACGTGCCGAGTCCCATAAGTGCAGTACAAGCTGGTGCGGTGACGAGCACAAAAATTTGCACACAGGCCTGTAGAACCCTTAGTATCCTGGTGAGACCATCCTGGTTTTTCACATGCACTGCAGTATCACTTGGTGATGTAACGAGTCCTATAAGCTGGTGGCGAGCACAAGTATTGTCCTGCAGCCACCAAGAATTTGCACATAGGCATGTAGAGCCCCTAGTATCCTTCCGGATGTGCTTGCAAATCCCAATTGGCAGCCCACAAATTCTGCAGCAACTTCCCCCATTCACTGCCCAACCTGGAATGCAGATGGAAACAGCAAATTTAACTACCCTTGATTTTTTGGAGCTGTTTTTCATGAAGTTCTGTATGCATTGATTGTGGATCAATGCAATTTATATGCACAACAATTTATCGCCACCAACCCAAATTCAAACCTTGTCAGACCATTTGCATGGAAACCCATTACGGTTTCCGAATTGAATTTTTTTTTTTGGGCCTAACCCTCAACATGGGCATTTCAATGACAACACACTCTGTTGTCCTCAGGGTGACCCTGAATTTTACCGGCTCTACAAAATTCGACCCCTTGTAAATCACCTTAACCAAAAATTTGCAGATGTCTATACTCCCCAGCAAAACATCTGTGCTGATGTGTCCCTCAATTTTTCTTGCCGCCTTGCATTCAAACAATTTATTCCCAGCAAGCATGCCAGATATGGGGTTAAGATGGATAAGACCTGTGAGAGGAATATATATAAGTTTTGGATTTACAAGGTGAAAGATAGTCACGTGGGGCTCCCCCCGGGTGCCCAGAGTACATGTGGAGTAGTGGCAAGATAGTTTGGAACTTGGTATCATCCTTTTCCCATACGGGGTAGCACTTATACGTGGACAATTTTTATTCAAGCGTGCCACTATTTAGACATTTGTACAATTTTGGAATTGGCGCATGTGGCACCATGTGACCTAATGTGTGCCCACCATTAGAAGTGGGTGAATGCAGGGCGGTATATTCTAACAGTGGGCATACCACACACTTTTTCTGGCAGAGATTTCTTCTCTTTTTTCATTCAGCCCACTAGCTGCATAAAAAAATAGAACATAGCATATATACCCAACAAGGACCAGCAACATACTGGTACATCACTGGACTTTGAATGGTTATGCCAGGCATCATCCTGGTATCGTTTTTTTCAACCGGTGATCTGCTTTCATGTAAAAGCAATCCTAGTGACTAATTAGCTGCAGGATTGCTTTTACAAGCAGCGAGAGATGATGCCCCCCTCCCCCACTGCCTTCCACATCCTTCTCAGGCAGTCCCGTGTCATTGGGGGAACCTGAGAATGCAGCCGGTGTTTCTGCCAGCTGACCATAGAGCACCGGAATGGTGCCAATCATCTCTATAGTCTAAGAAATCATAAACTATGTGCATTTCATCACTTCAGGATATAAACATCGCTATTTGCAAATTGGAAAAGCATCTGATCATACCAATCTTGGTGAGATTAGATAATGTAAGGGCAGAGGAAATATCTAGAGTCTGATAGACCCCAGATTTCTCAAAAAAGAATATATGACAATGTCCATTGAAGTTATACTGTAAAAATAATAAAAAAATAACAAAATAAAAAAAAAGCAAGCACCCTCACCCCCCGTGCGCGAGCGTTGCCCCTGTTCCGGTATGTAAACCATGGTTGCACCATGCATGTGTGGTATCGCCGCAAACGTCAGATCAAGGGCTGTAATTCCAGCACTAGGCCTCCTCTGTAAATCTAAAATGGTAGCTTGTAAACGCTTTTAAAGCGTTGCCAATGGATATTAAAATGTATGCAGTTTGTCGCCATTGCATGGGGCATGTGCAGTTTTAAATCATGTCATGTTTGGTATCTATTTACTCGGCATACCATCATCTTTTATATTTTAACAAATAATTGGCCAATATATTGTGTTTTTGTGCATTAAAAGAAAAAAAAGTGTATTTTTTTAAAATTTGCTTTTGAAAAATCGCTGCGCGAGTACTATGTCACATAAAAAAATTGTAGCACCCACCATTTTATTCACTACGGTGTCTGCTTTAAAAAATTATATAATTTTTGGGGATTCAAAGTAATTTCCTAGCAAAAAATACTGCTTTTTTCATGTGAACAAAAAGTGTCAGAAAAGGCTTGGTCTTCAGGTGGTTAGAAGAGTGAATGATGTGTGGCATAAACTTCTAATGCCACACATCCCCCCAAAAACAACCCCCCAAAATGACCACTTTTTGGAAAATAGACACCCCAAACTATTTGCTGAGAGGCATGTTGAGTCAATAGAAAATTTTATTTTTTTACCACAAGTTTTTGGAAAATGACGAAAAATTATTTTTCTTTTATACAAAATTGTCACTTAAATGATTTATTGCTCACACATGCCATGGGTATATGTGGAATTAATCCCCAAAATACATTTTGCTACTTCTTCCGAGTATTGGGGTACCACATGTGAGAGACTTTTTGGCAGTCTAGCCAAGTACAGGACCCCAAAATTCAATAAGCACCTTCAGGCTTTTAAAGGGCTTTATTCCTCATTACACTTCCTGACTACCTATCACAGTTTTGGAGGCCCTGAAATGCCAGGATAGCACCAACCCCCCCCCCCCCGAATGACCACTTTTTGGAAAGTAGACACCCCAAGGAATTTGATAAGAAGCATGGTGAGTATTTTGCAGATCTTATTTGTTGCCACAAGTTTTTGGAAATTGAAAACAGAAAATGGAAAACTATTTTTCTTTTTTTTTTTAATATTTCAAAATCTTCTGAGAAAAAATGAGATCTGAAAAATACTCACCATGCCTCTTTTTAAATTCCTTGGGGTGTCTACTTTCCAAAAAGGGTAATCTGGGGGGGTTCAGTGCTATCCTGGTATTTCAGGGCCTCCAAAACTGTGATAGGTAGTCAGGAACTGTAACGAGGAATAAAGCCCTTTAAAAGCCTGAAGGTGCTTATTGAATTTTGGGGTCCTGTACTTGGCTAGACTGCCAAAAAGTGAAATGGGGAAGTTACGCACCTTCAGGCTTTCCAAGAGGTCATTGGATTTTAGGCTCCTGTATGTTACTAGGCTCCCAAAAAGTCTCACACATGTGGTATCCCCATACTCGGTAGAAGTAGCAGAATGTATTTTGGGGTGTAATTCCACATATACCCACCCATGGCTTGTGTGAGAAATCTATCATTTAAATGACAACTTTTGTGTAAAATAACTCTTTTTGTCATTTTCCAATAAATCTTCCATTGACTCAATATGCCTCTCAGCAGATAGCTTAGGGTGTCTACTTTCTGAAAAGGGGTCATTTGGGGGTGTTTTTACTGTCCTGGTATTTTAGCACCTCAAGAAATGTGATGGGCAGTCAGAAAGTAAAAGCTGTTTAAATTCCATTATCTATACCATAGTTTGTAGATGCTATAACTTTCACACAACGCAATCAATATACACTTATTAGAATTTTTTTTAACCAAAAACATGTAGCAAAATACATTTGGCCTAAATTTATGATGTAATTTGAGTTTTTTGGATATTTTTTATGACAGAAATGAGAAAATATCGTTTTTTTTTCAAAAATCTTTTTTTCAAAACTTTTTTTTTTTAGAACATTTTTTATTTATAGTGCCAAAAATAAAAAGTGCACAGGTGATTAAATACCACCAAAAGAAAGCTCTATTTGTGTGAAAAAGAGGACGTAACTTTCATTTATGTACCGTATTGCATGACCACGCAGTTGTCAGTTGCTGTATAGCAAAAAAAGGCTTAAATGGCAGTATCTATACCATAGTTTGTAGACGCTATAGATTGTAGATGCTATAACTTTCACACAAAGTACTCACAATATACACTTATTGGGATTTTTTTTATCAAAAACATGTAGCAGAATACATTTTGGCTTAAATTTATGACTAACTTTGAGTTTACTATATATTTTTTATAGCCAAAAGTAAAAAATATTGTTTTTCTTCAAAATGTTAGGTTTTTTTTGTTTATAGCGCAAAAAATAAAAAGCGCACAGGTGATCAAATACCACCAAAAGAAAGCTCTATTTGTGTGAAAAAAAGGACATAAATTTTGTTTAGGTACAACATTACATGACCGCGCAATTATCAGTTGAAATAGTGCACTGCCGAATAGAAAAAAGAGTCCTGGTCATTAAAGGGGGTAAATCCTTTGGATGACAAGTGGTTAGCCACAGAGCACTGAATGAGCCATGAGCTTGGCTGCCATGGTCGACTGCCATTTCTGTCATAAAATCTACTGCAAGTTGTAAAAGTAGCAATGGTGAAGAACCAGACCACCTCTGCACTCCTCTACCTGAAACTGAAGTCAAATCAGAAATCCAAATCCTAAGAGCTTTCGACTCAGATGTCTAAGCCACAGCTGGCTTACATGCCCCTCCCACCAGCAAAAAAAATTCTTTTGATGTCTGTATCGACTTTGCAGTCCATGGGATCTCTAAAAGAAACAGAATCCTTAAGAGGCAGTGTAACATGCCTTGCCAACCTTTTCAATGCTGCATCCACCTTGGGGAATGTATCCCAAAGCTCAGAGTCCTTTGTTTTAAAAGGATATAGTTTAGTTCCCCTATTTTGTGTTGTAAGCTTGCGGTTGGGCTTCGCCCATTCTTCCTCCATTATTTCCCTGATTTAAAAAATCAAAGGGAAAGCAGGCAACTCTCTGTTTAGTTCGGGATAATATTTCCTCTGCTTTCTTGGAGGAGAAGCTTCTTCATCCTCCCAGACAATGGCTTGTTTGACTGCATTCACTAAAGTTGAAACTTGCGTAGAATTGAATGAATGTGTCTCAGGAACCAAATCTGACTCCGAGGAATCAGAATCTGAATTTCATTCATGATGGGAAGCCAACAATGGAGACCATGAAATTTCATCCGAGGAATATCTTCTTGACATTTTCTGAGATCTTCCTGAAAGCCTGTGAAAGCCCACTGCTACTGCCTTTTTAATATAGGATTTAACATCCCGAAATTCTGCTTCCTTATCTTGCGCTGCATCTTTAAGGCAAGAAGCACACACCAATTTTGTAGGTAGTGCTGGCCAGTGCTTTACCCAAAATATACTAGCGGTGTATGTTGTGGCTGATAAGCGGTAGGCTTGATCAGTCTGGTAGTTAGGACCTGCATTACTGTTTAGTGAGAGCCTGGACACAGCTAGGTTTTTTGTTTGATATTTTCTTGCCCTGATTATTTTGGGTAAACACTGTACAGCACTTTGTATATAGTCTTTTGTAAATAGCACAAATAAACACCTTCACTGTTTGCCGCTTATCTCACTGGATTTGGTATCTGTGCCTGAAAGACTGCTTACCCCAGGAAGCATATATCCCTGCTGTCTATCCCCAGCTCACAATACATACATATATATGCTTTTTTTTCAACTAACAGTAATGTGATCAAATTAAATCAAATTATAGAAATGAGTGACCTTTAAAATAGTCCCTTTTGGATAAATATAGTGACAAAAATAATTAAGTCAAAAAAAGGTCCAAAGAATAAACACCTGTACATAATAATCCAAAGTGAAATTTACGTGACAGTCCCTTTGAAGGGGAACGCTCTACAATCTTCTTTTTTTCTACTGGGATGAATTAGAGCAGTGACTGTAAGCCAGGCCTTCTTGTCCGACCTCAGTGCCTGACCTCAGAAATGCAAACTCTTCCCAGAAGAGTTGAAGCTGTTATAGCTGCAAAGGGTGGGCCCTACAGATTAAGACTGGGATGTCATTGGCAGGCATTCCAATACTTTTGGCAATATAGTGTGTATCATTAAATAAAAGAACAACACGTCCAACAATAATAAGATAATTAGTATTATATCCTGGATGGTAATTAAAAGAAAAAACAAATATGAAAGTAAAAAAAAGGCTTTATTAAAACAAACTGATTATAAACTATGTTAAAAATTATTAAATTCAAAAATGGAAAAGCCATCTAGCGGTCAAAAGGAGATAACGCAATCTCAAAAAAGTAAAAAAATCTTTATTCTCCATCCAAAATGCACATGTGTACAATAATAAAATTTCTTACCTCTACGTACCAAAAAATCCTGTTATATAAATTATATTAAAAGATATATTCTCCAAAATCTACAATCATAATATAAAATTGTAAAAAATGTAAATTAAAAAAGAAGGCACTTACAGCAAAATAAAAGCAAAAATTGAGAGGAAGAGATTGAAGGGGAAAGGGAGAGAGACATCATGCCCAATCAACATTTAATCCAAAAGGGGTATAACATTTCACATTATAAATCCACTTTGTTTCTAGCCTGGAGATCCGTCTCCTGGTAGCACTCCCTCTCCAGTGGGGAACAAATTTATCTATCCTTAACAGAGTGCCAATAGGGTCCAGATTATGGGTTACAGCATAATGTCTAGAAACAATGTGTCCTCTGAAGTGGCTCTGAGGAAGAGGTTAAGCCATGAAACGCATCAGCCATTTAGAGGTCTACAAATCCTAACACAGATATCATCCAGTTTCATTGGACCTTGCTGTACTTCACATGATGTGCCTTTTGATATTTTATCCTGTTTGAGTATATCACCACCTTTTATACAATAAATTAAATTTAGAGGTAATGCACAAGGCCCTTTTTCTGTTTCTTTGCATATCCCCTGAACCCATGCCTGATGTTGCCCGAATGTTCACCTAAACGGACCTGAAGAGCTTGAATGGTCCTCCCAATGTACTGGAGGCCACATGGGCATTGTAAAAGATAAACTACATTTGTAGTTGAACATGTAATCAATGATTTAATTGAGTGGTTCCTAGATGTTGTAGTAGATACAAAAGAATGAACTTTTTTGAGGTGAACAAATGTTAATCTTACAAATATTACACCTTTTGCATTTATAAAAACCAGTCAGTTCTTGAAAAAAAGTTGAACGTTTAAGGAAATAGTAGGAGCAATAAGATTTTTCAAGGAAGGGGCACTCAGAAAAATTACCTCTGGCAGGATACGTCCCAATACCCTATCATTTGCAGAATGTGCCATTGTTTAGCCAGAAATTTGCTGAGTTGAAAAAGAAGTAACAAGGGACCAAGAAAATCTTTTACTATCACTATCCCTCTGAGCAAGTTTCTCATTTAACCGATTACCCCTGACCAGGTATGGATATACTTGAGAGATGTATCCGTCTATAAAAAGCAGTTTTTCAAAATCTCTGCTTGAGCAGAGTAATCACAAACTTGGTACAGTTTCTCCTGATTCACAAGGATTGGCCACAAGGAATCGATTTCAACCAGGGTTGGTAATGACAACTGTTTGTTAGAATATAGGCATTGCGATTAGTAGGTTTAAAGAAAGTTGACGTAATAAAATTGGTTCACTCTCTATAATTTTCAAATCAAGAAAACGTATTTCAGTTTGGCTAGCTTCATACTCTAACTTGATACCCCTATCATTCATATTTAACCACTTGACCTCCAGAGGATTTACCCCACTTAATGACCAGGCCTCTTTTTGCTACTCGGCGCTGCACTAATTCAACTGATAATTGCGCGGTCATGCAATGCTGCACCCAAATGAAATTTACGTCTTTTTTTCACACAAATAGAGCTTTCTTTCGGTGGTATTTGATCACCTGTGTGCTTTTTATTTTTCACGCTATAAACAAAAAAAGGCCAAACATTTTGAAGAAAAACAATATTTTTTACTTTCAGCTATAAAAAATATATAGTAAACTCAAAGTTGGTTATAAATTTAGGCCAAAATGTATTCTGCTACATGTTTTTGGTAAAAAAAATCCCAATAAGTGTATATTGATTGCTTTGTGTGAAAGTTATAGCGTCTACAAACTATGGTATAGATACTGCAATTTACGCCATTTTTTTGCTATACAGCGCTGCGCTAGTTTAACGGACAATTGTGTGGTCATGCAATACGGTACATAAATGATATTTACATACTTTTTTTTCCCACAAATTGAGCTTTCTTTCAGTGGTATTTGATCGCCTGTGTGGTTTTTATTTTTTGCGCTATAAAAAAAAAGGCTGACAATTTTGAGGGAAAAAAACAATATTTTGAATATTTTATTTTTGCTATAAAACATGTCCAGTAAAAAAAAATGTCAAAATCTAATTTAGTCATAAATTTCTGCCAAAATGCATTCTGCAACATGTCTGCTAAAAAAAAAAAACAATACGTCTAAATTAATTGGTTTACGTGAAAGTTATAGCGTTTAGAAATGGCGGGAAAGATACTGGGATTTTTATTTTTTTTATACTAATAATGGCGGCGATCATCAACTTATGGCGGCGATCAGTGACTTATGGCGGCGATCGACTTATGGCGGGATTGCGGGACTGTGGCGGACATTCTGACTTGGGGTCACTGACATCCCCAGTGACACCAATACAGTGATCAGTGCACTGGGGAGGAAGGGGTTAAGTTTATTTTTCAGGGAAAGGGTTAACTGTGTGAGGGGAGTGTTTTACTAGGGGGCAGGGGTGTGTACTGCAGGGAACACCGCTGATCGGGAGAGAGAAACTCTTTTGTCCCGATCAGCGTGTCCTGGAGCTGTCAGGGAACTGACAGAAAGCACAGTTACTGCAGCTGTGCTCTCTGTCACCGATTGCCGCCGAACGCTGGGACATAGCCGGTAACGACTGGCTGTGACCCGGCGACTGACATCCACGGCTGTGATCGGCGGGACAGGTAGGGTGGTGGCGCGCCTCGCGAGCCCCCTACCTGTTTACAAAACACACGTTTTAAACCGTGCTTTTGCCCAGCCGTGCCGCCCTGCCACTGTATTTATACAGTGGCTGGGCGGCATGTGGTTAAAGTGACCATATAGTCTTGGACAGATTTGAATGAACCATCGCATAGGAGGAGGATGTTGCCTATATATCTTGCGCACAAGACCAATTGATCCAGACTTTTTGTATACACAACATCCTCATATGGCCATAAACAGATTGGATAAACTGGGAGCATATTTAGCCCCAATAGCTACACCTCTCCTATTATTGTAGCACGCGGTATTCTTTTATTTAATGATATAGTTCATTTGGAACTTATGGAAAATCTGGGCTAAGTTGGAAGTGAGGCTTGTGTCATTGTGTATGATTATACCGGAAATTGATGCCATAGATGCCATTTTGGTGAATATATTAATATGCACATCTATTTATGTTTTTAAAGTGTGGTTATTGCTTATTAAATGATGTTTTATGATGCCTACACTAAGATGTGTATATTGTTTTTTTTTTACATGATTATATATGCACACTTTGTACTTACTTTCCATCTGAGAAGGGATAAAAGGTACTAGCATTTGGATTGGTATGGAGAGTTGCCCAATTGTATTTGAACAGCTAGAGCATTTACTGACCACTCTGAATAAGGGGGTCAGTATATCTGGTAAGCCCACATCTTATTCTCACTGTGGTGCTGGGTGAAACTGGTGTAGAAGAAAATTAGAAGATTTTAGAGCATTCCACTTAAAGGGGACTGTCACATAAATTTCTTCTATACTGTTTTTAGACTCTTCCTCAAACTGTCCTCTGTGGGACATCATCAAGGTATGACCTAAGGATGTGCCAAATGCTAGGTCAACTGCCAGTCGAGCTTCCATCATGAACATCAGCATGTATGGTGAATAGCCTGTGGTAACATTTTCAGTGTTATTATAGGAATTCACTATAGGTGCAATGTATCAGCTCCAATGTTGTTTCTTTTCAGCAGAAAGAATCTCAAGCATATTTAGGAGAGCGCGATTACATTTTTCTGGCCAAGGATCCCCTTGAGGGGATTGTTTTTGTCTTCTGAATGCCTAAAAGGTCTAATAGTTTCTTAATGAATCTATTCTAAATTTCTCTCTCTTGTCAAAGTGAATTCATTGAGACAATCCATAATAGAGGGAGAACTTATCTACCAGGACCTTAGCTATTGTAGCTTGTTTCTGGTCTTTGGTTGGGAAAGTCTGGGCGTACTGGGTGAAGTGGTCGGTTACCATCAGGACATTTCCATGTCCTTTTGAGTCAAATTCCAGGCACAGAAAGTCAATGCACACTAATTCCATTGGTCCTCCTTAGTATGCATCGTATGCAAGAGTGACAGTATCCTTCATATTCAGCTCTCATGCAAGGCCAATAGAAGCAGTCTCAAACTAATCTGAAGGTTCCCTAAGTGACTGTGATTATCAAGCAAAGCAGTCAATACAGTCTCTCTATGCTTCCAGAGCCTTTAATTTTAAACCATATGAGGGGTCTTCAATTTGATCTGCTCTAATTTAGAGTGAACTCCTTAGGATTGGCTGGGGTGTGGTGCAGCATCTCTTAAGATGTACCTCTTAACTAAGCAAAGGGGCAAAAGGTCTCTGGTTAGCAACTGTAAGGGGCAGTATTTGCTCCTGACTCTTCAGCTGGCTATACATTGGGGCCCTGTAATCATTGTCAGTCAATATATATATGACAGTCATAAGTCCTGCAGGCAGTGCTAAAACTATAAGGCAGTTGGTCAGGTAGTTCCTAATGGCTCAGTCTCTAGTGGTGGTAACAAGTAGTGACCGCAAAGCTCTCTCACCAGATTCAGCGACACAGTAGCAGTAGTCCCTCAGGTGACCAGGTGTCAACTTTCTCTAGGTTGCCCATGATGATTCCAAGAGGTAACAGCAGATCTATGTTCTGGCATTGGCTCCAGCTCTCCACACTCAGGTCACTACTCTGTAGTGACAGAAAGGCACACAAAGGCACTGTTGCAGATTTTCTCTCGGGTATGGCCCTCTGCAGCACAGCCATTTCACTCTCACTGACTCTACTCTAAACTCTTTTGCAGAATTTGTCTGGGCAAACTTCTTTCTCTCTCTCTCCTCCTCTCTGAGAACAGGGAATTGTGTCTCCTGTAGTTTGGCAGCCATTCATTTCCATTTGACAGCTTCCTTAGGAATCTACATCTACTCAGTCCCCCATGCAGCTGTCATCTCCTTCCCTTTGCACTGATTGGTTCAGGTGCAAGGTTGTCAGGAAGGAGCGTGCAGGGGAACTTACACAGCCATCTCACACAGCAGGAAAGATGGAAGCGGGGTTGTGATGGTGAGTGGGTGAAACACACAGAGCCGCTCTCCTCTATTGCAGCTTCAGATGGGTGAGAAGAAAGAGCTCTGCAACTTTGTAGTCCCCCTTTCTGTTTACAAGTCAGCACTGTCACTGTCCAGAGGGGGGATGAGCGATACAGTCAGTGAGTCCATACAGTCAGAGGCATCCAGCTACAGTAGTAATTCGCCTAGTAAATTGCTGGAAGCCTCAGATAAAATATATGGTTATATTGTTTGTCCAGTATATACATATGACTCAAATACATCTGCAAAATGCATCTGCCTTTGAGTCATATGCAGGGATGTCTTTTAAAATTTTCCTTAGTTGGGCATGTATTTGCAACTTTATTTTCACAGTTCTGCATTATAATTCTTTATGTTTAATCTCTGTTTCATCATCAGCTGCATTTTCTATTTCCGAACTCTTGTGAATATAAGAAGGTTGTGGTTTTTACCGTTTGTCTTTTTTTCTGTTTGACTTTGTTATCACTACCATTTGCCTGCTGTCACTCTGTGATTTTAGCAAAAGATTTGTCTTAGAATCTATTTGTTCCTCAAGATCCTCTATGTAATTACAAAAAAAAATTTCACAGTTTTGACAATTGAGAGAATCTTAGGACAAATTTTCATGTATTCCTGTGTTCTGTTTGATTTAACCAGTTCCCAACCATGCTATAGCCGAAGGATGGCTACAGCGCGGTTGTGTAATCCTGAGACGACATCTATGGACGTCATTCCAGAACACACCTCCCTGCGCACCCCCAGCGGTGCGCACCCAGCACCACTGGTGATTGCTGTGTCCTACGGACACAGCTGATCACGTGATATGGTAAATGACTAATCACGGCGGCCTTTTACCACGTAAAAGGCAATGACACAGCAGATCACCGGGTAAATACAGTTTCCGGTTATCGGCTGCACTTTCCTCATGCTGTCACAGTGTGAGTAAAGTACTGCCGAGAACCAGCAATTGTCAGCAAAGGGATCAGCATTGATCACCAGGCCACTGATGATCAGTGTCCTGATGATCAGTGCCACCCACCTGTGCCCTGCAGTGCCAGCCACCTGTGCCCTGCAGTGCCACCCACCTGTGCCCTGCAGTGCCGCCTATCAGTGCTGCCCATCAATGCCACCCATCAGTGCCGAGCAGTGCTGCCCATCAGTGCAGCATCATCAGTGCTGCCCATCAGCGCCGCCTATCAATGCCCCCTATCAGTGCCGCCTATCAGTTTCCATCAGTGCTACCTATCAGTGCAGCCTCATCAACACACATCATTGATGGAGAAAAATTACCTGTTTGCAAAATTTTATAATAAAAACAAAGAAAAACTTTTTTTTTTCAAATTTTTTGCTCTTTCTTTGTTTATAGCGCAAAAAATAAAACACCTAGTGGCAAGTAAATACCACCAAAAGAACGCTCTATTTGTGTGAAAACAAATGCTAAACATTTCATATGGGTACAATGTTGCATGACTGCTCAATTGTCATTCAAAATGTGACAGCGCTAAAAGCTGAAAATTGGCCTGGGCAGGAAGGGGTTAATAGAAAACCATCAAAAACTTTGTTTTCTCAAAATTGGCGGTCTTTTTTTTCACAGCACAAAAATTAAAAACGCACAGGCGATCAAATACCACCAAAAGAAAGCTCAATTTGTGGGAAAAAAAAGGACATAAATATAATTTGTGTGCTGCATTGCATGACCGTGCAATTGTCATTTAACGTAACGCAGCACCATAACGCAAAAAATAGCCTGGTCAGGAAGAGGGGTAAATATTCAGGAGGGCAAGTGATTAATTATGAAATTGTGTCAGTCTCATCCTCAGGAAACACAGTATCAAAAATTGGATTGAAGCAGTGCACTTTTCTTTGATTCTACAGACAATCAAATAGTGTTCAAATAAGACATGTTTCAGATATGTTTTTCAAGTGTTTACATAGATAAATTGCTGGATAGCTGGGAAAGGACCTTGTTTTGCCCACAGGATAAATACAAGTACCTTACTCATTAGCCCATGACTTGTTTTGTTAAACGTATACTTAGTGAACATAGTTAAAGGGTTATCTATATATGAGAAAGGGAATTACTTAGTAACTTCTAATAGAATGTTATATTTCTGCTTTTCTTGACAGTTTCACAACTTTAAATGAGCATGGATGCTAAAGATACAACTTCCAAGGTAAGAATAACATGTTCTATTTATTCAGTATTTGACATTAAATTCTACATAATGTGAGCATAACAGCTTTCTGTATAAACCCAAAAACTAGGTTAAAATTGCCTTTGTGCTAATATGTTTCTGGTGATCGAAGATTTTTTTCCCATTTTTGTGTTTCTTTTTAATATCTTGAATATGGGTTTATAGAAAAGCTACAACTGAATAGAATTGCTCGGCTCAATCATTTTTATCTTTGGATTGTAGAAAATATACATTTGATCTCTACATTGGTTTTACATACATTTTACCAAATGTAATGCAAATGTGCTTCTTTGTGTGATTTCTAAACTAACATTATGTGATTACTTGGTTTGAAACAAAACAACTTAATCAGACTGCATCAGGGGCAGACTGACCATTTGGAAACTCGGGCACAGCCCGAGGGCCCGGGGTCAGTAGGGGCCCCATGAGATGCCCCTGGTACCTTTTTTCATAGGCTTTTTTGAGTTTGGGCAAGGACACAGGGGCCCCATGATCTCCTATTGCCCGGGGTCCCCATGAGTTGTCAGTCCGCCCCTGGACTGTATACTGTATATATGCACTGTATACTCTATACAATGTTGTATACATGGTTTTGAATTGGATTTATGTATAGGGATTAGGAGAACTGTTCAAAGGTTTGTTGTAGAAGCAGTGCTTTTTTATTTATTGGAATGCCACAAATATTATAAAAAGATCTCCAACTGAAGCACCACACCATAGATTACTATTTCAGATATTATTTTATTCTATTATATGTATTAATAATATTATTTTATTGATTTAAAAGTAAGATCAAGTAGAATACTATATAAAACACACTGCTTTGGGGTCCAGAAAACATCCCCTTTATTGGGGCTACAGAAACACAATAACAGAAAGACAATAACAACAAAAAAGAATGTATGAATTGATAGATATAATAGTTTTTTTTTATATTGGACATATATAGAATGCAGCAAAGATCTACAGTGCTCAGCATACATGAGTACACCCCAACAGAATTGTCAGAAAACCTTTACTTTTCTTTCAGAATCAACATTTTCTATGGGACACTATACTACAAAACACTCCCAGAAATGTGGGCCATTGATTGCAAACAAGATTTGTTAATTTGCACACACCAAAAAGTATTTTTCCTAACAAATTAATTCAAGACCATGTTACAAATATGAATACACCCCAATGAAAGTCTTAGGCGTAAAGCTAAATTTTAGACAACAAAATCCTAATTAACAAGAATTCAACTACAGGTGAGTCTAATTATTCATTAAACAGGTGTCCAGCAGACATTTGATTTTAAAAGGGCATTACTTAACAAAGAAAACTTTCCCATTTCATGCTGTCAGCAATGGCACCACAAGGAAGAGAAATGTCACAAGGCCTGAGAAAGAAAATAATTTTTTTACAAAAGAAAAGTAAAGGCTACAAGAAGGTCAGCAAAGTTTTACTTATTCAGAAAACTGTAGCAAAGATTATACAAAGATGGAACTGCAACCATCTCACAGAGATGTCCAAGCCTTCCATGGAAGTTACCACCTCGACAGGAGCGTCTTCTGATGAGAAGGGTTGAACAAAATCACCATGCAAGTTCACTGCAGTTAGCTAAATAAGTAGAAAGTCAAACTGGGGTGATTATTTCTGGTGACACAATACAGCGTACACTGCAGAGGAATGGCATGCATGGGTGTCTTCCACAAAGGAAGCCTCTCAGGCCCATGCACAAAAAGCCCGCCTAGAATTTGCCAGGGCCCATGTTGCAAAAGAAAACTCTGGGACTCTGTACTCTGAAGTGATGGGACCAAGATAAATGTTTTTGGAACTGATAGCTTCAAAACTGTATGGTGTCGCAAAGGTGAGGACTACAAAGAAAAATGCATGGTGCTTACAGTGAAACATTGTGTTGGCAGTGTCCTTCCGTGGGGCTTCATGAGTGCTGCTGGTGTCGGGGAGATGCATTTCATTGATGGTATCATGAATTCACAGATGTACTACTCTATATTGAAAGAGAAGATGCTGGGGCGGAGCCTGACTATGGAATGCTGAGGAGAGCTAGTCTCCTCTGTCCAACCCCCCCCCCCAGGCCCCCAAGCCCCTTTTGATGTGCAGAGACCCAGCAGGGTGAGACCTACCTTTGCCTAGCGGGCACCCTGGGACGAGTGGTGGCCCGCGGGAGGGGGAATCCGGGAGTCGGAGACCAGCTGGTGTGCAGCCCTGCAGTGACGGCGTGCCTGGTTGCCCGGAGGAGAGGGGGCGCGGCTTGAGCGCATGGCCGGCCGCTATGCATTTCTGGGAGGTGAGGAAGCCGGCCGGCGTCTGACAGGGAGAGGGAGAGAGGCTGAACTGTTTGCCGGCCAGCTATCCCGGAGTCCTGCTGGAGTGCTGCAGAGAGGAGAGAGACAGTGTGGCCCGAGGAGAGAGAGCAGAGGAAAACCCTGGGGAGTCCCCCTGAGAGGAGAAGAAGAAAAGCTGACCTGCTGGATGGACTGAAGGAGGGAGCCTGGAGCCGTCTCACAAGAAGAGAAGTGCAAGGAGGGTGAGTGAGTCTGGCTGTGGCTTCATAAATATAAATCCTGTATTGAGTTGGTGGGGAAAGCAGAGTGCGATAGAAAAAGGAGGGACCCCCAGAGAATATAAATAAAGAGAAGATCGGTGAAGGAAAAAGCTAAAGGAAAAGTGAATAGACAGGGCTGGGACTTGTATATCAATAGCTGTCTCTTTCTAACTACGAGTCTTTAGAGGAAAAAATAAAGCCACAGAAGAAATGAAAAATAAAAGTGTAAAAGGAAGTGGGCTTAAAGGGACCCAAACTGGCACAATTAAAAAATACACGTCATAGGGAACCGTGACCCCAGAAAGGCCCCAGAGTAGGAATGAAAAAGGAGAAATAGACCTTAGTCTGCAAAATAGCCCCAGACAGTCATTGGATCTGGATATCAGTAGTCAACAAATATCAGAAAATATAGAGTTGGAAAAAGATCTACAAATACCAAACAAAAAAGAGATGGCAGAAATGTTTAAAGAATTAAACATTGGGGTCACTGTTCCCTGGGACGTGTATTTTTTAATTGTGCCAGTTTGGGATTTATAGTCTCTCTACTTCAGGATGAGCCCCAGGATTGGGCTCATCGTCTGATGGAGAATCACGACTCCCGTCTTGAATCCGTGACAGGATTCTTTGACGCCATGGCTATATTATATGACGATCCGCAGCGAGTTGCTTCCGCAGAGACGGCCCTGTACTCTCTGCGGCAAGGCCGACGGGCAGCCGAGGAGTATGCGTCCGAATTCAGACGTTGGATGTGGGATACAAGATGGAACGATGTGGCATTATGCCACCAATTCCGCATCGGGCTGTCTGAGGCCCTAAAGTATGAGTTAGCACGGGTAGGCCTTCCTGACTCGTTAGAAAAATTGATTGAGTTGGCCATCCAGATTGACTGCAGGCTAAGAGAGCGCTGGTTTGAGAGGAGCAGCCAGGGTAAAAGGGCAGCATGGACTCCACCAAGGGGAGCAGCTCCAGCCCCGTGGAGCGGTACTCGGAGCTCGGAACCTGGGGACACCTCGGAACCCATGCAACTGGGACTGGCCCGGCCGTCACTATCGGCTGAAGAACGCCAGAGGAGACAGGTACAGAATCTATGTCTCTATTGTGGAGAAGCTGGTCATCTGGTACTCACCTGTCCGGCAAAAATGAGTAAGTCCGCTTCCAGTTTTTCTTCTTTATCAGCAGAGAGGGTTAATCAGTCTACCTGTGTCTTTACAGCTCCCCGGAAGAACTGTGTCGGTGACAGCAATCATTGATTCGGGAGCATGTAGTTGCTTTGTGGATCTCACTTTTGCCCATCGGCAAAAAATCCCTCTCCAAACCAAAGAAATGGGGCTTAACATTTTTCTAGCAAACGGGTCCAGCATTAAATCAGGGGTGGTAGGTCAGGAGACACCCCCTATTTACACCATAGTAGCTGACCATCACCGAGAATTTCTCCGTCTGGACGCCATCACGTCCCCCCTTTTCCCAGTCATCCTGGGGCTCCCTTGGTTGAAGGCCCATAACCCCCAGATTGATTGGGAGAAGGGAACAGTTCAGTTTCAGTCCCCATACTGTCAAAAACATTGCCATGTTTCAGGGCCCGTGGCTCCCCAACTTCTCCTATGCATGGATGGAGACACAGACCTGACTCAGACTATTCCCCCGGCCTACCACAACTTCCTGGACATGTTTAGCAAACGAGGGGCAGATGTTCTCCCACCACACCAATCGTATGACTGTCCTATAGACCTCCTGCCGGGGTCTGAGATTTCATTCGGCCGTATTTTCCCATTGTCTGAGCTTGAGTCAGGGGTACTAAGGGAAAATATTGATAAAAATCTCCGGAAGGGATTTATTCGCCCTTCCACATCCCCAGCCGGGGCCGGGTTGTTCTTTGTTGAAAAGAAAGACAAGTCGTTGCGGCCCTGCATTGATTACCGTGATTTGAATAGGATCACGATAAAGAATCGCTATCCATTACCCTTGGTCCCCGAACTCCTCCAGAGATTAAAGACCACGGTGATTTTTACTAAGTTGGACTTGCGGGGGACCTACAATTTGGTTTGTATCAGGGAAGGTGACGAATGGAAGACGGCTTTTCGTACACGATTCGGTCACTTCGAATATTTAGTTATGCCTTTTGGGCTCTGCAATGCCCCGGCCACCTTCCAGCATTTTATTAATGATGTCTTTCGTGACTTCCTCGATGTTTTTGTGGTCGTCTATTTGGACAATATCTTAATTTTCTCCCCCTCACTCGAGGTTCATCGGGATCATGTGGTGAGGATGTTGGAACGCTTACGCCAACATGGGCTGTATGCTAAGGCTGACAAATGCTGTTTCGAACAGCATAGTATCACTTTCCTGGGTCTGGTCATCTCTCCCGTGGGGGTCGCGATGGACCCTCAGAAGGTCACGGCAATTTTAGATTGGCCGATACCCGCAGATAAGAAGGGTGTACAGCGTTTTATTGGGTTTTCAAATTTCTACAGAAAGTTTATCAGAAACTTCTCTGGTCTGGTCTCCCCAATCACGCAATTGACTAAACAGGGGACCCACTTTAAGTGGACTCCTGAAGCACAAACTGCCTTTGAAACTCTCAAGGGACTATTCACCTCCGCTCCTATTCTCAGCCACCCTGATTCATCTCTACTAGATGTCTTGGAAGTGGATGCCTCAGAAAACGCGGTAGGATCAGTTCTGTCCCAAAGGAAAGGTACCAAGGAGCTCCTGCATCCTGTAGCGTTCTTTTCTAGGAAACTGACACCAGCAGAACGAAATTACGACATTGGTGATCGGGAGCTCCTGGCTGTAAAGACCGCTCTAGAAGAATGGAGGTATCTGCTAGAAGGAGCCACACATCCAATCCTCATATTTACCGATCACAAAAACCTCGAGTACCTGAGAACAGCAAGACGATTGAGACCTCGCCAGGCGAGATGGGCACTCTACTTTTCTCGATTTTCATTTCATATCACTTACCGACCCGGCTCTAAAAACACAAAACCAGACGCCCTATCTCGGATGTTTGAAGACCCCGAAGTCACTCCTAAACCAGACACTATCTTACCCTCGGGAAATTTTCTCATTCTTCAGACGGAGTTGCGCTCCAAGCTTCTTGACGCATCCGTGGGAATGCCAACTCCGCCTGGGACGGTCCTCCAGAGCTCTACGTCCAGACTTGTGCTACCTGCCAAAGAAATAAATGCGAGCTCTACATCCAGACTTGTGCTACCTGCCAAAGAAATAAACCCTCCAGAAACAAGGCTTGGGGATTGTTGCGCCCTTTGCCAATACCCAATCGAGCCTGGCAAAGGATCGCCATGGACTTTATTGTCGAACTCCCACCATCTCAAGGCTACACAGCAATATTCGTGATCGTGGATCGCTTTTCTAAGATGGCCCACTTCGTACCTCTGAAAAATACGCCATCAGCACCAGAAACAGCACAGATCTTTATCAAAGAAGTGGTAAGGTTACATGGAGTTCCCGAAGATATTGTGTCTGATCGTGGAGTCCAGTTCACGTCAAAATTTTGGAAGGCCTTGTGTCAAACTATCTCTCTCGTCCGCTTACCATCCCCAGACAAATGGTCAGACGGAAAGAACCAACCAAACATTGGAGCAGTACCTGAGATGTTACACATCCTACCTACAGGACGACTGGCTGACGCTGTTACCAACTGCAGAATTCACATATAACAACTCGAACCACTCAGCTACGGGGCAATCCCCGTTTTTTGCCAACTACAGATTTCATCCTACTTTTCTTCCCGATCTGATGCCCGAAAGTTCTGTACCTGCATCGCAAGATACTTTGAAATTTTTTTCTGTCAATAATAAGGCACTTCAGGAAGCCATTGCAAAGGCCCAGGATGATAACAAAAGGGCTTTTGATAAGAAGAGAAGAGGGGAGCTTTTACTACAACCTGGAGATCAGGTTTGGCTGGCAACAACCAACCTGAAGATGCTGTGTCCATCAAGGAAGTTGGACCCGAAGTTTATTGGCCCGTTTCGGATCAAGCGAGTAGTCAACAAGGTGGCTTATGAACTCGAGCTTCCGGAGACCTTCAGGATCCACCCGGTGTTCCATGTGTCACTTCTGAAACCAGCCAGGCCAGATCCCTTCCCGGATAGAGAATCCAGACCTCCAGAGGCAGTCGTCATTGGCGAGCAAGAGGAGTTCGAAGTAGAAGCGATCCTAAATTGCCGAAAGAGGGGGGGCCAGACGCAGTTTCTGATTAAATGGAAAGGTTATGGCCCTGAGGAAAACTCATGGGAACCCGCTCAAAATGTTCATGCTCCCAGGCTCATCCGGGAGTTTTGTCGTGCCCACCCGCGGTGGAGAAATCAGTGGGGCTCCCAGAGGGTGCCCATAAGGGGGGGGCAATGTCAGGGTCCGCCGCAGCATCGCGCCCGACGCATGCGCGGTCTTGTCAGCTCGCACCAGGATACGGGCACTAGGTCCCAGCCGGCCGCGGCTGAGGGAGACTCGCACATGCGCAGTAGGCGCCGTGAGTCCCTGCTGGGCGGCCAATGACAGCGCAGGGCGTGGTATTTAAAGATGCCCTGCGCTGTAATGAATTGCCGCAAGGTCTCTTCCTGTACCTGTGTTCCTGTGCCTGTACCATTAGTGACCCGGATTGCCCTGACTACGCTGCCTTCTCCTGATATTGACCCCCGGCTTGTTTTGACCTCTCTGCGGACTGACCTTCCCTTACTGACCCTGTGTGTGTCCTGACTATCCTTTGCCTGCCGTTTCTGTACCTCGCTGCCCCCTCGGTGACAACTGGCTAGTTTGACCATGATCCATCCATCCCTCCATCCATCCATCCTGCCTGGGCCTGCCCGCCTCCTCACATCTGGGTCTCCTCCTGTATCCATCCCCGAAGGTTCCCTCTGCCACAGGTGGGATTGCTCGGAGGTCGTGACCTGGTCCTGGTCTGCTTCAAGTCCATCCCCACCATCAGGGGCCCTGGTGAACACGCAGACCGGGACTTAGACTCCACGCTCTGGGTAATCCTGCCTAGTGGGCTGCCAGAGGCACCACCAGGTGGATTCGTAACATCAATACAGGATTTATATGTGAAGCCACAGCCAGACTCACTCACCCTCTTTGCACTTCTCTTCTTGTGAGATGGCTCCAGGCTCCCTCCTTCAGTCCATCCAGCAGGTCAGCTTTTCTTCTTCTGGAGAGAACAATAAAGCAAGAAATGGTAAATATTCAGAATGATTTGGGGCAGCTGCTGATAAGAGTGGAAGAAACGGAGCAGAAAGTTAAAAATCAGACCCAAGTTATTTCCGAATTAGAAAAGAAGATAATCAATATGGGGAAAGTTCAGGAAAAATTGCTGTATAAGGCGGAGATACAAGAGAATAGAGAAAGGAGGAGAAATATCAGGATACGAGGGGTTCCAGAAAGCCCAAAAGGAGAAATATTGTATGAGGTGGTTTGCAAAATACTAAACTCTATAATGGAAAATTCTGATATGGAAAGGACTAAAATAGAAGGAATTTCTAGAAAAGGGAAACTCCATGGGAATCTTGGGAAGGAAAGGCCGAGAGATATACTGGTTAAATTCTATGAGCTTCAAGATAAAGAAAAAATCTGGAGGAAAACTAAGGGAAAACCAGTAATTAAATATGGAGAAAGGGATATTCAGATATATGCGGATTTATCACCGGAGACTTTGTGGAGGAGGAAAGCTCTGAGACCTTTGTTAGAACAGATGAAAAAACAGAATGTGCAATATAGATGGGGGATACCGGAGTGCCTCATAGGATGGAAGAACGGAATTACAGCTTATTTGAGGTTCCCAGAGGACTTGAGAACTTTCTGTGATAGACTCGGACTGCAAAGAACAGAAATCGTTGGTTAGGAAGAAGAAATTGGGAAAATCAGATTTAAAGGAAAAGAGGACTGGCAGCTTGTAGGGGAGAGGAGGTAGAGGGGGGAGGAGAAGAGAAAGGGAGAGAGCCTTTTTTTTTCTCTCTCTCATCTTCCTCTTCTTCCCTCACCCTCCCGGCCTATCTCCTTTTTTAAGATGTCTTTGTAGAAAGTGTGGGTCAGTGGGGGACCTGGATAGAGGGGAAGTCGTCCATGGGAAGAGTGTAGCCCTAAGGATTAAATCAAAGGTGGATTTTATCTCCACAAATGATTGTTAGGCAAATTGAAGGCCTAAAAAGAGGGGGGAGGGAGGGGTGGAGGGGAGGGGAGGGGGCAAGAAGGGATGGGGGCGGACGGGGGGGGGAGAGAGGGGTTGAGGGGATCACTAGGAGAGGGGGGGAGGGATAAGGTTAGAAAAAAGAGTAGGGGGATAATAACACTCTGCAGGATAAGAGAAACAAGAAAGAGGAAGGGGAGGAGGAAGAAGGAGTTAAGAGGAGTAGGGTAAAATGGAAGAAATCCAATTTATAACCTATAATGTAAAGGGGTTATGTTACCCTGGGAAGAGATTCAGGTTATTTAAAGAACTACAATATAGAACATCTTCGGTGGTATTTTTGCAAGAAACACACTTAGAAATGGAGTCAAAGGTTAGGTTGAAGACTAGATATTTCCCGACATGGTATTATGCGGACTTACCAATTAAAAGAGCAAAAGGGGTTGCTATAGGTTTTGCAAAGAATATAAGGTTCGAGGTGGAGAAGAGAATAACGGAACCGGAGGGAAGGTTTTTATTTCTGAGAGGTAAATTACAGGGAATTGAGTGTACAATACAACATATATTGTCCAAATAAGAAGCCGGAGACATTTTTGAGAGAAGTATTGAAGAGATTGATGGACTTCAAAAGGGGGTGTATGATAATAGCTGGAGACTTTAATATCTGTATGGACCCGTGGATGGATACTACTTCCTGTGTGAGGAGGGAGGAGAGCAGGTCCTTAGGACTATTAAAGAAACTGATGTATGAGTGCCAATTAGTGGATATATGGAGAATTAGGAATATGAAGGATAGAGACTATACCTTTTTTTCACATGTACATGAGACTTATTCTAGATTGGATTACATATTAGTAGAACATCGATTTATAGAGTCTGTAGTGGAAGTAAAAATTGGAGGAAGTACTTTGTCAGATCATGCCCCTGTTGCGATGAAGTCAAGATGGGGCAGAGAGGAGAGAGAGGGTTATATCTGGTGGATGAATGAGGCACTCCTCATGGATGAAGAGATTGGTCGAAAAATCGAAAGGGAAATCAAATGGTTTTTTGAAGAGAATGAAACAGAGGATGTGTCGGTTGCAACAGTATGGGAAGCCCAAAAAGCCTACATTAGAGGTCTACTCATTGCAATAGGGGCAAAAAAGAAGAAAGAAAGGTGAGAAAAGATTTATAGACTGTTAAATGAAATATATGATCTTGAACAGGCTCATAAAAGGGAAAGATCTAAGGAAATAATGCAGAAAATAATAAAGAAGAAAGAAGAACTAGAGAATGTAATGGAGGAGGAAAAAAGAAGACTCTTTAATAAAGTAATAAGTGAAAGGTATAAATGGGGAGATAGGTCGGGAAAGTATTTAATGAGAACTCTAAGAAAAAAGGAAAATCGGAAATACATAAAGAAAATAAGAAATCCCAAGGGGGAATTTGTACACTCAACCAAGGACATTGCTAGAGTATTTAAAGATTACTATAATGAGTTATATAATATCACACCTCAGGATATATTAAATAAAATGAAAACAGCAAATAGAGTAAAAAGAAGGACATACCTAAAGGAGGCAGGCCTACCGAAATTAAGTGAAATACAATTGAACTCTCTAGAAGCAGAAATTACTTTAGAGGAAATAAAAATAGCGGTGGGGATAGGCACTGCGGTGGGGAAAAGCCCAGGTCCAGACGGGTATACGGTAAAATATTATAAAAAATATAAAGAGCTACTAATACCCAAGCTGAAGACATATATGAACGCTCTGGGAAATGGGATGGAGATAAGGGGAGAATCCTTACAGGCTAATATAGTTTTAATTCAGAAGGAAGATAAAGACCCCTCGCAATGTGCGAGTTATAGACCAATAGCGCTGTTGAATGTAGATACTAAGCTATACGCAAAGGTTTTGGCAAATAGACTGAAAGATCTGATGCCAGAGTGGATACATGGAGATCAGGTGGGGTTTGTCCCAGGGAGAGAGGGTAGAGATAACGGGTTGAGATCATTGTTGCTTATACAGGAAGGTAAAAAAAGGAAAACCCCAATGATACTGATGTAGATTGATGCTGAGAAAGCATTAGATAGAGTGAGTTGGGGTTTCATGATGGACACCTTGGAAGTGTTGGGGATGGGAGATAGAATGAGAAAGTGGATTGGAGGGCTATACAGAGGGCCTACTGCCGCCATAATGGTAAATGGAGGAAGATCAGAGCATTTCAAGATGTCAAACAATACAAGACAGGGTGTCAGGGATCCCGGCTCCGTCTGCCGCAATCGCGGCTCTGTCCCCCGCGCATGCGCAGTGGCGGCAGATCACGCCGGGACACAGGAACTAGGTCCCGGCGAGCCGCGGCTGACAGGACGCCGCGCATGCGCAGTAGAAACCGCGGGCGCGCCTCAGGCGTCCAATGACAGCCGGGGGCGCGCCCTAGCCAGCCAATGACAGTGCAGGGCGCACTATTTAAAGATGCCCTGCACTGTCACAAATTGCCGCAAGGTCTATACGTGATCCTGAATACCTGCTCCTGCTGTGACCCTGTTTTTGACCCTGACTACGCTGCCTGCCCCTGAGATTGACCCGGCTTTGTTCTGACTATTCTACCCGCTCCTGTGATTGACCCGGCTTTGTTCTGACTATTCTGCCTGCTCCTGCGTTTTGACTCGGCTTATCCCGACTGTCCCTACGGATTGATTTACCCGGCTGACCCTGCGTGTGACCCGACTACTCCTAGCCCGCCGACTCGGTACCCCGCTCACCCCACGGGCCACAATCCGTACCACCCTGCTGGGGCCGCCATCCTCTTCACAGCTGGCTCTCCTGGTACCTACATACATCCCCGTAGGCCTCCTCGGCCGCTGGTGGCCCGCTCAGAGGTCGTGACCTGGCCCGGGACTGTTTCAAGTCCATCCCACCATCAGGGGCCCTGGTGAAAGCACAGCCCGGGCTTAGACCCCACGCTCTGGGTAGGTCTACCAGCTGGCAGACGGAGGGCTCCGCCTGGCGGATCCTAACAGTACCTTGCGGCCATGACAGAGCCAGGAAGTGGACCGGCGTCCCTAGAGGATATTTGCCAGCACCTGGCAACTTTGACCCAGGCTTTCCAGAACTTCCACAGTCGCTGCGCCCGACTGGAAGACCGCATGGAAACATTAGCCCCCCAGAATCCCCCTGCTCAGAGTTCCCCGTCTGTGGAACCTCCCGCAACCCCGGTATCCGGAGCGGTTGCCACACCCTTGGCTCCTGAACCCCGCGTTCCCCTGCCGGAGCGGTTCCGTGGGGACCGGAGCCGCTTCCGAGCCTTTCGGAACGCTTGCACACTATATTTTAACTTGCAGCCTCGCACATTCTCCTCCGAGACCGTCAAGATGGGGTTTATAGTCTCTCTCCTTCAGGATGAGCCCCAGGATTGGGCCCACCGTCTGATGGAGAGGCGCGACCCCCATCTTGACTCTGTGACCGAGTTCTTTCAGGCCATGGCCGTTTTGTATGACGACCCTCAGCGGGCTGCTTCCGCAGAGGCTACCCTATACTCTCTGCGACAGGGCCGCCGGGCAGCGGAAGAATACGCGTCCGAATTTAGGCGTAGCATGGGAGACACCAGATGGAACGATGCGGCCTTATGTCACCAGTTCCGCATTGGACTGTCTGAGCCTCTCAAGGACGAACTCGCACGAGTAGGCCTACCTGACTCCCTGGAACGATTGATTGAATTGGCCATTCAAATTGACCGTAGACTAAGGGAACGTCGACAGGAAAGGAGCGGCCAGGGTCAAAGGGTGGCATGGATTCCATCAAGAGATACAACTCCAGCCCCAGGGAACCATCCACGAAACACGGAGATGGGAGACAACTCGGAACCCATGCAACTGGGACTGGCCCGTTCCCACTTATCGGTCGAGGAACGCCAGAGGAGGCGCTCACTGAACCTGTGTCTGTACTGCGGGGAAGCTGGTCACCAAGTGCGCTCCTGTCCTGCAAAAACGAGTAAGTCCACGCCCGTTTCTTGTTCCTTACCTGCAGGCAGGGATGATCAGTCTAGTTACCTGGCCATTCCTGTGTCTTTACAGCTCCCCGGAGGAATATTGTCGGTGACCGCGATCGTTGACTCAGGAGCCTGTAGCTGTTTTATTGATCTGACTTTTGCCCACCGGCAAAAAATCCCTCTCCAGACCAAAGAAAGGGGGTTCAACATTTTCTTGGCAGATGGGTCCAGTATAAAGTCTGGGGTGGTGGACCAGGAGACACCACCCATTTTCACCACTATGGCAGACCATCACCAGGAGTTCCTCCGTTTGGACGCCATCGCCTCCCCCCTTTTTCCAGTCATTCTGGGGCTCCCTTGGCTGAGGGCCCATAACCCCCAGATTGACTGGGAAAAGGGAACGATTCATTTTCGGTCACCCTATTGTTTGAGTCACTGCCACATCACAGGACCCATGGTTCCCCGGTTCCTCCTGTGCTTGGACAGAGACACCAATCTATCCCAGGTGATTCCTCCGGCCTATCATGATTTCTTGGACGTCTTTAGTAAGCGGGGAGCTGACGTTCTACCTCCACACCGTCCCTACGACTGCCCCATTGACCTCCTACCCGGGTCGGAAATCTCTTTCGGCCGTATCTTCCCCTTGTCCGAAATGGAATCGGGGGTGCTGAGGGAATATATCGACGAAAACCTTCGGAAGGGCTTTATTCGTCCTTCCACATCCCCAGCCGGGGCCGGGTTGTTCTTTGTAGAGAAGAAGGACAAATCGTTACGGCCCTGCATAGACTATCGTGACCTAAATAAAATTACGGTAAAGAATCGTTATCCCTTACCCCTAGTCCCCGAGCTCCTCCAGAGACTGAGATCAGCAACGATTTTCACTAAATTAGACCTGCGGGGGGCCTATAACCTTGTTCGTATCAGGGAGGGGGATGAGTGGAAAACGGCGTTCCGTACAAGATTCGGTCACTACGAATATTTGGTGATGCCGTTCGGGCTCTGTAATGCCCCGGCGACTTTTCAGCATTTTATCAATGATGTTTTTCGCGATTTTCTTGATATTTTCGTGGTAGTTTACTTGGATGACATCCTAATTTTTTCCCCCTCACTGGAGGTTCATCGGGGTCACGTGTCACGGGTCTTAGAACGGTTGCGCCAACACGGGCTATACGCTAAGGCTGAAAAATGCTGTTTTGAACAGCACGAAATCACATTCTTGGGACTGGTTCTCTCTTCCGCGGGGGTCGCGATGGATCCCCAGAAGGTCACGGCGATCTTAGATTGGCCAATACCCGCCGACAAAAAGGGGGTACAGCGCTTCATTGGCTTTGCTAACTTTTACAGAAAATTCGTTAGGAACTTTTCCGGTCTGGTCTCCCCGATCACGCAACTGACGAAACAAGGGGTCCGCTTTAAGTGGACCTCCGAAGCTCAGTCGGCCTTCGATAAGCTCAAGAGACTGTTCACCTCTGCTCCCATTCTCTGCCATCCGGATTCTTCGCTCCCATATGTGTTGGAAGTTGACGCCTCCGAAAACGCGGTAGGAGCGGTTCTTTCCCAAAGGAATGGTACCAAGGAACTACTGCACCCTGTGGCGTTCTTCTCCAGGAAGCTGACACCAGCGGAGCGCAACTATGACATTGGAGATCGGGAGCTCCTGGCCATTAAAACCGCTCTGGAAGAATGGAGGTATTTACTGGAAGGGGCCACTCACCCCATCCTAATATTTACAGATCACAAAAACCTAGAATATTTAAGGACGGCAAAACGACTGAGACCACGTCAAGCGAGATGGGCCCTTTTCTTTTCTCGATTCTCATTCCATATAACGTACCGACCCGGTACTAAGAATACCAAACCAGACGCCCTGTCCCGCATGTTTGAGGACCCCGACGACGCTGCGGTACCAGACACCATCCTGCCTTCTGGAAGCTTCCTCGCGCTACAAACGGAACTGCGCTCCCGGCTTCTTGATGCTTCGGTAAGACTACCCGTTCCGTCTGGGTCACCCCTCCAGAGCCACGGTGGCCTGTTTTGGAAGGAAGACCGAATCATGGTCCCAGAAGAGGTGCGAACCTTGGTCCTAGGGCATTGCCACGACCATCCAATGGCAGGTCACTTCGGGGTGACGAAGACTCTAGAACTGCTACGGCGCTCGTTCTGGTGGCCGGATATGATCAAGGATTGTGAGCGTTACGTCCGGACGTGTCCCACCTGTCAAAGGAACAAACCCTCCAGGAGTAGAGCATGGGGATTGTTACGTCCATTACCTATACCCAAGCGGGCCTGGCAAATGATAGCCATGGATTTTGTGGTCGAACTCCCACCATCCCAAGGCCACACAGCGATAATGGTGATCGTCGACCGCTTCTCGAAGATGGCGCATTTCGTGCCCCTGGAGAAGACCCCATCGGCACCGGAAACGGCACGGATCTTCATTCGGGAAGTGGTAAGGCTTCATGGAGTCCCCGAAGACATTGTGTCGGATCGGGGGGTGCAGTTCACCTCCAGGTTCTGGAACGCCCTATGTAAAGCGCTGGGAATCAAGCTGTCGCTCTCATCCGCCTACCACCCGCAGACCAACGGTCAAACCGAGAGGACCAACCAAACGCTGGAACAGTATTTACAGTACGATGCTACACCTCCTATCTCCAGGATGACTGGCTGACGTTGTTGCCTTCTGCGGAGTTCTCATACAACAACTCAAGTCACTCAGCTACGGGTCAATCGCCATTCTTTTCTAATTACGGGTATCACCCCACATTCCTCCCTGATCTAATGCCTGAAAATCTGGTACCGGCGTCACAGGACATCTTGAACTTCTTTTCCGTCAACAACAAGACTATTCAGGAAGCCATCGCTAAGGCCCAGGAGGACAGTAAGAAGGCTTTCGACAGAAAGAGAAGAGGAGATTTACTGCTTCAACCAGGAGATCTGGTTTGGCTGGCAACAGCCAACTTGAAGATGCTGTGCCCCTCAAGGAAGCTGGGACCCAAGTACATTGGCCCATTTCCTGTTAAACGAATGGTCAACAAGGTGGCCTACGAACTCGAGCTTCCGCAGACTTTCAAAATACATCCTGTGTTTCATGTGTCTCTCCTGAAGCCGTCCAGACCGGATCCCTTCCCAGACCGAGAATCCAGACCTCCCGAGGCAATCGCCATAGGTGACCAGGAGGAATTTGAGGTGGAAGCTATCCTCAGTTGCCGAAGGAGGGGGGGCCAGACTCAGTTCCTGATAAAATGGAAGGGTTATGGTCCTGAGGAGAACTCCTGGGAACCCGCCCAGGACGTTCACGCGCCCAGGCTCATCCGGGAGTTTTTTCGTGCTCACCCGCGGTGGAGAGATCAGTGGGGCTCCCGGAGGGTGACAGGGTGTCAGGGATCCCGGCTCCGTCTGCCGCAATCGCGGCTCTGTCCCCCGCGCATGCGCAGTGGCGGCAGATCACGCCGGGACACAGGAACTAGGTCCCGGCGAGCCGCGGCTGACAGGACGCCGCGCATGCGCAGTAGAAACCGCGGGCGCACCTCAGGCGTCCAATGACAGCCGGGGGCGCGCCCTAGCCAGCCAATGACAGTGCAGGGCGCACTATTTAAAGATGCCCTGCACTGTCACAAATTGCCGCAAGGTCTATACGTGATCCTGAATACCTGCTCCTGCTGTGACCCTGTTTTTGACCCTGACTACGCTGCCTGCCCCTGAGATTGACCCGGCTTTGTTCTGACTATTCTACCCGCTCCTGTGATTGACCCGGCTTTGTTCTGACTATTCTGCCTGCTCCTGCGTTTTGACTCGGCTTATCCCGACTGTCCCTACGGATTGATTTACCCGGCTGACCCTGCGTGTGACCCGACTACTCCTAGCCCGCCGACTCGGTACCCCGCTCACCCCACGGGCCACAATCCGTACCACCCTGCTGGGGCCGCCATCCTCTTCACAGCTGGCTCTCCTGGTACCTACATACATCCCCGGAGGCCTCCTCGGCCGCTGGTGGCCCGCTCAGAGGTCGTGACCTGGCCCGGGACTGTTTCAAGTCCATCCCCACCATCAGGGGCCCTGGTGAAAGCACAGCCCGGGCTTAGACCCCACGCTCTGGGTAGGTCTACCAGCTGGCAGACGGAGGGCTCCGCCTGGCGGATCCTAACACAGAGATGTCCATTATCCCCACTGCTATATGTTTTATCATTGGAGCCTTTATTGTCCACGATTAGGAAGAACATAGATATAAAAGGAATAAGGATAGGTGATAGAGAACATAAGGTAGCGGTTTATGCGGATGATTTAATGTTTTATGTTGGAAATCCCAGAACGTCACTTCCAAATTTAATGAAAATATTGAAAGAATATGGGGAACTATCAAATTTGAAAATTAACCCGACAAAGACCAAAATCTTAAATATAAACCTTAAAAATAGTGAAAAAGAAAAATTACAAGATGAATTCCCTTTTGTCTGGAGAGATAAAGAATTAAAATACCTGGGAATGAAACTATCAGCCTCAATTAAGAACCTCTATAAAGCTAACTATATTTCATTACTAAATGAGATTAAGAAGGAGTTAAAGAGAGTGGGAACTGGAAACCCATCGTGGATAGGTCGCATAAACCTGATAAAGATGGTAATTGTGCCCAAATTATTATATAAATTTCAAATGATCCCAATCAAACTTCCAGAGGCATATTTTAAAAAACTTAAAAAAAGATAATAAAATATATATGGAGAAATAAAAAGCCTAGAATACACTATGAAACGCTGACTAGAAGTAAAGAAAGAGGGGGATTGGGTGTACCAGACTTTAAGAGATACTATAAAGCGGTGATAATTGCAAGAATTTTCAATTGGACTCATAATCCTGAGAAAAGCTGGGTCAAAATTGAAAATACACTGAGTGGAACAAGTTTAAGTAACATTATATGGGTGCCTGCACAATATAGGGGATTAGAGGATAGCACAAGCACGTATACTTTTAATGTTTTAAGAGTGTGGGAAATGTTTCAGAGACAAAAGGGATGGGTTTTTAATTCACAATTAATCCCAAGGAACACAAAATATTTTATCCCTGGAAAGGAAAGTATCACAGGGAAATGGATTATAAAACAAGAGGCGAAAGTGAGAGATATAATGGTAGGGGAAGAATTTGGATCATATAAAGAGATGGAGGAAAAAAAGGGAGAAGTTTTCAATAAGATGGATAGATTACGATATTACCAATTGAAACACTTTTTTGAGAGTCTTCCAAAGCCTATAAGAACTAGAAAAGAGTGGAATCCATTTGAGAGAATATTGGAGACACGGGAAATGGGAGACAATTGCAAAAATACACAAGATATTAATGAAATTCGACACCGACACAAAACCAATATATATAGAGAAATGGGAAAGAGATATGGGAAGAGAAATAGATGAGGAAAATGCTTAGATTAATTCACGAAAATATTAGTATGAGGGAAGTAGAAATAAATTATAAGTGTTTGATGAGATGACACATCACACCTAATGTAGAGCATAAATTGAATGGGGAAATCTCACGGTTATGTTGGAGAGGCTGTGGAGAGGTGGTGTCAGGGATCCCCTCGATCCCCGCCGCGTTGGTCCCGGCGCAGGCGCAGTATGCCGCCCGGCGCAGGGACTCGAGCACTGATTCCGGGCCGGCCGCGGCGTTCGAGTTCGCGCATGCGCAGTAGAAGCCGCGGCCGCCCGCTGGGCACCAATGGCAGCGCAGGGCGGGATATTTAAACGACCCTGAGCTGTCATTCAGTGCCTTCTGGTCTTTCCTGCATTCTGAATCCTGTGAACCTGTACCCTGTAAGTTATTGACCCGGATTGTACCTGACCTTGCTGTTTTCTCCTGTTCTGACCCTTGCTTTGCCTGACCTCTCTCCTGAATACCCCCTATTGGATTTGACCTGCTGTTGCTGACCTGGCGTGTGACCCGACCATTCTATGCCCGCTGCCTTGTACCTTGCCGCCCTCTCTGTTACCAACCCGGCCCGTCTGACCCTGCTCATCCATCCATCCATCCCGTGCAGTGGGGTCTTCTGACCTCCTCACATCAGACTCTTCCCCGTGGGAGCCCCTTGCGCATACTACTACCACTGACGGACGCACCCGGTAGTCACGACCTGGTCTCAGGGAGCTCCAAGTCCATCCCCACCATCAGGGGCCCTGGTGAACAAGCACCCTGGGACTTAGACTCCGTGCGCTGGGGACGCCTATTCAGTGGAGTGCTAGTAGTACCGCCGGGCGGTCCCTTACAGTACCAGAAGGCCATGACTGAGTCTAGAGGAGGTCCCTCGCCGCTGGAGGAGATCTGCAGGCACCTATCCAATTTGACACAGGCCGTATCGGCCCTGCAGGATAGATGTCAGCAGATTGAAACTCAATTCCAGGCCTGCACTATATCCGTTCCTGCCCCACAAGCCGCGGTCCCCACACCTCCAGCTGTAGCAGTCCCTGTGCTGGTGTCTGGGGCATCCGCACCACTCCCGGCGGCCGACCCCCGAGTACCCTTACCAGAACGTTTCCACGGGGACCGCACTCGGTTCAGATCATTCCGCGAGTCCTGCCTCCTCTATTTTGAGCTACAACCCCGAACCTTCGTGACTGAATCCGTGAAGGTGGGGTTCGTCATATCCCTCCTGCAGGGTGAACCCCAAGACTGGGCCCATCGATTACGGGGAAAAAATGACCCTCACCTTGGTTCGGTTGACAGTTTTTTTGATGCTATGGCCATCCTTTATGATGACCCGCAGCGGGCAGCTTCTGCTGAAGCTACTCTGTACACACTCCGGCAAGGCCGCCGAGCGGCGGAGGAGTACGCATCTGAATTTAGGCGGTGGATGGGGGATACTCGCTGGAACGAGTTCGCACTCCTGCATCAGTTCCGTGTTGGCCTATCAGACGGCCTGAAAGACGAGCTCGCCCGGGTGGAGGTACCTGAGACTTTAGAGGACCTAATAGCATTGACCATTAAAATTGACCGTAGACTGCGGGAACGCAGGTTTGAGAGGTCCGGCCAGGGTCACGGAAATCCCTGGGGATCATTTCAGGGTCCCAGTCAAACACCTAGGCCAGTCATCCAAAACCGGCCACCTGGAGACAACCCCGAACCCATGCAGCTCGGCCTGGCACGGCCTAAACTATCCCCAGAGGAACATCTGCGCAGACGATCCCAGAACCTGTGCCTCTATTGCGGAGAAGCTGGTCATATGGCGCGTTCCTGCCCGCAGAAACTGAGTAAGTGCACCTCTTCTTCCTTATCCCTTGGCAATGTTGGTCCATCCCAATACTTAGTGGTGCCCCTTTCCTTTCAGCTTCCAGAAAGGACCGTGGAAGTATCGGCCATAATTGACTCTGGGGCATGCAGCTGCTTCGTGGATATTAATTTTGCTCACCAGCAGGGTATTCCCCTTCAATTGAAACAGAAGGGGTTCAATATTTATTTGGCCGACGGTTCCCGAATAAAATCGGGGGTAGTGAACCAGGAAACCCCCTCCATCACCACTGTCATTGCCGGCCAGCACCAGGAACTCCTCCGCCTGGATGCTATAGCTTCACCCCTCTTCCCAGTCATTCTGGGGCTCCCATGGTTACGGGCCCATAACCCCCAGATTGACTGGGAGACCGGAGTAATCACGTTCCCTTCCCCATACTGTCGAATATACTGCCGCACTTCGGGCCCGGGGACCCCCCAAATCCTCCTGTGCTCTGAGGGGGAAGCTGAATTAAAACAAGTAATCCCTGCGGCCTACCATGGGTTTCTAGATGTGTTCAGCAAACGGGGAGCTGATACTCTACCCCCCCACCGCCCTTATGACTGCCCCATTGACCTGTTACCCGGCTCAGAAATTCCTTTTGGGCGAATCTTCCCCCTTTCAGAGCCCGAATTGGGGGCCCTAAAGGAATATATCGAGGACAGCCTCCAGAAGGGGTTCATCCGCCACTCCACTTCACCGGCGGGGGCGGGAATCTTCTTTGTTGAAAAGAAGGACAAAACCTTAAGGCCATGTATCGATTACAGGGAGTTGAACAGGGTCACGATAAAAAACCGTTACCCACTACCGTTAGTACCTGAGCTGTTCCAAAGTTTAAAGTCAGCAGTAGTTTTTACCAAGCTGGATCTGAGGGGGGCGTACAACTTGATTCGCATAAGGGAGGGGGACGAGTGGAAGACGGCCTTCCGTACCCGCTTCGGTCATTTTGAATATCTGGTCATGCCGTTCGGGTTGTGTAATGCTCCGGCCACGTTTCAACATTTTGTAAATGATATTTTTAGGGACTTTCTGGATGTCTTTGTGATCGTTTATTTAGACGACATTCTGATTTTTTCCCCGTCTCTGGGGGAACACAGAATACATGTAGCAAAAGTATTGGGGCGGTTGCGGCAGCATGGGTTGTACGCCAAGGCAGAAAAATGTTGTTTTGAACAATCCAGCATTGCCTTCTTGGGCCTGATTATCTCCACCGCGGGGGTCGCGATGGATCCCCAGAAGGTCGCTGCAATACTGGATTGGCCTGAACCCACAGACAGGAAAGGCGTCCAGCGATTCATCGGCTTTGCAAATTTTTACCGGAAGTTCATCAAGAACTTCTCGGGTCTGGTCTCCCCCATTACTCAGCTAACCAAGCTGGGAACCCGATTCAGATGGACACCAGAAGCGCAGGGAGCTTTCGAAGCCTTAAAGAAACTGTTCACTTCGGCACCCATTTTGGGTCACCCAGACGCCGCTCTGCCCTACATCTTGGAGGTAGATGCATCGGAGAATGCGGTAGGCTCCATCCTCTCCCAACGAAAAGGCACCAAGGAACTGCTCCACCCGGTAGCGTTCTTCTCACGGAAGCTGACCCCAGCGGAGAGGAACTATGATATCGGTGACCGTGAGCTACTAGCGATCAAAACGGCGTTAGAGGAATGGAGGTACCTGCTGGAAGGTGCGGTGCACCCTATCTTAATATTTACTGACCATAAGAACTTAGAGTATCTGAGAACTGCCAAGCGTCTACGCCCGCGACAGGCGAGATGGGCACTATTCTTTTCAAGATTCAACTTCCATATTACGTACCGGCCGGGATCAAAGAACACTAAGCCGGATGCGTTATCACGGATGTACGAAGACGCCAAGGAGACCCCAGTACCTGACACCATCCTGTCCTCGGGTAACTTCTTGGTCCTTCAGTCGGACCTTCGTTCCAGGCTAATGGAGGCATCCACAAAATTCTCTACCCCAGGCGGAGGGCCGCTCCAGAACAAGGGGGGACTCCTATGGAGGGAAGATCGAATTGTGGTGCCGGAAGAAGCTCGAACCCTGGTCTTGGGGCATTGCCACGACCACCCAATGGCGGGGCACTTTGGCCCAGAAAAGACCCTGGAACTTCTCCGACGCTCATTCTGGTGGCCAGACATGGCTAAAGATTGTAAGGGCTATGTCAGGTCCTGTGTCACCTGCCAGAAGAACAAGCCCTCAAGAAACAAGGTTTGGGGTCTGCTGCGACCCTTACCTATTCCTGAACGGCCTTGGCAAAAGATCTCGCTGGACTTTATAGTCGAGCTTCCGCCATCCCGAGACCACACGGCAATCCTGGTAGTCGTGGACCGCTTGTCCAAGATGTCCCACTTCATCCCGTTGAAGAAGACCCCCTCGGCGGCCGAGACCGCGCGAGTCTTCATTCGTGAGGTAGTCAGGTTGCATGGGGTCCCCGAAGACATTGTCTCGGACCGAGGGGTCCAGTTCACGTCCAGATTCTGGAGAGCACTGTGCAAAGCCCTGGACATCAAATTATCTCTCTCTTCTGCGTTCCACCCTCAAACTAACGGTCAAACCGAAAGGACCAATCAGACCTTAGAGCAATATTTAAGATGCTATACCTCGTTTACTCAGGATGACTGGCTGCCACTTCTTCCTTTAGCAGAATTTGCGTATAACAACGCCCGCCACTCAGCCACAGGGCAGTCCCCGTTCTTCGCCAACTATGGCTTTCACCCAGTCTTCCTCCCGGATTTGGTGTCGGAATGCCCAGTACCAGCAACACAAGATGTGGTAACGTTCTTCGCTGCGAACAATAAGAAGCTTCAAGTGGCCATCAGTCGGGCCCAGGAAAACTACAGGAAAGCATTCAACAGGAAACGGAGAGGAGATCTGGTATTGCGGCCTGGGGAGAAGGTTTGGCTGGCGACGTCCAATCTAAAGATGCTTTGCCCGTCAAAGAAGTTGGGACCCAAATTCATAGGCCCCTTCTGCATTAAACGGATGGTTAACGAAGTAGCCTATGAACTCGCCCTCCCTGACATGCTCAAGATCCACCCGGTCTTTCATGTATCCCTTCTGAAGCCTGTGGTCCCAGACGCCTTCCCTGACCGGGAATCTAGACCCCCGGAAGCGGTAACGGTCGAAGGTGAAGAAGAATTTGAGGTTGAAACTATCCTGAAGTGTCGAAGGAGGGGAGGCCAGACCCAATTCCTTATCAAATGGAAGGGCTATGGTCCTGAGGACAATTCTTGGGAACCAGCCCATAATGTCCATGCACCCAGACTTGTCCGGAGGTTCTTTCGCGATCACCCGTGGTGGAGAGATCGGGTGGGCATCCGGAGGTTGCCCGTAGGGGGGGGGCAATGTCAGGGATCCCCTCGATCCCCGCCGCGTTGGTCCCGGCGCAGGCGCAGTATGCCGCCCGGCGCAGGGACTCGAGCACTGATTCCGGGCCGGCCGCGGCGTTCGAGTTCGCGCATGCGCAGTAGAAGCCGCGGCCGCCCGCTGGGCACCAATGGCAGCGCAGGGCGGGATATTTAAACGACCCTGAGCTGTCATTCAGTGCCTTCTGGTCTTTCCTGCATTCTGAATCCTGTGAACCTGTACCCTGTAAGTTATTGACCCGGATTGTACCTGACCTTGCTGTTTTCTCCTGTTCTGACCCTTGCTTTGCCTGACCTCTCTCCTGAATACCCCCTATTGGATTTGACCTGCTGTTGCTGACCTGGCGTGTGACCCGACCATTCTATGCCCGCTGCCTTGTACCTTGCCGCCCTCTCTGTTACCAACCCGGCCCGTCTGACCCTGCTCATCCATCCATCCATCCCGTGCAGTGGGGTCTTCTGACCTCCTCACATCAGACTCTTCCCCGTGGGAGCCCCTTGCGCATACTACTACCACTGACGGACGCACCCGGTAGTCACGACCTGGTCTCAGGGAGCTCCAAGTCCATCCCCACCATCAGGGGCCCTGGTGAACAAGCACCCTGGGACTTAGACTCCGTGCGCTGGGGACGCCTATTCAGTGGAGTGCTAGTAGTACCGCCGGGCGGTCCCTTACAGGTGGGCACGTGGTATCATATATGGTGGGAGTGTTCAAGAATACAGGTGTTTTGGCGGAAAATAGTTTATTTAATAAGGAAAATCTCTAAAATTAACATAGGATTAGACCCAGAGATGTGTCTTCTCCATATCACAGAATTCCCAGTGAAATCATATAAGTTCTCGGGGATATGGCATTATTTGACCACAGCAAAGAGCTTGATACCTAGGTTTTGGGGGAAAAAAAGGTGCCAACTGAGGAGGATTGGATGGGTAGAATGAATCAGATCTGTGGGACAGAAAAACTGTATTACATGCATATAGATAAGATGGAGATGTATAATATAAAATGGAAAAAGTGGGAAGAGTATAAGAGAAAGAGTAAAATATTTGAAGATATAATACCCCTAGAAATGGATTTAGAAATAATAGAAATGTATGGTTTAAAGGAGAAGAGAGAAAACGCAGCGTGGGAGAGAGGGGGGTGGAACGGGGGGCGGGAGGCTGAGGAAGGGGGAGGGTCGAGGTAAGGGATTTAAATAATTTTTGCTAATAGGAAGATATTATTTGAATGTCTTTTTAATAGAAATGTGAATGTGATTTGTATATGAATTGATAAACTAATAAAAAAATATAAAAAAAAAAAAAAGAAAGAAGATGCTACCATCATTTCGTGCTCTTGGTCGTTGTGCACCTTTCCTACATGACAATGATCCAAAACACACATCTAAGGCCACTGTTGCATTTCTGAAGTCTTCTGAAGTCTTCAAGGTGATAGTGGCCTAGTATGTCTCCTCATCTGAACCCAATCGAACACCTATGGGGAATTCTGAAGAGACAAGCTGAGCATCACTCTCCATCCAGCATTCATGTTCTAAAAGAGGTTGTTCTTGAAGAATGGAAAAAAATACATGTTGCAATATGTCGCCAACTCGTTCATTCCATGTTGTTCATTGGTGTTGTCCTTACAAATCATGGAGGTCATACAAAATACTAGATGTAGTAGTTTTTGGTGTGAGGTGTATATTTTTTTTGCATCAACTAATTTGAGTAAAACTAAAGATTTAGTAATCTGAGTTAAATTATTAACCTTACTTTCATGTAATGAGCTTCTAAGAAAACTTAGTTTTTTAAAAATTTTGGAAATTGGTCTTGTGTTCATAATAATGATTAAAATCTTACTTTTCAAAAGCGTTGTACTCATTTATCCTGAGCACTGTATTATGATTCCAATAGCTTGATTTAAAAAGGTAAGACTGGGTAGTGATTGTGACAAAATTACTGAAAATGAAAACAATAATATGCATGTATTCATAATATCAGTCAAACATACTATATGATCATGGTAGCAATATTACTAACAGAAATCTGATAATGAAGTAATAATACAATTCAAATATCATGCAGATAATGCTAAACATAGTTAAATAATGTAAATGGAAAAAGAAAAAGAGAAGTTATAGGTTAAAAACCATTCCAGGTATTGTACTACCAATGCACATATACTAAAATATTAAAATACAGTACTTAAAATGAAATACAGAAGCTAAGATATGGTTCTAGAAACAAAGAATGTCAATGTGTTAGCAGGGTACAAAGTACAATAGAAACAGGACAAACAAATGCAAACAAAATAAAATTGATTATTATATCACTTCGGTAAATGGCTGAAAAAGTTACAAAGTGTGTGCTATCTTCAAATTTAAATAGTATTTGTGGACAGAACTCGATAAAAATTATTGTTTATAATTTTAATTTCTGAGACAGAAGAGGGTGGGCAATATAAAATGAATAACCATAAACTTGAGTGGATATAAAAAAAGAATACTTACTAATATGAAGCAATAAAGCACAGTGTTCATCTGCAGCTGGTTGTGTTCATTAGCAGCTGGTCATCCCCCAGAAAGATGGTATAATTTGATTTCTAGTTTTGTTTTGTTTTTTCCAAAAAAGTTTATTGAAAAATACAAATTGATACAAGAAAATATGCAAGTGAAGTGTGTCTTGGAAATTCGCTCTAACGAATTTCTCCTTACCGTGAGTACTCGCAGTTGGATGCGCAGAAATCCCCCATAAAGCTGTGCGAATCTCGCTTACCACGACTGCAGCTAAACTACACGATTCCTGCCCATCCAACTGGGTTAGCTTCTGTTGAAGTGTGGGGATTGGAGCTCCCTATACCTGGAAATGATCACACGACACTTTCAGGTTGCTGTTGTAATTCACATAGAGAAAGTTTTCATTCTCCCCTCTGGTTTTATTACAAATACACACACGCCCCCCACATGAATAAAGTCAATCCCCTCCCACCGAACAATGCAATGGGGAGTGCCTATACACAGGATATACATTCCGATTGGAGCATAGCCTTTCCTATTATCTATCACTGGTCCTCCCCCATGAGCCCTCTGAGGTCAGCAGACTTCCTCCCCTTCCCCCCATGAGCCCTCTATGGAGGGCATACTTCCTGTCCTACTAGCTCCTATTGGTATGCAAATTCCTTGTACAAGCATTCCCCAGAAACATCAGTCTGTACCTGGATGGGCCCGATACGATCTTTATTAAAACACATCCATCCGGATACAGTTCAGGTCGGTAATGGGTTGTAAGATATGCATAAGCCTACACCCAGAGTTCGTACCGCTTGGCGCCTAGCGTCACGAAGTCCATGTGGTACTATGCTGCTGATATGTGGATACAGGCCGGCGGCATTCGCATCAAATGCCGTGGGGGTATACACGCCGGTCTATAAGCGCAGATCTGCCATCTCATCCATTGCCGAGCTGAGTACTGTAATACATACATTGTACATGCGCATGGCCCAATTGCAGCCTTCAGAGCTTTAATTAAGCCACACGAGAGACATATGAATAACACTCATATATGACACATTTAAAGTTCAACCAACAATACAAAATTTCCATGACAAATGTAAATAAGACATTTGGCAATGCATACATCAAACAAAAAGAGAATGAAGTAAAATGCAAGAATAAGCAGTGTGGATGAACTAGGCCATGACAGGGATGTGCCTGTAATATTTAGGAATTCTTATCAAACGATTGAAATAATGAGGCACCAGACCTCCTGTAGTGATGTCTCGAAGTGTGGATCTGTAGAGGGAAGGAGGATATATACGACGTCTAAGCAGAGGTCAATGCTACAGTTTTGAGATGTTGGAGGTATCTGAGTGCAGATGAGGGAGTAAATTGTCATGGGAACTGTTAATGGAGAAAGGGAAATGATGCTGTCAGCATGCCTAATGTTCTTCTGAACGATTATCCAAAACTTGTAGAAGCTTATGAGAGGAGAAGGAGAAAAGAAAAGAAAAGAGAAAAGTGAGAAGGAAAGAGAGAGAGAAAGAACAAAAAAAAGGGGGGGGGAAGCACAGGGATAGGATAAAGTGAGAGAGGGAGTGACTACCGAAATTGTTTTGTCATCAATACGCTAGGACATTCAGTTGGATTTCAAACTGTCATCAGTGTCAGGCGATTGGGGGTTGAACACGGTGGGGGTTCGAAGACCACCATAGAGTCAAGTGCAACTGAGTAACACCATCAGGAAGTCTGAGTCAATTCAGACAGATTGGTCCATGAGGGATCGGTATACAGGGGTAGTCAGAAAATGGGTCCAACAGGCCCATATGTGAGAGAATTTCGTAGGGGTGTCGAGTGCAGTCGCAATCAGTTCTTCCATGTCCGCCATTTTGCCCACTAGGGTAAGCCAGTCACGTATGGAGGAAGGACGTGTGGAGCCCCACAGGACAGGAATACAGAGTCTGGCTGCACTGACCATATGCATGGCTAAGGATTTAAAGTACTGTCCCCTGGGAAGGGAAGAATGGTGGAGGAGAAATTGAGCCGGAGAGAGAACTAGGGGTAAGGTAGTTACGGACATCACAAGCCTATGGACCTCTTGCCAGAATGGTTGAAGGACCGGGCAAGACCACCTGATGTGGAGAAATGACCCATCTGAAGTCCCGCATCTCCAACAACTGTTGGGAAAGGAGGGGTTGAAACGATGAATTCTCCAGGGGGTTTGGTACCATCTAGAGGCTATTTTGTAGCTGTTTTCCTGCGTCGAGACATTGCGGGAACATTTATGAGAGTACTTAAATACTAGGTCCCAGTCTGAGTCCGATAGGTTAGCTTCCAGATCTCTATTTCAGGCCCGACATGAGGAAGGAGAGTTGTAGGTCCTGCTCTCCACTAGGAGGGGGTATATCTCCGAGATCAGATGTTTTCGTGGTTCAGCTTTAGCGCATATAGATTCAAAAGGAGTAAGAGAACGGGTCCAGTTATGAGGGGGTTTATGTGAAAGCAGGTAGTGTCTAATCTGGAAATATGCCCAGAAAGGGAATTCGCGGATACCCAAGCTTTCAAGCAATTCTTGAAGTGTTTTCATCTTGCCGTTGTGGAGAAAATGTTTCACTAAGATCTGTTTATATGGCCAGTGTTTAGATAAAACGTCTTTGTGCATTCCGGGGGGGAAAAGTCAGGGTTGAGGCGGATAGAGGTTAAGGGGTTGGATGTTTCGGAGATGGATGCAGATTTACAAGCCGAGCGGAAATTTTTTTTAAAGTAGGCCCTACCAAAGGGTGAGTAAGAAGAACAGGGGGCGTATGCTTCGGTAGAAGCCAAGGGATCGATGCCAGGGGTAAGGGTGAGCATGCATTTTCTACATATCCATGCTTTGGAGTCAGTGTGAACGTGCTAATCAACTATCTGGGACAGGTGACATGCCCAGTAGTAACATTGAAGGTCAGGGAACCCAATTCCACCTCTAAGTTTAGAAAGGGTCAGTTGGGAGTAGGCAATGCGCGGACGCCTATGGTTCCATAGGAATAACGAGCACAGTTTTTTGCAAGATATAAAAAAGGCCAGAGGTAAATGAATTGGTAATGTTTGAAAGAGATACAGGAGGCGGGGAAGTATGTTCATTTTGATTATTGCTGCCCTTCCAAACCATGAGAAACAAGGACAATGCCATTTATTGAGATCCTCCTGCATAGAGCGAAGAGCAGGAAGGAAATTTTTTGCATAAAGATAGTCAAGGTTACGGGTAAGCTGGATACCGAGATAAGTAAAGGATTCCCTTTCCCAATGAAATGGGAATTGGGACTTACAGAAAGAGACTAATTCGGAGGGCAGGGTAATGTTAAGGGCAGAGGACTTGGAGAAATTAATTTTGAAATTTAACAAGAATCTAAAAAAGGAAAAGTCTTTCAGTAGATTCAGCAAGGTGGTGCGAGGGTCAGTAAGGAACAGGAGAATATCATCCGCGTAGGCTGCGAGCTTATATTCTTAGTCTACTACCTTGATCCCCTTGATATCGGGGCTGAGACTAATTTTTCTTAGTAGAGGCTCAAGGGATAAGACAAACAAGAGGGGGGAGAGGGGGCATCCCTGGCTTGTACCGTTCCTTAAATGAAAGGAGTTCGACAGATGACCGTTAACCTGGACTTGGGCAGTTGGGTCAGAGTATAGGGCCATTATAAAGTTAAGCATCTTCTCACCCAAACCCAGTGCCACTAAAGACGCCTTCAAGTAATCCCATGCAATCATATCAAAGGCCTTTTCTGCATCCAAGGAGAGGAAAAAACCGAGAGAGTTAGACTTATGGAGCCAATGGTTGAGATTAAGGGCCTTAATGGTATTGTCCCTTGCTTCTCTGCCAGGGATAAATTCCACTTGGTCTAGCTTGACCAGGGAGGGGAGCAAGGGGAGAAGGCGATTAGCGATGATCTTCGTGAATAATTTAATGAAACCTGGGTATTATCTTTGCCGCTTTTGGGGATAACTGTTATGTGAGCCTAAAAAGATGGTTTTGCGGCTGTGAAGGTTGAGAAAGAGTATTAAAAGCAGAAAGAAATGGAATACCCAGGATATCTAGGAAAGATTTGTAATAGGCTACTGTAAAACCATCAGGGCCCGGGCTCTTACCCGGTTTCATCTGTTTTATTGCGCACTGCAGCTCATTTAAGGTGAGGTCTTTTTCCAGAGCGTGAAACAGATCCTCGGAGAGGGCAGCTGGACCGTGGAGATGGAGGAATTTGGAGATCAAGGAAGCTTTGGATTTGTCCGTGTGTATAGGGGGACGTTCCGGAGGGAGATTGTATAGAGATTCATAAAAGCTTTCGAAGTGGGAGGCAATATCGGGGTTAGATGCCTCAATGCCATCAGAGCCTCTGATTTTATGTACCGTCATGCTAGCTCTTATTTGCGAATTCATAGTACAACTTTTGTGAAAGAATATATCTTTTTCTAACTACCTTACCCAGTTCCGTGAGAAGTTGTGTGCGAGTATTCGTAAGTTCTGAAAGGGTCGACGCAGCCAGAGTCCGCTTATGTGCTCTCTCCAGGGAGTGGATCCTATCTGTAAGGAGCCTCAGACGCTCCTGTTTGGCTCTTTTACGTCTCGTCGCATTGGCTATGAGGATACCCCGGATAACACACTTATGGGCTTCCCACTGCATGAGGGGCGAGGTGTCTGAGGAGCTATTCAATGAGAAATATTCAGTCAGATTAGAGCGGATCTCTTGTTCGATAGCAGCATCCGCAAGAAGGGAAGCATCTAGACGCCAATATTTGGAGCGCGAGTGCGTAATGGGGAACCGTAATGTTAAGGTGATGGGGTGGTGATCGGAAAGGACCATCGGTTCTATGGCAGAAGCATGGAGGAGTGGGAGATCTGATTGCGACAAAAAAAAGTAATCTATCCTAGAATATTTATTGTGTGGTGGAGATAAAAAAGTGTAATCTTTAACAGTAGGGTAGAGGGTACGCCAGGAGTCGTGCAGTTGCAGGTGTTGTATTGTATACGTATTTGCTTAAGAGCCCTGTAGGGTAAAAAAGAACATCCCGAGGAGGAGTCTAACAGAGGGCTCAAAGGGACATTCAAATCACCCCCCAGTATCAGCACCCCTGATTGAAAAGCAGCTAGGACAGAAGTGAGGGAGCGTGTTAACGAGACCTGTTTAATATTAGGAGCGTAAACATTGGCAAATGTGATAGGTCTGTTGGCGAAGACTCCCTTTATAAACAGGTATAGGGTCCGCAAGGGAATCTGGGGTCCGCAAGGGAATCTGTTACATGAAAAGGGAGGTGTCTGGCGAACAGTATGGCTACCCCCTTTGATTTGGCCAGGGGGTTAGTGGCATGAAGGACCGTGGGAAAGCTAAAATTATGAAGCTTGGGAATAGAGTTTTGGCGAAAGTGCGTCTCTTGCAGAAAGACCACATCTGCTTTCTGTTTGTGCAAGTAGGAGAGTATCATAGAATGCTTTTCGGGTGTGTTCAAACCCTTGACATTGAGTGAGAGAAGTTTCAAAGACAATTGTCCCGTTGTTGAGGTGGAGGAAGGCATGGCTGCAGAGCAAATTTGTCTAAGTCAGATGCCTTGGTGCACTAAGGATCAGGAAGGTGGGAGAAAAAAAAAAGGGAAGGGGGGGAGAGAGGGGAGGAGGGAGGGAAGAGGGATCAAGCGTATGAAAAAAGAAAAGGAGGAGTATGGGTAGTTGACGGCTCGAGGAACAGGCCCGCTATTCCACGTGGGGGAGAAAGGGACAGGGAAAGAAAAAAGGATCAGGGAGAAAGAAGAAGAGTGTGAAAAGGAAGGAAAAGAAATCAAGAAAAGAGATAATAATAGTAGCCGGATAAGGGGTTCAGTATAAGCTCACCGAGCTTACTGTATGGGGAACTAGGTCGGTGTAGAACCAGGAAGTGAACAGCCGCCGGCCGGTGGCCCCCTATGAGACATTATGAAGAGGAAAAACAAGATCAAGGATGCGGGGTTCGAGGGGAGCAAATGATGCCGGGAGTCTTCAGGGTTGAATATGTAGGATCGGTCACCGGTCTTCTCTGGGGGATGGTGTGTTGTGTAATGTTCAGAGAGTGAAGACCGGGGTGATGGGAATGGGCGCAATGTGAGAGATAGGCTACTAGTCAGGGAGCATCGCTACCCTTTGTATGTAAGAAGTGCCAAGGTGCATATAAGACGAATGCGTTAGAAAAGTCAGACTATGCCGAGACGAAATCAGGACTGGTAAGGGACTCCTCGCTATAAGCAGAGTAGTGGAGGGCCCTCGCAAATATTACAGGCAAACCGTAACACGCGGCAAAAGTATAACGAATCAGCAACAGCAATACAGGTAAAAGCAGAACAGAAACAGGCAAAATACCACTAAGCCCTGTTCAACAAACAGTAACCGTCTAAGCTCCTTAGGATCAGAACCAGTCATTTTACCTAAGAATATATAAAGGGCTAAATAGTGTACGCAAAAAAATAAAAAAAATAACAAATGTAATATCCGAGGCCCCCAGGGTAGCAGATCGGACAAGCATAACCTCTCTCAGATTTGGCATAAAGGAGGGGACGAGGAGGCGGAGGGAGAATGTGTATAGGGGTGGTAGAAGGTACGAGAACCCTCAGGTTAACCTCGTCGGCCAAGTTAGGAAGTAGAGACAGTATAGATAGCCCTCCCCCTTCCCAGTAATGCATTGCAGCTCTAGTCTCATGTCATGGAGCAGGAAACATTATGATCTTTTGACCTATCGAATGTTCATTGTTGTAAGATTCTCTCAGTTTATGGAATAAACTTCACAAGATCTACAAGTTGTCTTATCGATTGAGTCACTGACTGTGGTATCCAGCTGAGGTTGAAGTTTTCGCTATCTCATCACAACTGTAAGTTACAGAGATCACACTATCAATGCTTAGATTGGAGAGACAGAACAGATATGGTTGTATGGTTCTAGACACAGAGAATGTCAATGTGTCAGCAGGGGACAAACTACAATATAAACAAATAGGTCAAACAATGCAAACAAATTAAAATAAAATTGATGATTATATCACTGTAGTAAATGAATGAAAAAGTTGCAAAGCGTGTGCTATCTTCAAATTTAAATAGTATTTGTGGACTGGACTCGATAAAAATGATCATTTATGTGGTATCTGAGGATGAGACAGAAGAGGGTGGGTGATATAAAATTAATAATCATAAATTTGAGTGGATATATTATTATTATTATACAGTATTTATAAAGCGCCAATAGTTCGCTCAGCGCTGTACATTACAATGGGGGACAGAACAATACAATACAATGCAAAACATGAGGGGATCGAGGGCCCTGCTCTTTCGAGCTTACAATCTAGGAGGGAGGGGATGGTGGCACAGGAGGAGAAAGCTGTGGGGCATGGAGTGGTAGGAAGAGTGGAGGAGGTCGGCAAGTTAGCAGGGGGTGGGGTAGGCTTCCCTGAAGAGGTGGGTTTTCAGGGAGCGCCTAAAGGAGAGGAGAGTAGGTGATAATCTGATGGGTTGGGGCAGGGAGTTCCAGAGGATAGGTGACACCCTGGAGAAGTCCTGGAGGCGGGCATGGGAGGAGAAGACCAGGGAACTAGAGAGAAGGAGGTCTTGTGAGGAGCGGAGTGTGCATGTTGGGTGGTACTTGGATATTAGGTCGGTGATGTAGTTCGGGGCAGTATGGTGGACAGCTTTGTACGTCAGTGTTAGGATTTTGAATTTGATCCGTTGCGCAATCGGAAGCCAGTGGAGAGATTGGCAGAGGGGGGTGGCGTAAACGGAGCGGTTGGAAAGGTGAATGAGTCTGGCAGCTGTATTCAGGATTGACTGAAGCGGGGATAGCCAGCGGCGAGGCAGGCCAGTAAGAAGAATGCATACTAATATGGAGTAATAAAGCACAGTGTTTGTGTTCAAAGTTTGTGTTCATTAACTGCTGGTCATCCCCCAGAAAGTGGAATGGTATAAATTCACTTCTAGTTTGTGATAAATTTGTGAGAATTTTATACACACACAAACAATAAAATACAGGAACTAAGATATGGTTGCATGGTTCTAGATCCAAAGAATGTCAATATGTCAGCAGGGGATGAACTACAATAGAAACACATAGGACAAACTAACACAAACAAATTAAAATACAATTAATGATTATATCACTGTAGTGAATGAAAAACTTGCACAGTGTCTGATATCTTAAAATGTAAACAGTATTTGTAGACGACTTGCCAAAAAAATTATAATTTATGCAGTATCTGTGGATGAGACAGAAGAGGGTGGGCAATATAAAGTGAATAACTGTAAATTTAAGTGGATATTAAAAAAAAGGAGAATACTTGCTAATATCAAGTAATAAAGCACAGTATTCATGCTGCTGGTCATCGAAAGATGGTATACATTCACTTCTAATTTATCACATTTTATATACAAAAGAAAAATTGAAAAACATGAACTAAGATATGGTTGTATGGTTCTAGAAATAAAGAATGTCAATCAATGTGTCAGCAGGGGACAAATTACAATAGAAACGCATAGGACAAACTAATGCAAACAAATGTAAAATAAAATTGATGGTTATATCACTGTAGTAAATGAATGAAAAAAGTATGTAATCTTAAAAATAAATAGTATTTGTGGACTCAACTCAATAAAATGTTTAATCTATGTGGTACTTGTGGATGAGAAAGAAGAGGGTGGATGAATAATCATAAATTTGAGTAAATAAAAAAAAGGAAAATACTTGCTAATATGAAGTAATAAAGCACAGTGTTCATCTGCAGCTGGTTGTGTTCGTTAGCTGCTGGTCATCCCCAGAAAGATGGTATAAATTCACTTCCAATTTATCACATTTTATTCTGCCTCCACCTTCCACCTCCCACTTCCAAAGATTTATGGAGTATCTTCCCTCTACAGGCCTCCTCAGCATTCAGCTCTCTCAGAAAAACTGGGTAACATTTAATCAGGAGGATTCAAAACAGCCCTAAACACACTTTTCAGGTATTAGTTTCCTTAAGAGCTACCTATGCCTAATTCAGGCAAATATTTGCACCAGTACCGACAAGTGTAGCAAACAAGCCTACTTCCTGACCCTCATCAAGGCCCTCTCCTCCAATCCTCGCTGACTCTTCTCCACCTTCAACTCTCTACTCTCGCCACCCCCACCTCCACCCAGCACCTCACTCACTGTCCTTGAGATTGCCAATCACTTCAAAAACAAGATTGACACAATTCGCAAGGACATCGCCGCAACTCACACGCCCTCTCAACCCGTCCCCTCTCACACAGCTACCCCCTTATCCCCCCTCCCCCTCGACATAACCCGCAGGGACTTCGTCGCAGCTCAAACTCCCTCCAACCCCGTTCCTCCTCACTAAGCTACCCCCTCATCACCCCTCTCCCACGGCCCCACCACTGCTCTGACCTCCACTTCCACCCCACCCTATATTCCTCATACTGAAGTTCCCCCAACACTCCACATCTTTGACCTTACTACCATCGAGGAAGTCTCCAAGATCCTCTCTGATGCCCACCTCACCAACTGCCCCCTCGACCCTATCCCCTCACAACTCCTACGACCTCCCTCCCCCTCCATCCTACGCTCCCTCACCCACATATTCAATCTCTGCCTCTCCTCTGGCTCTTTCCCCTCCCCTCTGAAACATGCACACATCACCCCCATACTTAAAAAGCCCTCCCTGGACCCCAATGACCCGAACAACCTCAGACCCATCTCCCTGCTCCCATTTACATCCAAACTCCTCGAGCGCCTAGTCTACACCCGCCTGTGCTCTCACCTCAACGACAACAACCTCCTTGACCCCCTACAGTCCGGCTTCCATCCCCTACACTCCACCGAAACTGCCTTACTCAAACTCTCCAATGACCTGCTAACCGCCAAAGCTAATGGCCACTATTCAGTGCTCCTACTCCTTGACCTCTCTGCGGCCTTCGACACAGTCGACCACTCCCTCCTCCTCAAAAAACTACACTCCCTCGGCCTCAGAGATTCTGATCTCTCCTGGCTCTCATCCTACCTGTCACAACGCTCTTTCAGCGTTACCTATAATGCTACCACCTCCCCCTCACTCCCCCTCTCTGTTGGGGTCCCTCAAGGATCTGTCCTCGGGCCCCTTCTCTTCTCCATCTACACCTCCTCCCTTGGCCAACTCATACACTCTCATGGCTTCAACTACCACCTCTATGCTGACGACACACAAATCAATCTCTCAACCCCCCGCCTCACCCCCTCGGTCTCCGTCCGAATCACACACCTACTGAGCGACATATCAGACTGGATGTTGCTCCACTTCCTTAAACTGAACCTCTCCAAAACAGAGTTTCTTGTCTTCCCCCCAGCCCAGACACCACCCCCCATTGACTTCTCTGTCACGTCCAACAACTCCACCATCAAACCTGCCACGCAGGCCAGAGTACTTGGTGTCATTCTGGACTCCAACCTATCCTTCCAGCCCCAAGTCCAATCTTTAACAAACTCGTGCAGACTCCACCTCCGCAACATCGCCAAAACACGCACGTTCCTAACCCCAGAAACCACTAAACAGCTCATCCACTCCCTCATCATATCACGACTGGACTACTGCAACTCCCTCCTCACTGGCCTGCCTCGCCGCTGGCTATCCCCACTTCAGTCGATCCTGAATACGGCTGCCAGACTCATTCACCTTTCCAACCGCTCCATTTCCGCCACCCCCCTCTGCCAGTCCCTCCACTGGCTTTCGATTGCGCAACGGATCAAATTCAAAATCCTAACACTGACGTACAAAGCTGTCCACCATACTGCCCCGAACTACATCACCGACCTAATATCCAAGTACCACCCAACACGCACACTCCGCTCCTCACAAGACCTCCTTCTCTCTAGTTCCCTGGTCTTCTCCTCCCATGCCCGCCTCCAGGACTTCTCCAGGGTGTCACCTATCCTCTGGAACTCCCTGCCCCAACCCATCAGATTATCACCTACTCTCCTCTCCTTTAGGTGCACCCTGAAAACCCACCTCTTCAGGGAAGCCTACCCCACCCCCTGCTAACTTGCCGACCTCCTCCACTCTTCCTACCACTCCATCCCCCACAGCTTTCTCCTCCTGTGCCACCATCCCCTCCCTCCTAGATTGTAAGCTCCAAAGAGCAGGGCCCTCAATTCCCTCATGTTTTGCATTGTATTGGTATTGTTCTGTCCCCCTTTGTAATGTACAGCGCTGAGCGAACTATTGGCGCTTTATAAATACTGTATAATAATAATAATATTATTTAGTCTGTGTGAAAGTTATAGTCTACAAACTATGGTAAATATATTTGAAAATTGATCAGTTCTGATGTACTGACTGCCTATCTCTTTAGGCCAGGACAGTACAAATACCCCCAACATGTTCCCTTTTTGGAAAGTAGACAATCCAAGGTATTTAGTAAGAGACGTGGTGAGTTTATTTAAGTTGTCATTTTTCTCACTATTTTTATGGAAAATTAAGAAATTAAATACTTTTTTCCCCAAAAAAGTTGCCATTTTAACTACTTGCCTACCGGGCACTTCTACCCCCTTTCTGCCCAGGTCAATTTTCAGCTTTCAGCGCTGTTGCACTTTGAATGACATATGCTCGGTCATGCGACACTGTACAAATATGACATTTTTATCATTTTTTAAGACAAATAGCTTTTTTGGAGTGGTATTTAATCGCCACTGGGTTTTTTAATTTTTTGCACTAGAAACGAAAAAAGAGCAAAAAATTTGAAAGTTTTTCTTTGTTTATGAACTTTGAATGACATATGCTCGGTCATGCGACACTGTACAAATATGACATTTTTATCATTTTTTAAGACAAATATCTTTTTTGGGGTGGTATTTAATCGCCACTGGGTTTTTTAATTTTTTGCACTAGAAACGAAAAAAGAGCAAAAATTTGAAAGTTTTTCTTTGTTTATATTATAAAATTTTACAAACAGGTAAATTTTCTCCTTCACTGATGGGCACTGATGAGAATGATGCTGCACTGATGGGCACTGATAAGCGGCAATGATGGGCACTGATGGGTGGCACTGATGAGCGCCACTGCTGGACACTTTTGGGGCTGCACTGGTAATTAGGGCACTAAGTGCAGATGTCCTCTGTGACACTTGCTGGTTATCGGCAGTACTTTCCTTACTGTGACAGCATGATGAAAGTGCTGCCGATAACTAGCAACTGAACACAGCTGATCATGTGGTAAAAGGCTGCTGTGATTGGCCTTTTATATTATTATGTGATCAGTTGTGTGCGTAGGACACAGCGGTCACAGACAACTCCGGGTGCATGCCACTGGGGGTATGCAGAGGGCGCGTTGTGGGAGGATGTCATATGATGCCCTCCCAGAACTGGACAATTGCGCTGCAGCCATCATTGACACCCGTTTGTCAAGTGGTTAACAAGTTATTTCTCACACAGCATAGGCATACTTAGAATTACACTCCAAAACACATTCTGCCATGCCTCTCAAGTATTGGTATACCACATGTGTGAGACTTTTTCACAGCCTAGATGCAGAGAGGGGCACAAAATCCAAGGAGCACTTTTGGGCTTTCAAGTAGAATAAATTACATATTTAATTTCCTGACTACTTTTGACATATTTGGAAGCCCTAGAGCACCTGGACAGTGGAAATACCCACAAAATAACCACATTTTGGAAGGCATTTTCTGAAAGGTATAGTGGGTCTTTTGCAAATGTCATTTTTTTGCCACAAGTTTTTGGAAAATGCAGGAAAGAAAATGAAATTGCATTTCTTTACACAAAGTTGTCAATCAATAAGCTATTTCTAACACAGATCATAGGCATACTTAGAATTACACCCCAAAACACATTTTGCTACTCCTCTAAAAATATACCTTATGAGTGAGACTTTTTAACAGTCTAGTCATAAAGAGGGGTCCAAAATTCAAGGATGCTCAATCAAGTTTTTTAGGGGCATAAATCACACATCTAATTTTCTAACTACCTATCAGAGGCACTGAAGAGTAAACACCCCAAATTATTTTTTAAGAGGCATGGTGAGTCTTTTGAAGACTTCATTTTTTGCCACAAGTTTTTGGAAAATGTGGAAAGAAAATGGAAATTAATTTAATAATATTATTCTCACACACCTCTGCATATAAATTCTCCTATTTGCACCCCCTTGTTATAAACTGAAAACCTCTCCCTATAAAAATTTGCTGACATCCACCTATCTCCGTGTGTCATTGCTACCTTCTGTTAGACCACATCTTATACTCATTTTTCATCCGCGAACTACCTAATAGGTCCTGGACGGATTTCCTAGGATTCTCTTGCGACCTCCCACAGCGGTCACCTCTGAGTCCGACACATTTCCAACTTGAATTCCACATCCAATCAGAATCACACCAACACATACGCTACCTCCTACAGGATGGCGTAGCTGGACTATACTGTCTCCGGAGTTTGTTCAGGGAGAGAAGTGTTAGGAACACATACCACCACATTTGTATGGTACTCACTGTGAGTTCCTAACACCTCTCATCTCTACTGTCCTCTAACTTCTCGACTCTTCCTCTCTATCCATTTCTCTTCTATTTCTACCTTCACCCCCCCCCCTTTTTTTTTTTTTTTTCTTTTTTTTTTCCCGCTTCCCCCACATTAATTTGATGTAATTATAGATCTTGAGTAGAGATGAGCGAATCGAACATGACGAAGTGGAATTCGTTTCGAAGATTAGGAAATATTCGATTCGCGCCGAATCCGAAAATTAGCAAACTTCGGATGCACGAATTGAATTTTCCCAAAAATGGCGGCGACATGTGTGGCGACGGAGCGGGGATCTCTGGGAAGGCGCGCAGACAAGGCGCGCTGACCCATAATGCATTCATTCATGACATGTGATCGCATTAGCCAATCAGCAGCCAGCCAGCCAGCACTGTGTAATGGTGGAGCTATAAATCGCGGCCATCTTAGAATTCTCCATTAGCCTCCGGTCATTCAAGAGAGACAGACCTCTGTGTATTAGGGACAGAGTTAGGGCCACAGAGACTTTAGGGCCACAGAATCGTTACTTAGGGACACAGAATCGTTACTTAGGGACACAGAATCATTACTCAGGGACACAGAATTGTTACTCAGGGACACAGAATTGTTACTCAGGGACACAGAATCGTTACTCAGGGACAGACACAGAATTGTTACTCAGGGACACAGAATTGTTACTGAGGGACACAGAATCGTTACTCAGGGACACAGTATTAGGGACAGAGTTAGGGCCACAGAGACTTTAGGGCCACAGAATCGTTACTTAGGGACACAGAATTGTTACTCAGGGACACAGAATCGTTACTCAGGGACACAGAATTGTTACTCAGGGACACAGAATTGTTACTCAGGGACAGACACAGAATTGTTACTCAGGGACACAGAATCGTTACTCAGGGACAGACACAGAATTGTTACTCAGGGACACAGAATTGTTACTGAGGGACACAGAATCGTTACTCAGGGACACAGTATTAGGGACAGAGTTAGGGCCACAGAGACTTTAGGGCCACAGAATCGTTACTTAGGGACACAGAATTGTTACTCAGGGACACAGAATCGTTACTCAGGGACACAGAATTGTTACTCAGGGACACAGAATTGTTACTCAGGGACAGACACAGAATTGTTACTCAGGGACACAGAATTGTTACTGAGGGACACAGAATCGTTACTCAGGGACACAGAATTGTTACTCAGGGACACAGAATTGTTACTCAAGGACACAGAATTATTACTGAGGGACACAGAATCGTTACTCAGGGACACAGAATTGTTACTCAGGGACACAGAATTGTTACTCAGGGACACAGATTTGTTACTCAGGGACACAGAATCGTTACTCAGGGACACAGAATCGTTACTCAGGGACACAGAATTCTTACTCAGGGACACAGAATCGTTACTCAGGGACACAGAATCGTTACTCAGGGACACAGAATTGTTACTGAGGGACACAAAATCGTTACTGAGGGACACAGAATTGTTACTCAGGGACACAGAATTGTTACTCAGGGACACAGAATTGTTACTCAGGGACAGACACAGAATTGTTACTTAGGGACACAGAATTGTTACTCAGGGACACAGAATTGTTACTGAGGGACACAGAATCGTTACTGAGGGACACAGAATTGTTACTGAGGGACACAGAATTGTTACTGAGGGACACAGAATTGTTACTCAGGGACAGACACAGAATTGTTACTCAGGGACACAGAATTGTTACTCAGGGACACAGAATTGTTACTGAGGGACACAGAATCGTTACTCAGGGACACAGAATTGTTACTCAGGGACACAGAATTGTTACTCAGGGACAGACACAGAATTGTTACTCAGGGACACAAAATTGTTACTGAGGGACACAGAATTGTTACTGAGGGACACAGAATCGTTACTCAGGGACACAGAATTGTTACTCAGGGACACAGAATTGTTACTGAGGGACACAGAATCGTTACTCAGGGACACAGAATCGTTAATCAGGGACACAGAATCGTTACTCAGGGACACAGAATTGTTACTCAGGGACACAGAATCGTTACTGAGGGACACAGAATCGTTACTGAGGGACACAGAATCGTTACTCAGGGACACAGAATCGTTACTCAGGGACACAGATCGTTACTCAGGGACACAGAATCGTTACTCGGGGACACAGAATCGTTACTCGGGGACACAGAATCGTTACTCAGGGACACAGAATCGTTACTCAGGGACACAGAATTGTTACTCAGGGACACAGAATTGTTACTCAGGGACACAGAATCGTTACTGAGGGACACAGAATCGTTGCTCAGGGACACAGAATTGTTACTGAGGGACACAGAATCGTTACTGAGGGACACACAATCGTTACTGAGGGACACAGAATCGTTACTCAGGGACACAGAATCGTTACTCAGGGACACAGAATCGTTACTGAGGGACACAGAATCGTTACTGAGGGACACAGAATTGTTACTGAGGGACACAGAATTGTTACTCAGGGACACAGAATTGTTACTCAGGGACAGACACATAATTGTTACTCAGGGACACAGAATTGTTACTCAGGGACACAGAATTTTTACTCAGGGACACAGAATCGTTACTCAGGGACACAGAATCGTTACTCAGGGACAGACACAGAATTGTTACTCAGGGACACAGAATTGTTACTCAGGGACACAGAATCGTTACTCAGGGACACAGAATTGTTACTCAGGGACACAGAATCGTTACTCAGGGACACAGAATTGTTACTCAGGGACACAGAATTGTTACTCAGGGACAGACACAGAATTGTTACTCAGGGACACAGAATCGTTACTGAGGGACACAGAATCGTTACTCAGGGACACAGAATTGTTACTCAGGGACACAGATTTGTTACTCAGGGACACAGAATCGTTACTCAGGGACACAGAATCGTTACTCAGGGACACAGAATTGTTACTCAGGGACACAGAATCGTTACTCAGGGACACAGAATTGTTACTCAGGGACACAAAATCGTTACTGAGGGACACAGAATTGTTACTCAGGGACACAGAATTGTTACTCAGGGACACAGAATTGTTACTCAGGGACAGACACAGAATTGTTACTTATGGACACAGAATTGTTACTCAGGGACACAGAATTGTTACTGAGGGACACAGAATCGTTACTGAGGGACACAGAATTGTTACTCAGGGACACAGAATTGTTACTCAGGGACAGACACAGAATTGTTACTCAGGGACACCGAATTGTTACTCAGGGACACAGAATTGTTACTGAGGGACACAGAATCGTTACTCAGGGACACAGAATTGTTACTCAGGGACACAGAATTGTTACTCGGGGACAGACACAGAATTGTTACTCAGGGACACAAAATTGTTACTGAGGGACACAGAATTGTTACTGAGGGACACAGATTCGTTACTCAGGGACACAGAATTGTTACTCAGGGACACAGAATCGTTACTCAGGGACACAGAATTGTTACTCAGGGACACAGAATCGTTACTGAGGGACACAGAATCGTTACTGAGGGACACAGAATCGTTACTCAGGGACACAGAATCGTTACTCAGGGACACAGAATCGTTAATCAGGGACACAGAATCGTTACTCAGGGACACAGAATCGTTACTCAGGGACACAGAATCGTTACTGAGGGACACAGAATCGTTACTGAGGGACACAGAATCGTTACTCAGGGACACAGAATCGTTACTCAGGGACACAGATCGTTACTCAGGGACACAGAATCGTTACTCGGGGACACAGAATCGTTACTCGGGGACACAGAATCGTTACTCAGGGACACAGAATCGTTACTCAGGGACACAGAATCGTTACTGAGGGACACAGAATCGTTACTCAGGGACACAGAATTGTTACTGAGGGACACAGAATCGTTACTGAGGGACACAGAATCGTTACTCAGGGACACAGAATCGTTACTCAGGGACACAGAATCGTTACTCAGGGACACAGAATTGTTACTGAGGGACACAGAATCGTTACTCAGGGACACAAAATCGTTACTGAGGGACACAGAATTGTTACTGAGGGACACAGAATTGCTACTCAGGGACACAGAATTGTTACTCTGGGACACAGAATTGTTACTGAGGGACACAGAATCGTTACTCAGGGACACAGAATCGTTACTCAGGGACAGACACAGAATTGTTACTCAGGGACACACAATTGTTACTCAGGGACAGACACAGAATTGTTACTCAGGGACACAGAATTGTTACTCTGGGACACAGAATTGTTACTGAGGGACACAGAATCGTTACTCAGGGACACAGAATCGTTACTCAGGGACAGACACAGAATTGTTACTCAGGGACACAGAATTGTTACTGAGGGACACAGAATCGTTACTCAGGGACACAGAATTGTTACTCAGGGACACAGAATCGTTACTCAGGGACACATAATCGTTACTCAGGGACACAGAATTGTTACTCAGCGACACAGAATTGTTACTCAGGGACACAGAATCGTTACTGAGGGACACAGAATCGTTACTCAGGGACACAGAATTGTTACTGAGGGACACAGAATCGTTACTGAGGGACACAGAATCGTTACTGAGGGACACAGAATCGTTACTCAGGGACACAGAATCGTTACTCAGGGACACAGAATCGTTACTCAGGGACACAGAATCGTTACTGAGGGACACAGAATCGTTACTGAGGGACACAGAATTGTTACTCAGGGACACAGAATTGTTACTCAGGGACACAGAATTGTTACTCAGGGACAGACACATAATTGTTACTCAGGGACACAGAATTGTTACTCAGGGACACAGAATTGTTACTCAGGGACACAGAATTGTTACTCAGGGACACAGAATCGTTACTCAGGGACAGACACAGAATTGTTACTCAGGGACACAGAATTGTTACTGAGGGACACAGAATCGTTACTCAGGGACACAGAATTGTTACTCAGGGACAGATAATCGTTACTCAGGGACACAGAATTGTTACTCAGGGACACAGAATTGTTACTCAGGGACACAGAATTGTTACTCAGGGACAGACACAGAATTGTTACTCAGGGACACAGAATTGTTACTCAGGGACACAGAATCGTTACTCAGGGACACAGAATTGTTACTCAGGGACACAGAATTTTTACTCAGGGACAGACACAGAATTGTTACTCAGGGACACAGAATTGTTACTGAGGGACACAGAATCGTTACTCAGGGACACAGAATTGTTACTCAGGGACACAGATTTGTTACTCAGGGACACAGAATCGTTACTCAGGGACACAGAATTGTTACTCAGGGACACAGAATTGTTACTCAGGGACACAGAATTGTTACTCAGGGACACAGAATTGTTACTGGGGGACACAGAATCGTTACTCAGGGACACAGAATTGTTACTCAGGGACACAGAATTGTTACTCAGGGACAGACACAGAATTGTTACTCAGGGACACAAAATTGTTACTGAGGGACACAGAATTGTTACTGAGGGACACAGAATCGTTACTCAGGGACACAGAATTGTTACTCAGGGACACAGATCGTTACTCAGGGACACAGAATCGTTACTCGGGGACACAGAATCGTTACTCGGGGACACAGAATCGTTACTCAGGGACACAGAATCGTTACTCAGGGACACAGAATCGTTACTCAGGGACACAGAATTGTTACTCAGGGACACAGAATCGTTACTGAGGGACACAGAATCGTTACTCAGGGACACAGAATCGTTACTGAGGGACACAGAATCGTTACTGAGGGACACAGAATCGTTACTCAGGGACACAGAATCGTTACTCAGGGACACAGAATCGTTACTGAGGGACACAGAATCGTTACTCAGGGACACAGAATCGTTACTGAGGGACACAGAATTGTTACTGAGGGACACAGAATTGTTACTCAGGGACACAGAATTGTTACTCAGGGACACATAATTGTTACTCAGGGACAGACACAGAATTGTTACTCAGGGACACAGAATTGTTACTCAGGGACACAGAATTGTTACTGAGGGACACAGAATCGTTACTCAGGGACACAGAATCGTTACTCAGGGACAGACACAGAATTGTTACTCAGGGACACAGAATTGTTACTGAGGGACACAGAATCGTTACTCAGGGACACAGAATTGTTACTCAGCGACACAGAATCGTTACTCAGGGACACAGAATCGTTACTGAGGGACACAGAATCGTTACTCAGGGACACAGAATTGTTACTGAGGGACACAGAATCGTTACTGAGGGACACAGAATCGTTACTGAGGGACACAGAATCGTTACTCAGGGACATAGAATCGTTACTCAGGGACACAGAATCGTTACTCAGGGACACAGAATCGTTACTGAGGGACACAGAATCGTTACTGAGGGACACAGAATCGTTACTGAGGGACACAGAATTGTTACTGAGGGACACAGAATTGTTACTGAGGGACACAGAATTGTTACTCAGGGACACAGAATTGTTACTCAGGGACACATAATTGTTACTCAGGGACAGACACAGAATTGTTACTCAGGGACACAGAATTGTTACTCAGGGACACAGAATTGTTACTGAGGGACACAGAATCGTTACTCAGGGACACAGAATCGTTACTCAGGGACAGACACAGAATTGTTACTCAGGGACACAGAATTGTTACTGAGGGACACAGAATCGTTACTCAGGGACACAGAATTGTTACTCAGCGACACAGAATCGTTACTCAGGGACACAGAATCGTTACTGAGGGACACAGAATCGTTACTCAGGGACACAGAATTGTTACTGAGGGACACAGAATTGTTACTGAGGGACACAGAATCGTTACTGAGGGACACAGAATCGTTACTCAGGGACATAGAATCGTTACTCAGGGACACAGAATCGTTACTCAGGGACACAGAATCGTTACTGAGGGACACAGAATCGTTACTGAGGGACACAGAATCGTTACTGAGGGACACAGAATTGTTACTGAGGGACACAGAATTGTTACTCAGGGACAGAGAATCGTTACTCAGGGACACAGAATCGTTACTCAGGGACACAGAATTGTTACTCAGCGACACAGAATCGTTACTCAGGGACACAGAATCGTTACTGAGGGACACAGAATCGTTACTCAGGGACACAGAATCGTTACTGAGGGACACAGAATCGTTACTGAGGGACACAGAATCGTTACTCAGGGACACAGAATCGTTACTCAGGGACACAGAATCGTTACTCAGGGACACAGAATCGTTACTGAGGGACACAGAATCGTTACTGAGGGACACAGAATCGTTACTGAGGGACACAGAATTGTTACTGAGGGACACAGAATTGTTACTCAGGGACACAGAATTGTTACTCAGGGACAGACACATAATTGTTACTCAGGGACACAGAATTGTTACTCAGGGACACAGAATTGTTACTCAGGGACACAGAATCGTTACTCAGGGACACAGAATCGTTACTCAGGGACAGACACAGAATTGTTACTCAGGGACACAGAATTGTTACTGAGGGACACAGAATCGTTACTCAGGGACACAGAATTGTTACTCAGGGACAGAGAATCGTTACTCAGGGACACAGAATTGTTACTCAGGGACACAGAATTGTTACTCAGGGACACAGAATTGTTACTCAGGGACAGACACAGAATTGTTACTCAGGGACACAGAATTGTTACTCAGGGACACAGAATCGTTACTCAGGGACACAGAATTGTTACTCAGGGACACAGAATTGTTACTCAGGGACAGACACAGAATTATTACTCAGGGACACAGAATTGTTACTGAGGGACACAGAATCGTTACTCAGGGACACAGAATTGTTACTCAGGGACACAGAATTGTTACTCAGGGACACAGATTTGTTACTCAGGGACACAGAATCGTTACTCAGGGACACAGAATTGTTACTGAGGGACACAAAATCGTTACTGAGGGACACAGAATCGTTACTCAGGGACACAGAATTGTTACTCAGGGACACAGAATTGTTACTCAGGGACAGACACAGAATTGTTACTTATGGACACAGAATTGTTACTCAGGGACACAGAATTGTTACTGAGGGACACAGAATCGTTACTGAGGGACACAGAATTGTTACTCAGGGACACAGAATTGTTACTCTGGGACACATAATTGTTACTCAGGGACAGACACAGAATTGTTACTCAGGGACACAGAATCGTTACTCAGGGACACAGAATTGTTACTGAGGGACACAGAATCGTTACTCAGGGACAAAGAATTGTTACTCAGGGACACAGAATTGTTACTCAGGGACAGACACAGAATTGTTACTCAGGGACACAAAATTGTTACTGAGGGACACAGAATCGTTACTGAGGGACACAGAATCGTTACTCAGGGACACAGAATTGTTATTCAGGGACACAGAATTGTTACTCAGGGACACAGAATCGTTACTCAGGGACACAGAATCGTTAATCAGGGACACAGAATCGTTACTCAGGGACACAAAATTGTTACTCAGGGACACAGAATCGTTACTGAGGGACACAGAATCGTTACTGAGGGACACAGAATCGTTACTCAGGGACACAGAATCGTTAATCAGGGACACAGAATCGTTACTCAGGGACACAGAATCGTTACTCAGGGACACAGAATCGTTACTGAGGGACACAGAATCGTTACTCAGGGACACAGAATCGTTACTCGGGGACACAGATCGTTACTCGGGGACACAGAATCGTTACTCGGGGACAGAATCGTTACTCAGGGACACAGAATCGTTACTCAGGGACACAGAATCGTTACTCAGGGACACAGAATTGTTACTCAGGGACACAGAATCGTTACTCAGGGACACAGAATCGTTACTCAGGGACACAGAATCGTTACTCAGGGACAGACACAGAATTGTTACTCAGGGACACAGAATCGTTACTGAGGGACACAGAATCGTTACTCAGGGACACAGAATCGTTACTCAGGGACAGAGAATCGTTACTCAGGGACACAGAATCGCTACTCAGGGACACAGAATCGTTACTCAGCGACACAGAATCGTTACTCAGGGACACAGAATCGTTACTGAGGGACACAGAATCGTTACTCAGGGACACAGAATCGTTACTGAGGGACACAGAATCGTTACTGAGGGACACAGAATCGTTACTCAGGGACACAGAATCGTTACTCAGGGACACAGAATCGTTACTCAGGGACACAGAATCGTTACTCAGGGACACAGAATCGTTACTGAAGGACACAGAATCGTTACTGAGGGACACAGAATCGTTACTGAGGGACACAGAATTGTTACTCAGGGACACAGAATTGTTACTCAGGGACAGACACATAATTGTTACTCAGGGACACAGAATTGTTACTCAGGGACACAGAATCGTTACTCAGGGACACAGAATCGTTACTCAGGGACAGACACAGAATTGTTACTCAGGGACACAGAATTGTTACTGAGGGACACAGAATCGTTACTCAGGGACACAGAATTGTTACTCAGGGACAGAGAATCGTTACTCAGGGACACAGAATTGTTACTCAGGGACACAGAATTGTTACTCAGGGACACAGAATTGTTACTCAGGGACAGACACAGAATTGTTACTCAGGGACACAGAATTGTTACTCAGGGACACATAATTGTTACTCAGGGACACATAATTGTTACTCAGGGACACAGAATTGTTACTCAGGGACAGACACAGAATCGTTACTCAGGGACACAGAATCGTTACTAAGGGACACAGAATCGTTACTCAGGGACACAGAATTGTTACTCAGGGACACAGAATTGTTACTCAGGGACACAGATTTGTTACTCAGGGACACAGAATCGTTACTCAGGGACACAGAATTGTTACTCAGGGACACAGAATCGTTACTCAGGGACACAGAATTGTTACTGAGGGACACAAAATCGTTACTGAGGGACACAGAATTGTTACTCAGGGACACAGAATTGTTACTCAGGGACAGACACATAATTGTTACTCAGGGACACAGAATTGTTACTCAGGGACACAGAATTGTTACTCAGGGACAGACACAGAATTGTTACTCAGGGACACAGAATTGTTACTCAGGGACACAGAATCGTTACTCAGGGACACAGAATTGTTACTCAGGGACACAGAATTGTTACTCAGGGACAGACACAGAATTGTTACTCGGGGACACAGAAGCGTTACTCAGGGACACAGAATCGTTACTCAGGGACACAGAATCGTTACTCAGGGACACAGAATCGTTACTCAGGGACACAGAATCGTTACTGAGGGACACAGAATCGTTACTCAGGGACACAGAATCGTTACTCAGGGACACAGAATCGTTACTGAAGGACACAGAATCGTTACTGAGGGACACAGAATCGTTACTGAGGGACACAGAATTGTTACTCAGGGACACAGAATTGTTACTCAGGGACAGACACATAATTGTTACTCAGGGACACAGAACTGTTACTCAGGGACACAGAATCGTTACTCAGGGACACAGAATCGTTACTGAGGGACACAGAATCGTTACTCAGGGACACAGAATCGTTACTGAGGGACACAGAATTGTTACTGAGGGACACAGAATCGTTACTGAGGGACACAGAATCGTTACTCAGGGACACAGAATCGTTACTCAGGGAAACAGAATTGTTACTGAGGGACACAGAATTGTTACTCAGGGACACAGAATTGTTACTCAGGGACACATAATTGTTACTCAGGGACAGACACAGAATTGTTACTCAGGGACACAGAATTGTTACTCAGGGACACAGAATTGTTACTGAGGGACACAGAATCGTTACTCAGGGACACAGAATCGTTACTCAGGGACAGACACAGAATTGTTACTCAGGGACACAGAATTGTTACTGAGGGACACAGAATCGTTACTCAGGGACACAGAATTGTTACTCAGGGACAGAGAATCGTTACTCAGGGACACAGAATCGTTACTTAGGGACACAGAATCGTTACTCAGGGACACAGAATCGTTACTGAGGGACACAGAATCGTTACTCAGGGACACAGAATCGTTACTGAGGGACACAGAATCGTTACTGAGGGACACAGAATCGTTACTGAGGGACACAGAATCGTTACTCAGGGACACAGAATCGTTACTCAGGGACACAGAATCGTTACTCAGGGACACAGAATCGTTACTGAAGGACACAGAATCGTTACTGAGGGACACAGAATCGTTACTGAGGGACACAGAATCGTTACTGAGGGACACAGAATTGTTACTGAGGGACACAGAATTGTTACTCAGGGACACAGAATTGTTACTCAGGGACAGACACATAATTGTTACTCAGGGACACAGAATTGTTACTCAGGGACACAGAATTGTTACTCAGGGACACAGAATCGTTGCTCAGGGACACAGAATCGTTACTCAGGGACAGACACAGAATTGTTACTCAGGGACACAGAATTGTTACTGAGGGACACAGAATCGTTACTCAGGGACACAGAATTGTTACTCAGGGACAGAGAATCGTTACTCAGGGACACAGAATTGTTACTCAGAAACACAGAATTGTTACTCAGGGACACAGAATTGTTACTCAGGGACAGACACAGAATTGTTACTCAGGGACACAGAATTGTTACTCAGGGACACATAATTGTTACTCAGGGACACAGAATTGTTACTCAGGGACAGACACAGAATTGTTACTCAGGGACACAGAATCGTTACTGAGGGACACAGAATCGTTACTCAGGGACACAGAATTGTTACTCAGGGACACAGAATTGTTACTCAGGGACACAGATTTGTTACTCAGGGACACAGAATCGTTACTCAGGGACACAGAATTGTTACTCAGGGACACAGAATCGTTACTCAGGGACACAGAATTGTTACTGAGGGACACAAAATCGTTACTGAGGGACACAGAATTGTTACTCAGGGACACAGAATTGTTACTCAGGGACAGACACATAATTGTTACTCAGGGACACAGAATTGTTACTCAGGGACACAGAATTGTTACTCAGGGACACAGAATCGTTACTCAGGGACACAGAATCGTTACTCAGGGACAGACACAGAATTGTTACTCAGGGACACAGAATTGTTACTGAGGGACACAGAATCGTTACTCAGGGACACAGAATTGTTACTCAGGGACAGAGAATCGTTACTCAGGGACACAGAATTGTTACTCAGGGACACAGAATTGTTACTCAGGGACAGACACAGAATTGTTACTCAGGGACACAGAATTGTTACTCAGGGACACAGAATCGTTACTCAGGGACACAGAATTGTTACTCAGGGACACATAATTGTTACTCAGGGACAGACACAGAATTGTTACTCAGGGACACAGAATTGTTACTCAGGGACACAGAATTGTTACTGAGGGACACAGAATCGTTACTCAGGGACACAGAATCGTTACTCAGGGACAGACACAGAATTGTTACTCAGGGACACAGAATTGTTACTGAGGGACACAGAATCGTTACTCAGGGACACAGAATTGTTACTCAGGGACAGAGAATCGTTACTCAGGGACACAGAATCGTTACTCAGGGACACAGAATTGTTACTCAGCGACACTGAATCGTTACTCAGGGACACAGAATCGTTACTGAGGGACACAGAATTGTTACTCAGGGACACAGAATTGTTACTCAGGGACAGACACATAATTGTTACTCAGGGACACAGAACTGTTACTCAGGGACACAGAATCGTTACTCAGGGACACAGAATCGTTACTGAGGGACACAGAATCGTTACTCAGGGACACAGAATCGTTACTGAGGGACACAGAATTGTTACTGAGGGACACAGAATCGTTACTGAGGGACACAGAATCGTTACTCAGGGACACAGAATCGTTACTCAGGGACACAGAATTGTTACTCAGGGACAGACACATAATTGTTACTCAGGGACACAGAATTGTTACTCAGGGACACAGAATCGTTACTCAGGGACACAGAATCGTTACTCAGGGACACAGAATCGTTACTCAGGGACAGACACAGAATTGTTACTCAGGGACACAGAATTGTTACTGAGGGACACAGAATCGTTACTCAGGGACACAGAATTGTTACTCAGGGACAGAGAATCGTTACTCAGGGACACAGAATTGTTACTCAGGGACACAGAATTGTTACTCAGGGACAGACACAGAATTGTTACTCAGGGACACAGAATTGTTACTCAGGGACACAGAATCGTTACTCAGGGACACAGAATTGTTACTCAGGGACACAGAATTGTTACTCAGGGACACAGAATCGTTACTCAGGGACACAGAATTGTTACTCAGGGACACAGAATCGTTACTCAGGGACAGACACAGAATCGTTACTCAGGGACACAGAATTGTTACTCAGGGACACAGAATCGTTACTCAGGGACAGACACAGAATTGTTACTCAGGGACACAGAATTGTTACTGAGGGACACAGAATCGTTACTCAGGGACACAGAATTGTTACTCAGGGACAGAGAATCGTTACTCAGGGACACAGAATTGTTACTCAGGGACACAGAATTGTTACTCAGGGACAGACACAGAATTGTTACTCAGGGACACAGAATTGTTACTCAGGGACACAGAATCGTTACTCAGGGACACAGAATTGTTACTCAGGGACACAGAATTGTTACTCAGGGACACAGAATCGTTACTCAGGGACACAGAATTGTTACTCAGGGACACAGAATTGTTACTCAGGGACAGACACAGAATTGTTACTCAGGGACACAGAATCATTACTGAGGGACACAGAATCGTTACTCAGGGACACAGAATTGTTACTCAGGGACACAGAATTGTTACTCAGGGACACAGATTTGTTACTCAGGGACACAGAATCGTTACTCAGGGACACAGAATCGTTACTCAGGGACACAGAATTGTTACTCAGGGACACAGAATCGTTACTCAGGGACACAGAATTGTTACTGAGGGACACAAAATCGTTACTGAGGGACACAGAATTGTTACTCAGGGACACAGAATTGTTACTCAGGGACAGACACAGAATTGTTACTTATGGACACAGAATTGTTACTCAGGGACACAGAATTGTTACTGAGGGACACAGAATCGTTACTGAGGGACACAGAATTGTTACTCAGGGACACAGAATTGTTACTCAGGGACACATAATTGTTACTCAGGGACAGACACAGAATTGTTACTCAGGGACACAGAATTGTTACTCAGGGACACAGAATCGTTACTCAGGGACACAGAATCGTTAATCAGGGACACAGAATCGTTACTCAGGGACACAGAATCGTTACTGAGGGACACAGAATCGTTACTGAGGGACACAGAATCGTTACTCAGGGACACAGAATCGTTAATCAGGGACACAGAATCGTTACTCAGGGACACAGAATCGTTACTCAGGGACACAGAATCGTTACTGAGGGACACAGAATCGTTACTCAGGGACACAGAATCGTTACTCAGGGACACAGATCGTTACTCGGGGACACAGAATCGTTACTCGGGGACACAGAATCGTTACTCGGGGACACAGAATCGTTACTCAGGGACACAGAATCGTTACTCAGGGACACAGAATTGTTACTGAGGGACACAGAATCGTTACTGAGGGACACAGAATCGTTACTCAGGGACACAGAATCGTTACTCAGGGACACAGAATCGTTACTGAGGGACACAGAATCGTTACTCAGGGACACAGAATTGTTACTGAGGGACACAGAATTGTTACTCAGGGACACAGAATTGTTACTCAGGGACACAGAATTGTTACTCAGGGACAGACACAGAATTGTTACTCAGGGACACAGAATTGTTACCCAGGGACACATAATTGTTACTGAGGGACACAGAATCGTTACTCAGGGACACAGAATCGTTACTCAGGGACAGACACAGAATTGTTACTCAGGGACACAGAATTGTTACTGAGGGACACAGAATCGTTACTCAGGGACACAGAATTGTTACTCAGGGACAGAGAATCGTTACTCAGGGACACAGAATTGTTACTCAGGGACACAGAATTGTTACTCAGGGACACAGAATTGTTACTCAGGGACAGACACAGAATTGTTACTCAGGGACACAGAATTGTCACTCAGGGACACAGAATAGTTACTCAGGGACACAGAATTGTTACTCAGGGACAGACACAGAATTGTTACTGAGGGACACAGAATTGTTACTGAGGGACACAGAATCGTTACTCAGGGACACAGAATTGTTACTCAGGGACACAGAATTGTTACTGAGGGACACAGAATCGTTACTCAGGGACACAGAATTGTTACTCAGGGACAGACACAGAATTGTTACTCAGGGACACAGATTTGTTACTCAGGGACACAGAATCGTTACTCAGGGACACAGAATTGTTACTCAGGGACACAGAATCGTTACTCAGGGACACAGAATCGTTACTCAGGGACACAGAATTGTTACTGAGGGACACAGAATCGTTACTCAGGGACACAGAATTGTTACTCAGGCACACAGAATTGTTACTCAGGGACAGACACAGAATTGTTACTTAGGGACACAGAATTGTTACTCAGGGACACAGAATTGTTACTGAGGGACACAGAATCGTTACTGAGGGACACAGAATTGTTACTCAGGGACACAGAATTGTTACTCAGGGACACATAATTGTTACTCAGGGACAGACACAGAATTGTTACTCAGGGACACAGAATCGTTACTGAGGGACACAGAATCGTTACTGAGGGACACAGAATCGTTACTCAGGGACACAGAATCGTTACTCAGGGACACAGAATCGTTACTCAGGGACACAGATCGTTACTCAGGGACACAGAATCGTTACTCGGGGACACAGAATCGTTACTCAGGGACACAGAATCGTTACTCAGGGACACAGAATCGTTACTCAGGGACACAGAATCGTTACTCAGGGACACAGAATTGTTACTCAGGGACACAGAATCGTTACTGAGGGACACAGAATCGTTACTCAGGGACACAGAATTGTTACTGAGGGACACAGAATTGTTACTGAGGGACACAGAATCGTTACTGAGGGACACAGAATCGTTACTCAGGGACACAGAATCGTTACTCAGGGACACAGAATCGTTACTGAGGGACACAGAATTGTTACTGAGGGACACAGAATCGTTACTGAGGGACACAGAATCGTTACTCAGGGACACAGAATCGTTACTCAGGGACACAGAATCGTTACTGAGGGACACAGAATCGTTACTCAGGGACACAGAATCGTTACTCAGGGACACAGAATCGTTGAATTAAAGAGTATGTCAGACAACACGCAGAGGAGTGGCAGAGGAGGCAATGTTTCAGGAGCGAGCAGACGTGGCAGCAAAGGAAGGGGTCGAGGCAGCACTAGTCGCAGCCAGAGGCCATTGCTCCCGGTGTCATCCAGCGGTTGTGTCTCCACCGACAACCCTGCCGTCATCGATTGGTTGGCTCGGTCGTCTTCCTCTTCCCAGGTCACCTCTGACACCTACAGCCAACGGTCGGTGGGTACGTCAGACACAACCGTTAGTTGGCATGGCCCGGGAGCAAGCCCACTGAAATCACGTGTCCTCTACCTGCCCCTGTCCTTTGGTGTTCCCTCACCAAGCGAAGTATCGCATGCTGTGGGCTCAGCCCCACTGTACAGTGAGGAAGAGCTAACAGAGGGCGGTCAGGAACGGGGGGAGACATCCGCCTCTTCAGCAGCCAGGCGAAGAAGTACTGGCGAGAAGAGTGGCTCGGTAGCCGGTCTAGAGACAGGTCTGTCTCCTGACCCACATGCAGCCGAGGGGGCTAGTAGTGAGGCGGAGACCCTAATTGATGATGATGAGGCTGATCGCACTTGGTAGCCTCGTCGTCATCAGGCTATTGCTTCCGCATCATCAGGAGAAGAGGGTGGCAGCTTGGCAGCGAGCAAAACAGTCGGTGGGTTGCCCAGGAGGCAGCAGGGTCGCAGCAGTGTCAGTGGAGGCAAACGGCCACGGAGTAGAGCACCAGCTCCACTGCAGCCTACCACCACGGCCAGTAGTAGTGCCGGTGTGCACGGAGGAAGTAGCAGTCAGCCAGTGAGGAGTAGCGGGGGCAAAGTTTCCTACTCGGCGGTGTGGCAATTTTTCGTCAAGCCGCCCGAGGAAGTAAACGTAGCCGTATGTCGACTATGTGGCCAGAAAGTCAAGCGTGGCCAGGGGGCCCATGTTGGGACTACAGCGTTGCGTCAGCATATGCAGCATCGCCATTCGGTGGCCTGGGAAAACCGTGATAAAGATACAGCGGTTCTGCCTGCCCCAGCCCCCGCTCCATCACCCGCTCCGTTACTTGCTCCGTCACCCGACGTCAATCGCCCTCTATCAGCCAGTCAAGGCTCCAACACCTCTGCTGAGGGGAGTTGTCGCTCGTTGGCATCTTCCGCTCGTTCAGATGCTCCTTCTCCTGCTACTCCTCTTCACGGATTCCGTCAGCAGTCTTTCTTGGAATCCGTTTCCAAGAGACAACAGTTTGCGAGCACGCACCCGACGGTGCAGAAGCTGAACGTCCTCCTGTCCAAGTTGCTGGTGCTGCAGTCCCTCCCTTTCCAAGTGGTGGACTCAGCACCTTTCCGAGAAATGATGGCTTGTGCCGCGCCGCGGTGGAGAGTGCCAAGCCGGCATTTCTTCGCCAAAAAGGCAGTGCCAGCCCTGCATTCACATGTAGAAGAGATGGTGGGCCAGTCTTTGAGCATGTCGGTCTCTGCCAAAGTGCACGGCAGCGCCGACGTGTGGAGCTGTAACTACGGTCAGGGACAGTACATGTCATTTACGGCCCACTGGGTGAACGTGGTGCCGGCACAGCCGCACCAGCAACTTGGACAGGTCACGCCGCTTTTGCCTCCATGTTTGCACATCCTTGGTCCAGCAAAGATGTCCGCCTCTACCACCTCTTCTTCCGCCATGTCCTCAGCCGCCACCCCTGTGCCAAGTCCCATTACCCGACCGGCATATCACATGTGCAGGGCGCAACGGTGTCACGCTGTGCTGCACCTGGTATGCCTTGGCGAACGTAGTCACACAGGGGAGGAACTTCTGAGTGTAATGAACAGAGAAATCGACAGATGGCTGTCTCCGCGCAAACTGAAAATCGGAACCATGTTGACCGACAACGGAAAGAACATGGTGTCTGCTCTGCGTCAAGGAAGGTTGTGCCATGCGCCATGCATGGCTCACGTGTTCAATCTGGTTGTCAAGCGGTTCCTAAAATCCACCATCCCACTGCAAGACATCCTTAAAATGTCACGTAAACTTTGCATGCATTTCAGCCATTCCTACACCGCAAAGCACACCCTCCTTGAGCTGCAGCGGCAGAACGGAATTCCACAGCATCGCCTGATCTGCGACGTTGCAACAAGGTGGAATTCAACCCTACATATGTTAGACCGCCTTTACGAACAGCGAAAGGCCATCACCGATTTCCTGATGTTACAAGCGGATAAAGGTACTCCCCTGTGTAACTTAGATGTCAGCCATTGGCAGCTCATGCGTGACACCTGCCGCTTGCTCAGGCCCTTTGAGGAGGCCACGCTATTCGTGAGTCGGCAGGACTATGGGATGAACGACGTCATTCCTCTGTTGCACGTCCTGGAACAAATGCTGTTAACAATGGCTGGTCAGGGTGCGGTAGATGTGGCGCACAGATCTCAACGCCACATGACCCCTGTGGGGGCAGGACAGGAAGAAGAGGAGGAGGTAGAGGAGGACATTGGTGCTCAGGAATTATTGAGTGAAATGGGTGGTTTTTCCACTCAGCGGACAGGAGTGGAGGAGCAGGAGCATCTGGTAGAGGAGGAGACAGAGGACCCAGACGCACCGTGGCAGTATGCTGTGGAGATGGAGGCAGGGAGTCCCTCGCATTCCTTGGCACAAATGGCCCATAGCATGCTCGGTTGCTTGCGTAGCGACAGCCGAATAATAACCATCAGACAGAGGGATGACTTTTGGCTGTCCACCTTGTTGGACCCTCGCTACCATTCAAAAATGGTGGCCTTTTTCACACCTGCTGAGAGGGAGGCCAAAATAACGTACTATAAAAACCACCTATGTAGTCAGTTGGTCTCTGCCTTTCTGCGCCAACGTCCATCCTCAGACACTGTGGGCCCTGTGCACCTGCGTTCCGCTGCCATGGCAGCAGGGGAGGGGTGGGGTGGTAGGAGCAGTGGCAGCTCCACCAGCAGCGGCTGCCTCAGACTGCAGTCGATGATGAGTAGCTTTCTTCACCAGCGCAATGAGGAAACTACTAACCAGCCGCAGCAGCAGCAGCAGCATCAGGTGGACCTGGAGCAGGACCTCAAACAATAGGCTTGGGCCTACTTGGACAGCACCCTGCCAACCGAGGTACACAATCCCCTTGACTACTGGGCAACGAAACTTGACCTTTGGCCCCAACTAGCTGAATTTGCCCTTGAAAGGCTGTCATGCCCGGCCAGTAGCGTGGCATCGGAGCGCGTGTTTAGTGCGGCAGGAGGTATTGTAACTCCGCGGAGGACACGACTGTCCACCCAAAGTGTGGAGAGACTCACGTTTGTGAAAATGAATCAGGCGTGGATTAGTCTGGATTTCAAACCACCAGTTCCTGACACAACTGACTAAATCCGCCATGAATCATGCCCCAAACATGTTATTATTTTTAATATAGGCCTCTGTATGGCCTTCAATTTAAGCTGCTTACGCTTCGCCACTCTGCCATGGGCCCCTGTACCGCCTCCTCTTGCTGCTGCCAGGTCCAGAGTGTGTCATGGGTCCCTGTACGGCCTCCCATTGCTGCTGTCTCCATCGCCACACTCTGCCATGTGCCACTTTCAGGTCTCCTCACACTGCTGGTGGGTTCCATTTTGTCATAGGGTGCTGGCAGATTACGGGCCTCCCATTGCTCCTGCCAGGCCCGTAATCTGCCATGGGCCCCCGTACCGACTCCTCATGCTGCTGCCAGGCCCGTAATCTGTCATGGGCCCCTGTACCGCCTCCTCATGCTGCTGCCAGGTCCAGAGTGTGTCATGGGTCCCTGTACGGCCTCCCATTGCTGCTGCCAGGCCCGTAATCTGCCATGGGCCCCCGTACCGACTCCTCATGCTGCTGCCAGGCCCGTAATCTGTCATGGGCCCCTGTATCGCCTCCTCATGCTGCTGCCAGGTCCAGAGTGTGTCATGGGTCCCTGTACGGCCTCCCATTGCTGCTGTCTCCATCGCCACACTCTGCCATGTGCCACTTTCAGGTCTCCTCACACTGCTGGTGGGTTCCATTTTGTCATAGGGTGCTGGCAGATTACGGGCCTCCCATTGCTGCTGCCAGGCCCGTAATCTGCCATGGGCCCCCGTACCGACTCCTCATGCTGCTGCCAGGCCCGTAATCTGTCATGGGCCCCTGTACCGCCTCCTCATGCTGCTGCCAGGTCCAGAGTGTGTCATGGGTCCCTGTACGGCCTCCCATTGCTGCTGTCTCCATCGCCACACTCTGCCATGTGCCACTTTCAGGTCTCCTCACACTGCTGGTGGGTTCCATTTTGTCATAGGGTGCTGGCAGATTACGGGCCTCCCATTGCTGCTGCCAGGCCCGTAATCTGCCATGGGCCCCCGTACCGACTCCTCATGCTGCTGCCAGGCCCGTAATCTGTCATGGGCCCCTGTACCACCTCCTCATGCTGCTGCCAGGTCCAGAGTGTGTCATGGGTCCCTGTACGGCCTCCCATTGCTGCTGTCTCCATTGCCACACTCTGCCATGTGCCACTTTCAGGTCTCCTCACACTGCTGGTGGGTTCCATTTTGTCATAGGGTGCTGGCAGATTACGGGCCTCCCATTGCTGCTGCCAGGCCCGTAATCTGCCATGGGCCCCCGTACCGACTCCTCATGCTGCTGCCAGGCCCGTAATCTGTCATGGGCCCCTGTACCGCCTCCTCATGCTGCTGCCAGGTCCAGAGTGTGTCATGGGTCCCTGTACGGCCTCCCATTGCTGCTGTCTCCATCGCCACACTCTGCCATGTGCCACTTTCAGGTCTCCTCACACTGCTGGTGGGTTCCATTTTGTCATAGGGTGCTGGCAGATTACGGGCCTCCCATTGCTGCTGCCAGGCCCGTAATCTGCCATGGGCCCCCGTACCGACTCCTCATGCTGCTGCCAGGCCCGTAATCTGTCATGGGCCCCTGTACCACCTCCTCTTGCTGCTGCCAGGTCCAGAGTGTGTCATGGGTCCCTGTACGGCCTCCCATTGCTGCTGCCAGGCCCGTAATCTGCCATGGGCCCCCGTACCGACTCCTCATGCTGCTGCCAGGCCCGTAATCTGTCATGGGCCCCTGTACCGCCTCCTCATGCTGCTGCCAGGTCCAGAGTGTGTCATGGGTCCCTGTACGGCCTCCCATTGCTGCTGTCTCCATCGCCACACTCTGCCATGTGCCACTTTCAGGTCTCCTCACACTGCTGGTGGGTTCCATTTTGTTATAGGGTGCTGGCAGATTACGGGCCTCCCATTGCTGCTGCCAGGCCCGTAATCTGCCATGGGCCCCCGTACCGACTCCTCATGCTGCTGCCAGGCCCGTAATCTGTCATGGGCCCCTGTACCGCCTCCTCATGCTGCTGCCAGGTCCAGAGTGTGTCATGGGTCCCTGTACGGCCTCCCATTGCTGCTGCCAGGCCCGTAATCTGCCATGGGCCCCCGTACCGACTCCTCATGCTGCTGCCAGGCCCGTAATCTGTCATGGGCCCCTGTACCGCCTCCTCATGCTGCTGCCAGGTCCAGAGTGTGTCATGGGTCCCTGTACGGCCTCCCATTGCTGCTGTCTCCATCGCCACACTCTGCCATGTGCCACTTTCAGGTCTCCTCACACTGCTGGTGGGTTCCATTTTGTCATAGGGTGCTGTATGGCCTCCCATTGCTGCTGCCAGGCCCGTAATCTGCCATGGGCCCCCGTACCGACTCCTCATGCTGCTGCCAGGCCCGTAATCTGTCATGGGCCCCTGTACCGCCTCCTCATGCTGCTGCCAGGTCCAGAGTGTGTCATGGGTCCCTGTACGGCCTCCCATTGCTGCTGCCAGGCCCGTAATCTGCCATGGGCCCCCGTACCGACTCCTCATGCTGCTGCCAGGCCCGTAATCTGTCATGGGCCCCTGTACCGCCTCCTCATGCTGCTGCCAGGTCCAGAGTGTGTCATGGGTCCCTGTACGGCCTCCCATTGCTGCTGTCTCCATCGCCACACTCTGCCATGTGCCACTTTCAGGTCTCCTCACACTGCTGGTGGGTTCCATTTTGTCATAGGGTGCTGTATGGCCTCCCATTGCTGCTGCCAGGCCCGTAATCTGCCATGGGCCCCCGTACCGACTCCTCATGCTGCTGCCAGGCCCGTAATCTGTCATGGGCCCCTGTACCGCCTCCTCATGCTGCTGCCAGGTCCAGAGTGTGTCATGGGTCCCTGTACGGCCTCCCATTGCTGCTGTCTCCATCTCCACACTCTGCCATGTGCCACTTTCAGGTCTCCTCACACTGCTGGTGGGTTCCATTTTTTCATAGGGTGTTGTATGGCCTCCCATTGCTGCTGCCTCCACCGCCACACTGTGGCTCCACACTCTGGTTTTGGCCCCGTGACTGCCCAAATGAGTGAAGTGTGCGGTGATTCTAAGATCGACGGCACTCATCTGCATGTCATACTGACTGACAGTATTATTTCTCTTCCCCAGCAGACTCCAAGGGCATTTAAATTAAAGTTACAGTGTTCTGCACTAATATAAAGGCTCTCTGAAGCCTAGAAACACCCTTTTTATAAGTTAAATTCGCAGCGAATATATTCGACTAGAATCGAATTTATTCCGCGAATTCGCCGAATTAGCCGAATCGAATTTTTGAATAATTCGCTCATCTCTAATCTTGAGTAATACTTTTTCTCCCATCCAAAACGATGTCTACTAAACATACATCGGTTCTAGCCCACCATACACTTTCTGTGGCCTCTCTTAATGCAAGAGGCCTAAATATACCTGAGAAACGTTCACAACGTCTGACATACATGAAATGTTTGCGAGCAGATGTGCTCTTCATCCAAGAAACTAATTTTCGCGCCGACCATATCCCCAAATTCTCCAATGCCAATTATCCAACAGTCTACCATTCAGTTAACACAGAGGTAAAAGCGAGGGGTGTGTACATTTTGATATCCAAAGCACTCCCACTTACAATTACTGAATCTCTCGAGGATCCGGAGGGAAGGTTCCTCTTTCTCAAAGGTACCCTCCACAACAAACCACTAACTTTAACCAACATCTACAGCCCCAATACGGCTCAAGTGAGCTTCTTCCGTACAATCTCTAAAATACTTGCAACGTTCCAATCGGGCATCTTGATTCTTGGGGGCGATTTTAATGTAGCACTGAACCCTTTGGAAGACACTTCGAAAGGCTCTTCATCGAAAACCTTCCAAGCACTTAAACAGATTAAACTTGAATTGAATGACCTTCTTCTCCAGGACACATGGCGTACCCTACACCCCTCTGACAAAGAATACACTTTTTTTCTCTGCACCCTTTTTTCTCTTGACTTAAAGATTTTTGCCAAAATACTGGCCAATCGTTTGCTTCACATCATAGACCCCATTATCTCTACTGATCAGGTGGGGTTCGTACCCGGTAGAGAGGCTAGAGACAACACGATCAGGGCAATAAATATACATCACTGGTTGACACAGAAGAAACAATCTGGCCTCTTTCTCTCTCTAGACGCTGAGAAGGCCTTCGACAGATTAGCCTGGGATTACATGGAGGCTGTGTTGACTGGCCTTGGGCTTCCTCCACGCCTTTTGACCTTTATCATGTCCTTATATACAACACCTACAGCTAAAGTGAGAGTCAATGGCCTCCTTTCAAACACCTTCTCAATAAGCAATGGGAGCAGACAAGGTTGTCCATTATCCCCCCTCCTATTTATTCTCACGTTGGAACCTTTTTTGAACTGCATTAGACAGAATGATAACATCAAAGGAATTTTAATCAGTGGCAAAATCCACAAAATAGCGGCCTTTGCTGACGATATCTTACTTTTCCTGACAAACCCACATATTACGCTGCCTAACTTAGTACACGATTTCCAATTATTTCAGTACTTGGCCAATCTTAAAATCAACTTCAATAAATCCCAAGCCCTCAATATCTCCTTAACCCAAGATATGGTCAGACAGGCGAAAACAAACTTTCCTTTTGCTTGGCAGTCAGAGGCCATCACTTACTTAGGCATTCAATTACCAGCTCACCTTTCGGAACTCTATGCAAAAAACTTTTTACCCATCCTACGTAGCATCACTAAAGATCTGCAGAAATGGGACAAACCATTTTTCTCTTGGTTTGGCAGAGCAGCGATCCTCAAGATGAACGTGCTTCTGAGACTACTGTACCTGATGCAAACAATTCCCATCAAACTACCTAATTCTTTCTTTAAGTCATAAAAAACATTGTGTACCTCATTTTTATGGAGTAACAAACGCCCCAGAATCGGTTTTGAACAACTTACCATGCCTAGGACGAGCGGAGGTATTGGACTGCCTGATATCACTCGATACTATAGAGCCTGTCACATGGCACGAATAGTAGATTGGTCTACAAACCGCAACCGTAAGGCTTGGGTTACTTTGGAAGCTGCATTTTCGGTAACCCCACTCGCCACTTCCCCTTGGTTGAAAAACTCCCACGTTCCATCTGAATTCAGGGAACACCTTCTTATAGGCCCCACTCTATCGTGTTATCATCAGTTAAGTCACAAAACAGGTTTCTCCTCTACCCCTGGCCCACTCACTCCTATCAAAATGAACCCAGACTTCCCCCCTGGTATGTCTCGTGCCTTTCTCGCTGGGTCTGACCCCACAAATAACTTGAAGTTGCATCAGCTCTTCAAAGATGAGACGCTCTTACCCAGAGACCTCCTTCTAATCAAATGGCCATCCTTAACCTTGACGCCATGGATGTACAGACAGCTCCACCACTTTGTACATACAGTCAGGTCCATAAATATTGGGACATCGACACAATTCTAACATTTTTGGCTCTATACACCACCACAATGGATTTGAAATGAAAGGAACAAGATGTGCTTTAACTGCAGACTGTCGGCTTTAATTTGAGGGTATTTACATCCAAATCAGGTGAACGGTGTAGGAATTACAACAGTTTGCATATGTGCCTCCCACTTGTTAGGGGGCCAAAAGTAATGGGACAATTGGCTTCTCAGCTGTTCCATGGCCAGGTGTGTGTTATTCCCTCATTATCCCAATTACAATGAGCAGATAAAAGGTCCAGAGTTCATTTCAAGTGTGCTATTTGCATTTGAAATCTGTTGCTGCCAACTCTCAAGATGAGATCCAAAGAGCTGTCACTATCAGTGAAGCAAGCCATCATTAGGCTGAAAAAACAAAACAAACCCATCAGTGAGATAGCAAAAACATTAGGCATGGCCAAAACAACTGTTTGGAACATTCTTAAAAAGAAGGAACGCACCGGTGAGCTCATAAAACACCAAAAGAATCGGAGACCACGGAAAACAACTGTGGTGGATGACTGAAGAATTCTTTCCCTGGTGAAGAAAACACCCTTCACAACAGATCAAGAACACTCTCCGGGAGGTAGGTGTATGTGTGTCAAAGTCACCAATCAAGAGAAGACTTCACCTGAGTGAATACAGAGGGCTCACCACAAGATATAAACCATTGGTGAGCCTCAAAAACAGGAAGGCCAGATTAGAGTTTGCCAAACGACATCTAAAAATCCTTCACAGTTCTGGAACAACATCCTATGGACAGATGAGACCGAGATCAACTTGTACCAGAGTGATGGGAAGAGAAGAGTATGGAGAAGGAAAGGAACTGCTCATGATCCTAAGCATACCACCTCATCAGTGAAGCATGGTGGTGGTAGTGTCATGGCGTGGGCATGTATGGCTGCCAATGGAGCTGGTTCTCTTGTATTTATTGATGATGTGACTGCTGACAAAAGCAGCAGGATGAATTCTGATGTGTTTCGGGCAATATTATCTGCTCATATTCAGCCAAATGCTTCAGAACTCATTGGACGCCGCTTCACAGTGCAGATGGACAATGACCCAAAGCATACTGCAAAAGCAACCAAAGAGTTTTTTAAGGGAAAGAAATGGAATGTTATGCAATGGCCAAGTCAATCACCTGACCTGAATCCGATTGAGCATGCATTTCACTTGCTGAAGACAAAACTGAAGGGAAAATGCCCCAAGAACAAGCAGGAACTGAAGACAGTTGCAGTAGAGGCCTGGCAGAGCATCACCAGGGATGAAACCCAGCGTCTGGTGATGTCTATGCATTCCAGACTTCAGGCTGTAATTGACTGCAATGGATTTGCAACCAAGTATTAAAAAGTGAAAGTTTGATTTATGATTATTATTCTGTCCCATTACTTTTGGTTCCTTAACAAGTGGGAGGCACATATGCAAACTGTTGTAATTCCTACACTGTTCACCTGATTTGGAGGTAAATACCCTGAAATTAAAGCTGACAGTCTGCAGTTAAAGCACAATGTTGTTCGTTTTATTTCAAATCCATTGTGGTGGTGTATAGAGCCAAAAAAGTTAGAATTGTGTTGATGTCCCAATATTTATGGACCTGACTGTAGCTCCTCACATTTTAAAAATTATACTAGGCCACTCACCCCATTTGAAAAACTTTGCTCCACAGACTCTCCCCAGAGACATGTTATATCTAAGCTCTATACATGCCTCGAAAACACCATTGACCTTCCGTCTAGGAAAGCTTGTAAGGCCTGGTGCTCTGACTTGCAACTCCAACTGTCACCAGAAGACTGGGATCACATTTACGAACATATACACAAAGGGTCCATATGTGTCTCTACACAAGAAAACAATTTTAAACTTTACTCTAGATGGTATAGAGTTCCATCCCTGCTTCACAAATTTGACCCTAACATCTCAGATTTGTGTTGGAGATGTCACCAAACGACGGGTACACTCTTGCATATCTGGTGGGCCTGCCCATTGCTGCAGCCTTTCTGGGAGAAAATCCAATCCATAATCACGCAAGTAACCATGTACTCATTAGACCTCTCCCCCACACAATTCTTGCTCCACCATTCCACGCTCCCATTTAGGACGTACCGTAAATCACTTGCCATGCACATGGTCAATGCGGCAAAACAGTGTATCCCAGTCCACTGGCGCTCAACACATGTTCCCACTATTCGAGAATGGTTGGCTAGGATCAAAAAAATAGAGGAAATGGAGGAACTGATCTCTGTATCAAAAGAACACCCCGAGAGATTCAGAAAGACTTGGGCTTGTTGGAGCCATTTCAAAAACGCCACTACCTATCGCTTCTTAGTTCATGACCAGCCTATACCCCCCCGGCTGAATGACTAGACACTTTGCTATATTAGGGAACACCCAGTCCTCCGAAGACACATTTGGTTTATATTTGGATGGGCTGAGACTCGGCAGCGTGGCCTTCGTCTCGGATTCATGGTTCATGCGCTGCCCTTTTGACCAATCCTGCATGTGTTGCATCCCACCATATATGACTATCTTTGTGGCCCATCCAAAATTATATGAATTATTATATCCATAACTACCCACTTTAACATCCCCTTTCCTCCCTACCCATTCCACCTACCCCCCCCCTTTTTTTTTCTCTCCCCCCCCCCCACTACCTCACGTTACATTCCCATCTTTTTCGCTAGCTATTCTCTTTTCTGACTTTTCTTTATCTTAAGCCTCCCAACTCCCAACAAATATGGCATTTCATATCTTATACAAATGTGTCTGACTTCACATGGCTCAACCACTCCCGAAATGGACACACAAATTTTGATATATAAGTCATCATGTGCTAGCACTACCCAATACTTCACATAAGGCCGACATAAGGGCTCACCAGTACATATGACAGTAATCCTTATACCCGTTTTGATTTATCTACTATACTCTTTGTATCTACTGGTTTGCCATATACATTTGCATTAATGATATATTTCGACCAGCTGTGTATTTTTGTTTAAACCCATGACACGTCTGCATAACGGGATGCTACATGATGTGTCTATATTCGGAATGTGATCCGTATTTGTATGTATACTGCTATACTTTACTTTCTAATAAAAATATTTTTGAAGAAAAAAATATATATATATTTTTCTCACACACAGTATGGGCGTAATTAGAGTTACTCTCTAAAACACATTCTGCTACTCTTCTTGAGTATGGTGATACCACGTATAGGGATCTTTCAGTGTCTGGGTTGCTTGTATACAGTACATAGCATTTTGTGTAGTACACAAAGCAACCAATTGTATCAAAATCAAAATACTGTAATGGTCACTCATATATGGAGTGTCCTAAGCTGTGCTACTAACCAACCACCTATTATGGAATAGAACTTGGGGCAAATAGCTGGACCCAACTGGGGTCTGTGCACTACACAGGTGTAAAACAATATTTAAAGCATACACCATTAATGCAACACTTTAAATAGATTTGGACCATTTGTTCAGTATCGTTTATAGTTCAGGTCTGAACAAGATGATTTTTAGGTGGGGACTGGGACAATGAGATGGCAAATGTAATTAATAACTCCCTCTGTGTATACAAAAGAAAAAGCCCAAGTTGGGGATAGTACTAACATACACAACAACCAATCAACACAAGAAGAGACTGTTGATCCAGAGACCAGAGCAAATAGAGCCTCAGGGGTATAAATGCACTGGTGAGTTAATTGCATTTTAAGAAACCATAAATATACTTATTTTGATATAAATGTATCAAAATATGTCTTTGAGGATGTAAATATGTCTGAGGATATTTCTGCTCCTTGCTTCTTCAACCACATACAAGTTGAAAGACCTAGTATGCTTTCTATATACCAATGGAGATTTGATTCTGCCTCTCTATTAGAGTGCATCTTGGCTTGAAGTTCACGTCAGTCGGGGACTATCGTTATTTAGTGGAATAGCTTATTATAGTTGAATTTTTCTATTTCAATAATCTGTACTGGTTTTAACAGTTGATAAACAGGCAATCGGTCTGTCCATGCAGGGGCGAGCAATGGTATTTGTAATAGGAATTGGCTTACATAAAAGGCAAAGACAACAGAACATTGTAAGGGCATTGTAAGTTAGTCAAGCACTGACACAGAAGCAATAATGCAACACACATTATGAGGTTCAAAGGGTGGAGGACCAAAAGGGACACAGCGGCAGGGAGTCCCCTGGGGCCGAAAACACCACTGCAAAGTCACCATCTGCAGCTCGTGTAGATACAGGAGGGTAAGAGCATTGAACCTAAGCATAAGAGAAACTAGACTAGAAGATAAGGCAACAAAGAGGAAAGAGCGCACATCTGTAGGAAAGGTGTGAACCAAAAGAACAGTGGAAGAAAAGTGTTGGTCGAAGGGCCAGAAGTCAGGAGGGAGGAGAGGGACAAGGTCTGGGGAACAATGGGACTGCCTGTCAGAGTAAGCCCAAACTGTTTGGGGAAGAGTGGGAAAGGCATCCTTCAGTCATGGTTCCCAGATTTTGAGGAACTTAGCTTGAGAGTCGTTGCGGATACTAGATATCTGCTCATTGAGCATCAGGGTAGTCATACGATCTCTCAACCCTTGAAAGGGGACAGATGTTTTTTTTCAGGCTCGGGCTATTGTATTGCTATGCATTGACTTTCTGCAAACTTAGGGTAAATTCTGTTATGTGATCTCCACCTTTAACTGTCTCCTTGCTATGCACTGACTTTCTGCAAAACTCACGATAATTAGTCCTATATCTTTTGTATGTTTGTGGTGATTGATTCTCACCTCCTTTGCCTTTCTGTGATCAGAGAATCAATAATCTTTTATGACTTTGGCCTGTGTCTAGTCTGGTTTTGACCAACCTCCCCCCAAATTCATGTGATCCTTATCAGTTCCTAATTGGGGCGGAGAGGAGTTGCTCATTTGATCATCTCCCTATAAATTTAGACCAGCTTATGAGGGAGGTTACAGATAGGGGGTACAGTCGCAGACGGAGGGCATTGTCCTGCATGAATGCATTTTCTGCTGGAGTGCAAAACAGCACTTGAACACAGCAGTTTAACTAAAGCAGGATAACTCAAGTAGCAGGAAAATACAACAAAGAATTCTACTGCACGCTGGATGGACTGCAAGCAAACATCTACAAGTTTGATTCCCACTCCATGTACCTTTTTAATAAGCTTTTTAAAATGCTACCTCTACTCCTCCTTTTCATAATCTCCTTTCTTTACCCCTCTGATCCACCCCGAAGTTTAGGCACCCTACTTCCTCCGGGAACAGCCGCAATCCACTCAACTTAATCTCAATCCCCATGCTCCTAAAGACCACCCTCCCTTTTTCATGTGCACTCTGGAATGCCCCCACTGTCTGTAATAAGCTCACATCTGTCCATGACGTTTTTGTCTCCCACTCCTTTAACCTACTAGCAATTACAGAAACCTGGCTTCAAGCATCAGATTTTGCTTCTCCCGCAGCACTTTCCTATGGAGGCTTTCTCTGGAACCACTCACCCAGACCCAGTGGTTAGAAAGGAGGTGGAGTTGGTTTGCTTTTATCCCCACTGAACACCTTTTAAGTCCTCCCTAACCCTCCCTCTCTCCCTCTTCTCTTCTTTCGAGACTCACTGCATTAAACTGTTCTCTCCCATTTCTCTGAGGATTGCAGTGATCTACCAGCCTCTTGGACCAGTGTCATGCTTTCTTGATGACTTCTTTGCTTGGCTATTACAATTGAAATATCCTCCTGCGCTTAACTATGAAATTACCTAATAAATAGCCAGCTGCTATCACCTATTCCCTATACCTCAGAATGTATAAATTATAACAAAAAATGGTGAAGCGCTATGCAAATGCAACAAATCAGTGTATATACACACAAATATAGGTGAAGAAATATACATTAATAAGCAATAATTAAAACGTGAAACTCCAATCTTTTAAATAATATAGAGTGACGTGCTTAAAACAGCAACACACTGTGCAAAAACAAGTACCTGGTCTGCCAATAAAAATATAAACACACCAGGTTAAACAAAATATATACCCAAAATAGATATATATACATAAATAATATTAACGTGAGACTCTAATCCTTGAAATAATACAAAGTGACCCGTGCTTAAAAACAGCAACACACTGTGTAAAAAATGCTTGGTCTGCTAAACAATATGTATACACACCAGGTAGAGTGAAATATATACCAAAAATTAGATATCCATTATTAATATATCAAGTGATAGGTGCAACAACACAAATAGAAAAAAAAAAAATAAACGACAATTGAATAAAATCGTTCAGTGTAAACATCGATAGTTACCAGTCCAACAAAAAGTGCTTCAATCTTCAGTGTACACTATAAGTGCTCTCAGTGACACTCTTTGTGACTTATCCCACAGTGGCTAAAGTGCCTCCTCACCTCCTAACATCGACCCTTAAGGGCCACAACACCTTGGGTAATCCTCAAACCAGACGGCTTCCCACACTATGGCTCCACCGACTCCACTGACTCCAATCGCGCTTTATTCATGAAAAAACGCCAAATAAATGGACACTCACATTAAAATCCTATTAGTGCAATAAATAATTTGCGCTAGTAAATATATATAAATATATAAAAAAAATCATCAAATCATAAGTCCAGAAAAAAATATATGCCAATACCACAAAAAAGTGCAAAAAAACTTTTGTGCAAAAAAATGTCTAAATATGAAAAATTTCACCAAAAAAACCTTGATAATATGATGGCAGATCATCCATAGAGATATTTTCAGAAACGAAACTCTGCAACACACCAATCCTCATAGATCAAATAACAGGATGAAAAAAACTTTGCAATTAATCGGAAATCCACTTCTCCAAAAGAAAGAGACCACCTTCAATCGTATCCATGGGGGGAAATGCCAGGCACTCGAGAGAAACAGAAAGACTTCATGGTGCAATATTATAAAAACCAATTCCTTTATTAGGTACTCATTGCACTTACTCAAGAGGTGTCCCAGCCGACACCAGCATCAACAGCATGACAGCAATCACATAAAACGAGCCTAGCTACTCAGCACATGCGCAGTAGCTGGTAGCCAAAAACGTAATGACGTCACATCAATCAAGCTCCGCCCTACGCGTTTCGTCATCGACGTCCTCACGGAGCGGATGGATGTGAGACGTCTCAACCTCATTAAATATTCACTTCACAGGAAACGAACAGCTGACATCAATGGGGAATCACGCAGGCAAGCCGCCCCATGGATGACAGGAGTCCACAGAGGGTATACAATGTATACAATATATTTGCCATCACAAGCAAACAAAAATAAAAACTTATAAAAAAGAAAACAAAATAAAGAGGAAGTTTAAGAAAAAACAATAATAATAAATAAAATAAATAAATAAATACATTAACGGGCCAGTACCCTCCAAGGCTGTATCTCAGAAAGGGAACTTAAAGGGCCAGTAACACATTAAACACAAATAAAGGGGAACTCTAGTAATAATACAAAAATAATACAGAAATTATACAAAAAACATACAATCTCCCATATATCGTCTTTAAACAGTTACCTACATAAAAATATATTTAAAATAATTAAAAAAAAATTTTAAAAATTTTTTTTTTAAAAAATTTGTGAGAAAACAATTCAAATCTATATCGACATTTAACCCAAATGGTTGCAAAGAATTTAATTCATAAATCCAAAACGTCTCTTTTTTGGAAATCTCATTAACCAAATCCGAGCCCCTCCAATGGGGTTTTACCATCTCAATCCCATAAAAGGTAAGTAAGCTCGGATCACAATTATGTACCAATTTAAAATGTTTGGATACACTATGTTTATCAAATCCTTTTATTATGTTTCTTATATGTTCGCCTATTCTTGTTTTTAAACATCTCCCAGTTCTCCCAATATATCTCAAATGACACGGGCATTCTAGAACATAAATCACATGTGTGGAATTACATGTAATCAGGGATTTAATATCATATTCTTTTTTAGAAAATGAGGAACAGAATGACTTTCTTTTTTTATTATTACCAACCTTTACAGTCCTACAAACTTTACACTTCCTACAAGGAAAAAAACCATTTAAATTTGGAAACAGATCGAACTTTTTTGGGGGTTCGATGACATTTCGGGCCAATCTCATCCTAAGAGACTTATTTTTCCTATAAATGAATTTAGGGGTTTTAGGTAAAAATTTATTTAATATATCATCTTTTAACAAAATGGGCCAATATTTTTTAAAAATTCGTTCAATATTCTTATATTGCATATTATAGTTGGTAATAAAGGGTACATTATTTTCAAATCCCAAATGAGCTCATTTGAAAATAATGTACCCTTTATTACCAACTATAATATGCAATATAAGAATATTGAACGAATTTTTAAAAAATATTGGCCCATTTTGTTAAAAGATGATATATTAAATAAATTTTTACCTAAAACCCCTAAATTCATTTATAGGAAAAATAAGTCTCTTAGGATGAGATTGGCCCGAAATGTCATCGAACCCCCAAAAAAGTTCGATCTGTTTCCAAATTTAAATGGTTTTTTTCCTTGTAGGAAGTGTAAAGTTTGTAGGACTGTAAAGGTTGGTAATAATAAAAAAAGAAAGTCATTCTGTTCCTCATTTTCTAAAAAAGAATATGATATTAAATCCCTGATTACATGTAATTCCACACATGTGATTTATGTTCTAGAATGCCCGTGTCATTTGAGATATATTGGGAGAACTGGGAGATGTTTAAAAACAAGAATAGGCGAACATATAAGAAACATAATAAAAGGATTTGATAAACATAGTGTATCCAAACATTTTAAATTGGTACATAATTGTGATCCGAGCTTACTTACCTTTTATGGGATTGAGATGGTAAAACCCCATTGGAGGGGCTCGGATTTGGTTAATGAGATTTCCAAAAAAGAGACGTTTTGGATTTATGAATTAAATTCTTTGCAACCATTTGGGTTAAATGTCGATATAGATTTGAATTGTTTTCTCACAAATTTTTTTAAAAAAAATTTTTTTTAAATTTTTTTTAATTATTTTAAATATATTTTTATGTAGGTAACTGTTTAAAGACGATATATGGGAGATTGTATGTTTTTTGTATAATTTCTGTATTATTTTTGTATTATTACTAGAGTTCCCCTTTATTTGTGTTTAATGTGTTACTGGCCCTTTAAGTTCCCTTTCTGAGATACAGCCTTGGAGGGTACTGGCCTGTTAATGTATTTATTTATTTATTTTATTTATTATTATTGTTTTTTCTTAAACTTCCTCTTTATTTTGTTTTCTTTTTTATAAGTTTTTATTTTTGTTTGCTTGTGATGGCAAATATATTGTATACATTGTATACCCTCTGTGGACTCCTGTCATCCATGGGGCGGCTTGCCTGTGTGATTCCCCATTGATGTCAGCTGTTCGTTTCCTGTGAAGTGAATATTTAATGAGGTTGAGACGTCTCACATCCATCCGCTCCGTGAGGACGTCGATGACGAAACGCGTAGGGCGGAGCTTGATTGATGTGACGTCATTACGTTTTTGGCTACCAGCTACTGCGCATGTGCTGAGTAGCTAGGCTCGTTTTATGTGATTGCTGTCATGCTGTTGATGCTGGTGTCGGCTGGGACACCTCTTGAGTAAGTGCAATGAGTACCTAATAAAGGAATTGGTTTTTATAATATTGCACCATGAAGTCTTTCTGTTTCTCTCGAGTGCCTGGCATTTCCCCCCATGGATACGATTGAAGGTGGTCTCTTTCTTTTGGAGAAGTGGATTTCCGATTAATTGCAAAGTTTTTTTCATCCTGTTATTTGATCTATGAGGATTGGTGTGTTGCAGAGTTTCGTTTCTGAAAATATCTCTATGGATGATCTGCCATCATATTATCAAGGTTTTTTTGGTGAAATTTTTCATATTTAGACATTTTTTTGCACAAAAGTTTTTTGCACTTAAAAAGTTTTTTTGCACTTTTTTGTGGTATTGGCATATATTTTTTTCTGGACTTATGATTTGATGATTTGTTTATATATTTATATATATTTACTAGCGCAAATTATTTATTGCATTAATTGTTACACTTTATATATGGTGATTTTTTTTGCAGCTGGTACACTATAAGTAAGTTATATAATTTTGACCATAGGCGCTATTATTAATTTTCCTTAATTTTAGTAATTCCTCTTTTCTGAGGGATTTTATAATTGGCAGCCATGGATATTTTTGGATATATGGAAAAAAGAAAAGTTGATCTTAGTGAAGTTTTCAATCCCATGGGTATCTCAAATAGTATGAATTTAGAAGAAAATTTAAAAAATTTAAAGTATCTTTTGGAGAAGCAAATTAAAATATGGTGGGATGTGAATACTTTAAAACTCTATCTAAGAGAGAAAATTACTCCCAGGAGGTTGAGATGGGATATACCTGCCAATGATGGGATGGATGATAGAGAATTAGTAGATGAGTGGTTTCAGTTTTTCAACCATTGTGAAAGCAATTTATTGGAATTAATTATAAAAAGGCGACAGGTTAAATTGAGGAAAGTAGACTTTAAAATTAAGGAGTTGAAGGATGTGATGTTACCTTTTGCAGATACCAATGATTACAAAGATAGATCCAAAAATTTACAGGATCATATTGTTAAAGTTGATAAGGATACTAAAAACAAAACGGTTAAGAAATATAAAAGAGACACTGAAGATTATAGGAATAATAGAGTGTATAAATGGCAAGATAAGATCACCACAGATGGGTGTGACTCCCAACTTTCTACACCTGAAAAAACTACTATACCAAATTTAAAATCCCCAACGGTCAATCAAACCACTATATCTTCTCCTAAACAAAAAGTGACATTTCAGAATTCTGGTAATACAGTGGTTCTCAACCTTTCTAGCGCCGCGACCCCTTAATACAGTTCCTCATGTTGTGGTGACCCCCAACCATAAAATTATTTTCGTTGCTACTTCATAACTGTAATTTTGCAGTAGGAGGAATAGTGCCACGTCATTGGTGTCATTGGGAGGAATAGTGCCTCATCATTGGTATCAGTGGGAGGAATAGTGCCCCGTCATTGGTGTCAGTGGGAGGAATAGTGCCCCCTTCATTGGTGTCAGTGGGAGGAATAGTGCCCCGTCATTGGTGTCAGTGGGAGGAATAGTGCCCCGTCATTGGTGTCAGTGGGAGGAATAGTGCCCTGTCATTGGTGTCAGTGGGAGGAATAGTGCCCCATCATTGGTGTCAGTGGGAGGAATAGTGTCCCATCATTGGTGTCAGTGGGAGGAATAGTGCCCCATCATTGGTATCAGTGGGAGGAATAGTGCCTCATCATTGGTATCAGTGGGAGGAATAGTGCCCCATCATTGGTGTCAGTGGGGGGGAATAGTGCCCCATCATTGGTATCAGTGGGAGGAATAGTGTCCCATCATTGGTATCAGTGGGAGGAATAGTGCCCGATCATTGGTGTCAGTGGGAGGAATAGTGCCCCGTCATTGGTATCAGTGGGAGGAATAGTGCCCCGTCATTGGTATCAGTGGGAGGAATAGTGCCCCGTCATTGGTGTCAGTTGGAGGAATAGTGCCCCGTCATTGGTGTCAGTGGGAGGAATAGTGCCCCATCATCGGTATCAGTGGGAGGAATAGTGCCCCATCATCGGTATCAGTGGGAGGAATAGTGCCCCATCATCGGTATCAGTGGGAGGAATAGTGCCCCATCATTGGTATCAGTGGGAGGAATAGTGCCCCATCATTGGTGTCAGTGGGAGGAGGAATAGTGCCCCATCATTGGTGTCAGTGGGGGGAGGAATAGTGCCCCATCATAGGTGTCAGTGGGGGGAATAGTGCCCCATCATTGGTGTCAGTGGGGGGAATAGTGCCCCATCATAGGTGTCAGTGGGGGGAATAGTGCCCCATCATAGGTGTCAGTGGGGGGAGGAATAGTGCCCCATCCTTGGTGTCAGTGGGGGGAGGAATAGTGCCCCATCCTTGGTGTCAGTGGGGGGAGGAATTGTGCCCCATCCTTGGTGTCAGTGGGGGGAGGAATCGTGCCCCATGCTTGGTGTCAGTGGGGGAGGAATAGTGCCCCATCGTTGGTGTCATTTGGGGGAGGAATAGTGCCCCATCGTTGGTGTCAGTGGGAGGAATAGTGTCCCATCGTTGGTGTCAGTGGGAGGAATAGTGCCCCATCATTGGTATTAGTGACACCAATGATGGGGCACTATTCCCACTGACACCAATGATACTTACCTTGCAGACCCCTGCTCCAGCCTGGGCTCGCTCGCTCCCTCCCTCTCCCATGGTACCGACACTTACCTGTCAGATGTCTTCCTTCTCCGGCCGCTCTCCTCCTCTTCACTCGCTCGATCTTCGCGGTGCCGCTCGGCTCCTCCTCTCCAAGCTCCACCTCCTTGCCGGTGATTGGCCGCCTGTGTGCCTCTCCTGAGCTACAGTGCCGGCGGCCAATCACAGGCGAGGATTGATCTCGAGGTGTGTCCAGATGACAGGGGCGGCATGTCATCCCGCCCACACCTGGAGACGGCGGTGGCGGCGGCGGCAGCGAGGAGCGGTGTCTCGGTTCCTAAGACCATCGGAAATATGTGTTTTCCGATGGTCTTAGGCGACCCCTGTGGAAGCGTCGTTCGACCCCCAAAGGGGTCGCGACCCCCAGGTTGAGAACCGCTGTGGTAATAGAACACCTGAAAATGTTCATGATAAATCACCTTATCAATATGAATATAGTGGTAGACCTTCAAGAGGTTTTTCCAATTATAGAGGTCAAGGTGGATATAGGGGTAATGGATATAGAAGAGGAGGTTATCAAAATTTTTTTCCACCGAGGGGGGGTTTTCCATACCATCACCGGGGGTGGAATATGGCACCAAGGGGTTACAGACCACAGGAGAAAGATTGGAGAGAACAAGGGAATTATGGCAGAGAAGAGGGAACAAGAAATATAGAGGCAAAAGAGGAGGAAGGAGACAAAAAGAGAAAAAGAGAATAGTAGGGGCAGGAATTTATAATTTGAGTGATGATACTTTTTCTGAAATAGAGATTAAAGTTTTGGACCTTGGTTTGAAATATATACCTAGGACGAATTTAAATAAATTCGATGTTTTTATTGATTTGCAAAAATTTGTGAGAAAACTTAATATTAAGAAATTTTTTGAATTGAATAAATCTCAAGGAAACAATCCTATTTCATCTCCTTATGGTTTTCAAAATAGTGGTTTAAAAAATGCTTCTACATTTAACCCTAAGATTTCTGGGAATGCTTTTTTGGAGGTATTTAAAAATATGGTAGAAAATGAGATTAAGAGTATTGATATTAAAAATTCATATTGTATTCCACAAGATATAAAATTGGGTATTGATGATCTTGAAAAGAGAAAGAATATAGTAATTAGAAGTGCTGATAAAGGGGGAAGTATTGTTGTTTTAAATAAGAATGACTATGAAAAAGAAATGAAGAGATTATTACAATCTGAAGATACATATAAAATTTTGCCAAAAAATCCCACTAAGAAACTTAAATTATTACTTAAGTGTATTATCAACAAAGGAAAAGAGTTGGGGGTATTGACTGAAAAAGAAGCAAAATATTTATTGATTAAACATCCTAAAATACCTACTATATACTACTTACCAAAAATACACAAAAATAAAGAGAACCCACCGGGGAGACCCATTGTGAGTGGGATAAATTCATTATTTGCAAGAGTTGGTGAATATGTTGATACTTTCCTAAAAAATATTGTTATGACAAATAGGGCTTTTTTGAGAGATGGTGGACATCTTATTAACATTCTTAAAGAATTACATAATGTTGATAATTGTATGTTGGTTACTATAGATGTAGAATCTTTATATACTAACATCGATCAAAATGATGGAATTAATGCGTTAAAATGGGCCCTTAAACATAAATCACTCCTTAAAAGATCTCAGAGGAAATTTGTTGTTGAATTACTTGAATTTGCGATGAATAATAATTTCTTTTGGTACAACAACACTTTTTTTCAGCAATGTAAGGGTGTTGCCATGGGAGCTAAGTATGCTCCCAGTGTGGCAAATCTGGTAATGGATAAATGGGAGGAAGAAAGTATTTTCAATAAATGGCCAGAGATGGCGCTATACAAGAGGTATATTGATGACATTATAATGGTATGGGATGGATCCAGAGAAAAACTTGATTCCTTTATGGAATATATCAATATGAACCGTTATGGATTGAGATTCACTGTTATTAGTGATTTTGAGCAAATTAATTTTTTGGATCTGATCCTATATAAAGATAATGGCCAAATTTGTACCAAAACCTATTTCAAGGAAGTGGACAAAAACAGCTATATACCTATATCTAGTGGACATCATCCAAATTGGTTATATAGTACTCCAAAAAGTCAGTTCACCAGACTAAAGAGAAATTGTAGTGTTAATAAAGATTTTTTTTGATCAATCTGAGGTGTTAATTGAGAGATTTATAGAGAAAGGGTATGATAAGACCTTTTTGATTAAAGAAAGAAATTTGATTAGTATTAAAGATAGGGAGACGTTTCTTGGAAATGGAAAGGCTCATTTGGGATTTGAAAATAATGTACCCTTTATTACCAACTATAATATGCAATATAAGAATATTGAACGAATTTTTAAAAAATATTGGCCCATTTTGTTAAAAGATGATATATTAAATAAATTTTTACCTAAAACCCCTAAATTCATTTATAGGAAAAATAAGTCTCTTAGGATGAGATTGGCCCGAAATGTCATCGAACCCCCAAAAAAGTTCGATCTGTTTCCAAATTTAAATGTTTTTTTTCCTTGTAGGAAGTGTAAAGTTTGTAGGACTGTAAAGGTTGGTAATAATAAAAAAAGAAAGTCATTCTGTTCCTCATTTTCTAAAAAAGAATATGATATTAAATCCCTGATTACATGTAATTCCACACATGTGATTTATGTTCTAGAATGCCCGTGTCATTTGAGATATATTGGGAGAACTGGGAGATGTTTAAAAACAAGAATAGGCGAACATATAAGAAACATAATAAAAGGATTTGATAAACATAGTGTATCCAAACATTTTAAATTGGTACATAATTGTGATCCGAGCTTACTTACCTTTTATGGGATTGAGATGGTAAAACCCCATTGGAGGGGCTCGGATTTGGTTAATGAGATTTCCAAAAAAGAGACGTTTTGGATTTATGAATTAAATTCTTTGCAACCATTTGGGTTAAATGTCGATATAGATTTGAATTGTTTTCTCACAAATTTTTTAAAAAAAAATTTTAAAAAATTTTTTTTTAATTATTTTAAATATATTTTTATGTAGGTAACTGTTTAAAGACGATATATGGGAGATTGTATGTTTTTTGTATAATTTCTGTATTATTTTTGTATTATTACTAGAGTTCCCCTTTATTTGTGTTTAATGTGTTACTGGCCCTTTAAGTTCCCTTTCTGAGATACAGCCTTGGAGGGTACTGGCCCGTTAATGTATTTATTTATTTATTTTATTTATTATTATTGTTTTTTCTTAAACTTCCTCTTTATTTTGTTTTCTTTTTTATAAGTTTTTATTTTTGTTTGCTTGTGATGGCAAATATATTGTATACATTGTATACCCTCTGTGGACTCCTGTCATCCATGGGGCGGCTTGCCTGTGTGATTCCCCATTGATGTCAGCTGTTCGTTTCCTGTGAAGTGAATATTTAATGAGGTTGAGACGTCTCACATCCATCCGCTCCGTGAGGACGTCGATGACGAAACGCGTAGGGCGGAGCTTGATTGATGTGACGTCATTACGTTTTTGGCTACCAGCTACTGCGCATGTGCTGAGTAGCTAGGCTCGTTTTATGTGATTGCTGTCATGCTGTTGATGCTGGTGTCGGCTGGGACACCTCTTGAGTAAGTGCAATGAGTACCTAATAAAGGAATTGGTTTTTATAATATTGCACCATGAAGTCTTTCTGTTTCTCTCGAGTGCCTGGCATTTCCCCCCATGGATACGATTGAAGGTGGTCTCTTTCTTTTGGAGAAGTGGATTTCCGATTAATTGCAAAGTTTTTTTCATCCTGTTATTTGATCTATGAGGATTGGTGTGTTGTAGAGTTTCGTTTCTGAAAATATCTCTATGGATGATCTGCCATCATATTATCAAGGTTTTTTTGGTGAAATTTTTCATATTTAGACATTTTTTTGCACAAAAGTTTTTTGCACTTAAAAAGTTTTTTTGCACTTTTTTGTGGTATTGGCATATATTTTTTTCTGGACTTATGATTTGATGATTTGTTTATATATTTATATATATTTACTAGCGCAAATTATTTATTGCATTAATTGTTACACTTTATATATGGTGATTTTTTTGCAGCTGGTACACTATAAGTAAGTTATATAATTTTGACCATAGGCGCTATTATTAATTTTCCTTAAAATCCTATTAGTACAGCAGTTTCCCATGTGCTATGGGTGTACTAGGGGACTCGGGTGTACCAAGATGGCGTCAAAACTGGAAGTGCGTCACCGCTGAAACCGGAAGTGTGTCACCGCACATGCTCTCGACGCGTTACACCACGATAGGACACGTGGCTTCCTCAGGATAGGGCATTGGGTGACAGAGACTGATATTTATAGGCTAACAAGATTAGGGGGTGTGCACTGCCCTCCATTTTCCTGTAGCTCAAATAGAAAACAGTGGTGTAGACTGATCCTATCCTACCACTACATACTGTTAATTGAAATCTATGTGAAAACTTTGGTAATATAAATAGGACCATAAATATCCATAATAAAACGTCCAAAAAGAGGGTATTACTATATAATTTAAAACAATGTACATAAATAATAAAAGGACTGAATTTTAATCTTTATTAAAATAATTAAAAACCAAGGAAAAATATTCATACTACATATAAACATGAATCCTTACTCATAATAGAATAAGGATATATATATATATATATATATATATATATATATATATATAAAAGATATACATAAAATATATATTTAATTATTAAAACGAGGTAAAAAAAAAATATATATAAAGAAATACTTTTTAAAAAATACATATATATTAAAAAAATATATATATATATATATATTTTTATTAAAAATACAATAATTCAAATAATCCCTGAGATTGAAAGCTAATGTGGACAAATAATAAATAAATCTCCCTAATCACACCCATATCACATGTTTACAAATATTATATTATACATAAAATTACTTTTTCAATAATTAAAATATTAAAATAAGACCATTAAAATTCTATACCAACAATCATTAATAATACCAAGTGGAATAAAAAATTGCTAATAAAACAGTTGAGGTCGAATTCTATGTTTAATCCTCTGGGGATCATTGTCTGCATTTTAAAAATCCACCTCGACTCAGCTTGGCTGAGTGTCCTTATCTTATGACTACCTCGCCAATGTTTATTGAATTTCTTTATACCCCAGAAAACTAATCCTGAAGGGTCTTTGTTATGGTGGCTGGCAAAATGTTTTGACAAGCTGTGTTTAGGGTTACCATTTTTAATATTTTTTATGTGTTCACGTAACCTCACCCATAAAGGCCTTTTCGTGCATCCCACGTACTGTAGGTCACAGCTACATTCCAATGCATAAACAACACCTTCTGTTTTACATGTAATTAACTCCTTAACCGCATGCCGCCCAGCCACTGTACATATACGGCGGCAGGGCGCCACTCACAGGCAAAACCACGTTTTAAAACGTATGTTTTGTAAACAAATAGGGGGCGCACGCGAGGCGCGCTGCCGCCCTATTTGTCCTGTGGATCACCGCCGCAGATGTCAGTTGCCGGGTCACAGCCGCTCATTAGCGGCTATGTCCCGGCGATCGGCGGTAAACGGTGACAGACAGCACAGCTGAAGTAGCTGTGCTGTCTGTCACCTCTCTGTCAGCTCGAGGATGAGCTGATCGAGAAAGAATAGTTTCACTTTCTCGATCAGCCTTGTCCCGCCCAGTACACACCCCCGCCCCCTAGTAAAACACTCCCCTCACTCCTATAACCCTTCCCTGCTAAATAAAGTTAACCCCTTCCTTCCCATTGCCATTAGTACAGTGTCAGTTTTTTTTTTTTGCACTGATCACTGTATTAGTGTTTTTGGGGATGTCAGTGACCCCAAGTCAGTACCCCCCAATGTCAGAATGTCCGCCGCAGTCCCGCAGTCCCGCCATAAGTCGCTGGTCACTGCCATAAGTCCCTGATCGCCGCCATAATTCGCTGATCGCCGCCATTATTAGTATAAAAAAAACCCTAAAAATCCCAGTATCTTTCCCGCCATTTGTAAACGCTATAACTTTCACGTAAACCAATTAATTTACACGTATTGGGTTTTTTTTTTAGCAAAGACATGTCGCAGAATGCATTTTGGCAGAAATTTATAACTAAATTTGATTTTTGCATTTTTTTTTACTGGACATGTTTTATAGCAAAAAGTCCAAAATATTGTTTTTTTTTCCTCAAAATTGTCAGCCTTTTTTTTTTATAGCGCAAAAAATAAAAACCGCACAGGTGATCAAATACCACCGAAAGAAAGCTCAATTTGTGGGGAAAATAAGGATGTAAATTTCATTTATGTACCATATTGCATGACCGCGCAATTGTCCGTTAAACTAGCGCAGCGCTGTATAGCAGAAAAATGGCGTAAATTGCAGTATTTATACCATAGTTTGTAGACGCTATAACTTCCACACAAAGCAATCAATATACACTTATTGGGATTTCTTTAACCAAAAACATGTAGCAGAATACATTTTGGCCTAAATTTATAACCAACTTTGAGTTTACTATATATTTTTTATAGCTGAAATTAAAAAACATTGTTTTTCTTCAAAATTTTTGGCGTTTTTTTGTTTATAGCGTGAAAAATAAAAAGCGCACAGGTGATCAAATTACACCGAAAGAAAGCTCTATTTGTGTGAAAAAAAGGACGTAAATTTCGTTTGGGTGCAGCATTGCATGACCGCGCAATTATCAGTTGAATTAGTGCAGCGCCAAGAAGCAAAAAGAGGCCTGGTCATTAAGGGGGGTAAATCCTCAGGAGCTAAAGTGGTTAATATCAAAGCATTTACCATTGCTATTAGATATAAATGAATCCCTTTTCTTATTCTGCCCTCTAGTGGCTTTACATACACAACATTTTCTGCAAGGGAAAAAACCTTTATAATCAAATAAAGTCATCATCTTATTTTTCTTTGGCGGATCCAAAACATTTTTCGCTATTGCATCCCTAAGTGTGGGAGCTCTTCTATATACAAATTTCGGTTGGTCAAGCAATATGTTGCCTAATAAGGGGTCAGTTTTCAATATTGGCCAGTACTTTTTATAAATATTTTGAATCTTCTTATATTGTGAATTGTAATCCAGGATGATGGCTAATTGATCTACCTGATCATGTTCCATGACCTTAACTTTATCTTTAAGGAGTAATTCCCTTTCCATATTAGCTACTTCAAGTCTATTCCTTTCAAGGTCAGATGATGAATAACCCTTAGCTAAAAATCTATCTTCCAATAGTTTGGCTTGAATATTGAACTCCTTTACTGATATGCAGTTCCTCCTTAATCTGATGAACTGCCATTTAGGTATATTGTATAACCACGGTGGATAGTGACAACTATCCACCGGTATGTATCCATTTCTGTCCACCTCTGTAAAGTGAGTTTTTGTACTAATTCTCATTTCTTCAATAATAATTTCTAAATCTAAAAACTGAATGGATTGATGGCTATACTTCCATGTGAATGTAATATTCTTAGTATTGTCATTCAATTGATCAAGGAAAACTTTCAATTTAGTTTCATCGCCTTTCCATACGATGAACACAGCATCTATAAATCTTCGGTACATAACCAATTCAACATGCTGATTATTATAAATCGCTTCTTGCTCCCAGTGAGCCATAAAAAGATTGGCTACACTGGGAGCAAATCGGGCTCCCATAGCCACCCCTTTTATCTGTCTATAAAATGTGCTGTTATGCCAAAAATAATTGTGAGTCAAGCAAAATTCTAAACATTGTGTAATAAACTTCCTCTGGGGCCAGGTTAAACTATTTAATTCTCTTAAACCCCAACTTACTGAATCTAATGTGTCATCATGATTGATAATTGTATATAAGGAGGAAACATCCCCACTGGCCAGAATGATATTATGACTGCCCTCAATATCTTCCAATAATTGGATTAAATGCTTAGTATCTCTCAAATAAGATACTGTATTTTTAACCAGCGGCTGTAAATATACATCAATGTATTGACCCAAACGGGCCAGCACCGACTGAATGCCATTGACTATAGGTCTACCCGGAGGATTCACTGAATCCTTATGTATTTTGGGAATAGTATAAATAACCGGTATACGGCATGATTCAGTTACCAAATATTTCGCCTCTTTCTTATTCAATATTTTTTTGCTCTCACCTATTTCTATAACCTGCTCCAATTCTTTCTTATATAACCTGGTGGGATCATTTTTCAATTTATTATACGTAGTTTCATCATCCAACTGTGCCTGTAATTCTTTGTAATAATAATCTTTAGATAAAACAACAATGCCTCCTCCTTTGTCGGCCGGCCTCACCACAATGTCCTTTCTATTGGACAATTTTTTAACACCTATTCGTAAGCCCAAATTGGGTGCTTTTTTGGGGATCCTCAATTGTTCAAAATCTGCATTAACCATTTTTTTAAAAACTTCCACTTGGTTGTTTGCATTAATATGCGGATTAAAAAGAGACCTATTTCTCAATGTGGTATGTGAGAAATTATTAAGATTATTGGAGACACTATATTTAGCTCCTGGTAATCCTAAAAATTTTTAAATTAAGTTTCCTAATATACTTCTGAGTGTCTATATATAAACTAAATGTATCCACATTTTTAGGGGGAGCATACTTTAATCCTTTATCAAGGACCATGATTTCTTCCTTGGAGAGGGTAACCCCACTAAGGTTAAATACCCCCTCCCCTACTGATCTCTTTTTCTTTTGCTTACTCCACCCTGCTCTGCAACCCCTTCTCTTATGGGGCTTATCCTTCTTCCTGATTCCGGACTCCTCCTTCTTTGTCCCTTCTCTAAAAAATCATTATTAGGGTAATTATAGTCCAATGGTTCAAACCTATTGTAGGTTGGAATAGGGCTCTGCTCTTTGTATCTCGGTGGGTGCCACCCATTGTTGTAGGGACTCCTCTCATAATATTCACACATGTATCAGACCCCTCATAATGGATGGAAGCCGGTCAAGAGAGGCTCATTTCATAATGGACCATCAGGAAGGGGAGGAAGAGGTAGACCCCAATATCATCCCTATAGATCAAATCCCTATCATAGACAAGATTATCAGCAATACAGGAATAATTATAACCAGCCAAGGGGTAATTATCAACCGTATTATGAGAGGAGTTTAAGAGAATTAAGTAGTTTAAACTGGCCCCAGAGGAAGTTTATTACACAATGTTTAGAATTTAGTTTGACCCACAATTATTTTTGGCATAACAGCACATTTTATAGACAGATAAAAGGGGTGGCTATGGGAGCCCGATTTGCTCCCAGTAGTCAATCTTTTTATGGCTCACTGGGAGCAAGAAGCGATTTATAATAATCAACATGTTGAATTGGTTATGTACCGAAGATTTATAGATGCTGTGTTCATCGTATGGAAAGGCAATGAAACTAAGTTGAAAGTTTTCCTTGATCAATTGAATGACAATACTAAGAATATTACATTCACATGGAAATATAGCCATCAATCCATTCAGTTTTTAGATTTAGAAATTATTATTGAAGAAATGAGAATTAGTACAAAAACTCACTTTAAAGAGGTGGACAGAAATGGATACATACTGGTGGATAGTTGCCACTATGGTTATACAATATACCTAAAGGGCAGTTCATCAGATTAAGGAGGAACTGCACATCAGTAAAGGAGTTCAATATTCAAGCCAAACTATTGGAAGATAGATTTTTAGCTAAGGGTTATTCATCATCTGACCTTGAAAGGAATAGAATTGAAGTAGCTAATATGGAAAGGGAATTACTCCTTAAAGATAAAGTTAAGAAAATGTTGTGTATGTAAAGCCACTAGAGGGCAGAATAAGAAAAGGGATTCATTTATATCTAATAGCAATGGTAAATCCTTTGATATTAAAGAGTTCATTACATGTAAAACAGAAGGTGTTGTTTATGCATTGGAATGTAGCTGTGGCCTACAGTACGTGGGACGCACGAAAAGGCCTTTATGGGTGAGGTTACGTGAACACATAAAAAATATTAAAAATGGTAACCCTAAACACAGCTTGTCAAAACATTTTGCCAGCCACCATAACAAAGACCCTTCAGGATTAGTTTTCTGGGGTATAGAGAAATTCATTAAACATTGGCGAGGTAGTCATAAGATAAGGACACTCAGCCAAGCTGAGTTGAGGTGGATTTTTAAAATGCAGACAATGACCCCCAGAGGATTAAACATAGAATTCGACCTCAACTGTTTTATTAGCAATTTTTTATTCCACTTGGTATTATTAATGATTGTTGGTATAGAATTTTAATGTTTTTTTTTTTAATATTTTAATTATTGAAAAAGTAATTTTATGTATAATATAATATTTGTAAACATGTGATGGGTGTGATTAGGGAGATTTATTTATTAATTGTCCACATTAGCTTTCAACCTCAGGGATTATTTGAATTATTGTATTTTTAATAAATATATATATATATATATATATTTTTTTTTTAATATATATGTATTTTTTAAAAAAGTATTTCTTTATATATATATATTTTTACCTTGTTTTAATAATTAAATATATATTTTATGTATATCTTTTATATATATATATATATATATATATATATATATATATATTATTAATATCCTTATTCTATTATGAGTGAGGATTCATGTTTATATGTAGTATGAATATTTTTCCTTGGTTTTTAATTATTTTATTAAAGATTAAAATTCAGTCCTTTTATTATTTATGTACATTGTTTTAAATTATATAGTAATACCCTCTTTTTGGACGTTTTATTATGGATATTTATGGTCCTATTTATATTACCAAAGTTTTCACATAGATTTCAATTAACAGTATGTAGTGGTAGGATAGGATCAGCCTACACCGCTGTTTTCTATTTGAGCTACAGGAAAATGGAGGGCAGTGCACACCCCCTAATCTTGTTAGCCTATAAATATCAGTCTCTTTCACCCAATGCCCTATCCTGAGGAAGCCACGTGTCCTATCGTGGTGTAACGCATCGAGAGCATGTGCGGTGACACACTTCCGGTTTCAGCGGTGACGCACTTCCGGTTTTGACGCCATCTTGGTACACCCGAGTCCCCTAGTACACCCATAGCACATGGGAAACTGCTGTACTAATAGGATTTTAATGTGAGTGTCCATTTATTTGGCATTTTTTCATTAATAAAGTATTACACTATGGAGGTCTTTCTCTTTACCCCTGTCATGCATGCCTGAGCCTATTGTGTGAAAGGGATATTTGATGCGCTGAGTTATAATCGGAACCTGATTGGAGTCAGTGGAGTCGGTGGAGCCATAGTGTGGGAAGCCGTCTGGTTTGAGGATTACCCAAGGTGTTGTGGCCCTTAAGGGTCGATGTTAGGAGGTGAGGAGGCACTTTAGTCACTGTGGGATAAGTCACAAAGAGTGTCACTGAGAGCACTTATAGTGTACACTGAAGATTGAAGCACTTTTTGTTGGACTGGTCACTATCGATGTTTACACTGAACGATTTTATTCAATTGTCGTTTATTTTTTTTTTCTATTTGTGTTGTTGCACCTATCACTTGATATATTAATAATCGATATCTAATTTTTGGTATATATTTCACTCTACCAGGTGTGTATACATATTGTATAGCAGACCAGGCATTTTTTACACAGTGTGTTGCTGTTTTCAAGCACGGGTCACTTTGTATTATTTCAAGGATTGGAGTCTCACGTTAATATTATTTATGTATATATATATATCTATTTTGGGTATATATTTCATTTAACCTGGTGTGTTTATATTTTATGGGCAGACCAGGCACTTGTTTTTGCACAGTGTGTTGCTGTTTTAAGCACATGTCACTCTATATTATTTAAAAGATTGGAGTCTCATGTTTTAATTATTGCTTATTAATGTATATTTATTCACCTTCTTTGCTTGGCTACCCTACTTTCTCTCCTTTCTCTCCTACTTTACCCACTATCATTCTTGGAGATTTTAACATCTCCATTATTGTGAACAACCCAACTACATCCCAACTCTTCAACTTAATTTCATCTTTTGCCTTAACACAATGGATACAGTCCTCCACTCACTCTAGACCTTGTTTCTATCATCTTTGCACTCCCTACAACCTCACAAACACCCCCTTTCCTCTCTCTGATCACAATCTCATCACCTTTACCGTGTCCTCGTCTTCAAACACTTATCCCTCCAAGCAGCAAACAAATACCCGCAGAAACCTTCACAACGTAAACCCTTCTCTTTTCCACTCTGCAACTGATCGCCTCTATGACAGAATTTCTCCCATGTCCTGCCCTGACCTGGTCACTGCTGCCTACAACAGTTTGTGTTCATCCACACTAGACTCACTTGCTCCTCTAACTACATGAAGTATCAGGCCCCAATCATTACAACCGTTTCAAACTGACAACACCAGAAATCTTAAGTGACATAGTCATGCACTGGAGCGATTGTGGCGTAAAACCAAATCTCAGCAAGCATCCACCCTATATAAATCTGCTTTCTTAACATACAATTCCTCCCTCCATTCTGCCAAACAAGCCTACTTTGTCACTCTTATTAATACCTTGTCATCCAGTCCTCGCCGTCTCTTCTCTACTTTTAACTGCTTTCTCCACCCAGTAACTCACTCACTGCTTACGAGTTTGCAAATCATTTCAGAAACAAGATTGATGCAATTCGTAAGGGCATCTCCGCTACACAGACATCTATCCCACTTAGCATACATTATACTAAACCTCCCTCAACACTTTCCTCTTTTGACCTTGCTACTACTGATGAGGTCACTAAACTTTTCTCAGAAGCCTGTCTCACCACGTGCCCCCTGAATCCTGTCCCCTTGAAACTACTACAGTCAGCCTCTTCTTCTGTCCTATGCTCCCTCACTCACATCTTCAATCTCTCCCTCTTTGATGGTGCCTTCCCCACCCCTCTAAAGCATGCATAGATCACTCCCATACTTAAAAAAACCTTGCTGGACCCCACCAACCTGAACAACTTAAGACCCATCTTCCTGCTCCCGTTTACCTCTAAACTCTTAGAACACTTAGTCTACAATTGCCTGAGCTCCTACCTCACTGACAACAACCCTTTACAGTCCGGCTTTCGCTCACTACACTCCACTGAAACTGTCCTACTAAAACTCACTAATGATTTACTAACTGCTAAAACCAATGGCCACTACTCCACACTCTTACTACTTGACCTCTCTGCAGCTTTTGATACTGTTGACCATCCCCTCCTCCTCAAAAAAACTCCACTCTCTTGGCCTCCGAAACTCTGCTTTCTCCTGGTTCTCTTCCTACCTATCGCAACGCTCCTTTGGCTTTACGTATAACTCTGTCTCCTCCTCTCCACTTCCTCTTTCTGTAGGGGTCCCTCAAAGTTCTGTCCTTGGACCCCTTCACTTCTCCATCTACACCTCCTCCCTTGGTCACTTGGTAAACTCCCATGGCTCTAAGTAACATCTCTATGCTGATGACACACAAATCTATCTTTCTACTCCTCACCTCACCCCTTCAGTCTCCTCTCACATTACTAACCTACTAAGTGACATATCAGAATGGATGTCACTTCACTTCCTCAAACTAAATCTTTCCAAAACAGAGCTCATACTATTCCCTCCAGCCTGTGCTCCCTCCCCTGACTTCTCCATCAAGATCAGTAATACAACCATCAGTCCCTCTCCTCATGCCAGGGTACTAGGTGTAATCCTGGACTCCCATCTGTCCTTGCAGCCCAAAATCCAATCACTGTACAAATCTTAACCTCTGAAATCACTAAGAAACGTATTCACTGTTATCTCTCACCTTGACTACTGTAACTCCCTCCTCATTGGCCTACCTAATTGCAGGCACCCTCTTCAGTCTATCATGAATGCTGCTACCAGACTCATCCACCTTACTAACTGTTCCATATCTGCCATTGCTCTATGCCAATCTCTCCACTGGCTTCCCATTGCCCAAGGAATAAAGTTAAAAACATTAACAGTAACATATAAAGCCATTTATAACTCTTCCTCAAATTACATCACCAATCTTGTCTCCAAATATCACCCAAATCGTCCTCTCCACTCCTCCCAAGACCTCCTACTGTCTAGCTGCCTGTCTCCTCCTCCCATGCTTGTCTCCAAGACTTTTCCAGAGCCTCCCCCATCCTCTTGAACTCTATACCCCAATCTATCTGACTATCACCTACTCTGCCCACTTTTAGGCGATCGCTGAAAACCTATCTCTTCAGAAAAGCCTATCCTGCCTTCAGCTAATAACGGAATCTTCTATTCCTCCTATCAGTTCATCCCCCACAGTTATTACCTTTTGTACCACCAACTCTTCCCTCTTAGATTGTAAGCTCCAAGGAGCAGGGCCCTCCTAACCCTCTTGTATTGAACTGTATCATTGCTGTATTGTCTCCCTTTATATTGTAAAGTGCTGAGCAAACAGTTGGTGCTATATAGATCCTGTATAATAATATTAATAATATGGGAATCTTAAAGGATGCAATGGATGGGCTCTCTCCTTTAAAAAGCATGGGGTCCCACCTTATCCAACCTCAATCTGCGATGGCATCAATGGTGGTTGCCGGGAACCTAGAGTGCTAGCTTTATCAGTTCATGGAACATGAGAGAGAAGAGAGCTTTTGGAGTCTTTCCCTATCCTCTTAATGAAATGTATGGTGGATGCCTTGGCAGAATCTATTAGAATGTTGGCCAGGTCCTCCTTGGTTAACCTGGCCAGGAGAACCGTCTGGCTCAAAATCTGGTCAAGGGAGATTAAATTATGCGGGATTCCTTTCTCAGGAGATGTGTTGTTCGGGCCAGACCTGGAGACAGTTCTGGATAGGATGGCAGATAAGAGGAAGGCTTTATCATCAACAGGAATTTTTTTATTTATTTCACAGACCCAGAGAGATAAAGAGCAGGGCACCTACAATTCAAGGCATTACCTTTCGGCCTGTCATCTTCCTCAAGGGTGTTCACCAAGGTGATAGCAGAAGCTCTGGAGCTCCTAAGGCTAAGGGGGATCTTAGTAGTGCCTTATTTAGACTTCCTGCTTCTGTTTTAAGATTATAAGCTATAGGGGTCACCTACAGGTGACTCAGGCTCATACAAAGAATCTGGAGAAATACAACTTTATTCCAGCACAGAGAGAAAAATTCTTGGGGTATACCATATACTTGGTACAACAAAATATCTTTTTCCCAGAGGAAAAGATAGAAAAAATTCAGTTGGCTCTGAGTTTGATTCAATTCAATCTTGCAGTGTCAGTCTGGGTGGCTATGTCAGCATTTAAGCTACTCACTGCCTGTTTTAAAGCAGTCCATTGGGCCAGGTTTCATTTACGTCCTCTCCAACTGGATATTCTCCAGAACTGGGTGTACCAGGAGTCTCTGGACAAGCCTATAAAGATTGCCTCAAAGGTAAAAAGAGCACTGTGGTGGTGAGGAAACCTGTTTCTATTTGCTGTGGTCTTTTCCCATGTCCAAACGCTTAACAATGGATGCAAGTGCTTGTGGTTGGGGATCCCACCTTGAAGATCAGATAACACAGGATTCTTGATCCAAGGGGGAGGCTAGAAGGTCCTCACATTGAAGGGAGTTAAAAGCCATTCAGCTGGGTTTCTTCTACGTACAGCAGTAAGTCAGGGGGCAGCACGTCCAAGTCCTTTCAGACTATTGTCAGCAGTGACATACATATCAAAGCAAGGAGGCATAAGGAGCAGGTGTCTGTTGGAATTGGCACTATAGATCCTTACTTGGGCGAAGCAGAATTTAGCCTTTCTGTGAGTTGTCCACCTAAAGGGATCACAGAATCCGCTGACAGGAGCCTTCTCTAAGCAGGAATAAGGTAGTAGAGTCCGAGTGTAGCCTGAATCAGGAGGTTTTCCAGTTAATCATGAAAGCCTGGGAAGTTCCCCAGATCGATCTGTTTGCAAGTCACATAAATGCAAAAAGACCAGCATTCTTTTCCCTGCACAGAGAAGATCTAGTTGTGGGTTTGATGCATTGGCCCATCCATGGGATTACCTATGCGTTCCCCCCTTTCCAACTGATTCCACTGGTGCTTAGGAAGTTCAAGCAAGAAGCCACGGATCTAATTCTGATCTCCCTATTCTGGTCAAAAAGGTCATGGTTATTGACGCTCCTGAATTTATCCTTCATCCCCCCCCCCCAGAGGCCAGACAGGAAAGATTTGCTGGTTCACCTGGACGTGGAGTGGCTCAAGTTAACAGCTTGGTTCTTGAAGAAGATCTTCTAAAAAAGAAGGGGCTGTTAGACAAACTCCTTGTTTGTCCTCTTTTCAGGTAATTGCAAATGGGAGACAGCCTCCAAAAGTACCTTAGGGAGATGGCTCAGGCAGGCCATCAAAAATTATTATGGAGCGATAGACAAAGATGTTCCGGAAGGGATTGCAGCACATTCTACAAGATCAGTGGTGGCATCCTGGGCCGAAAGGACTGGTGCATCTCCAGAACAAATATGCAAAGCAGCTACCTGGTCCAACTTTTCCACATTTATACGCCATTATAGGGTGGACCTATTGGTGGCTGCTGACAGTCCTTTGGCAGGAAGGTCCTGCAAGCAGTGGTCACACCCTAGGACACGTTTCTCCCTTATCTCCAGGTGCTATCCTGAAAGCCGATGGGTGAAAACTTTAGATAAACATTCCAGTGATGGTATATCTAAGAGCCTTTCAGGACAGCAGCAACTATACTTCCTGTTTCATGATTAATATGTCAGCAGTTCTAATATGCTTTCATGGTATTTGGTGCTTGATTTTCCAGCTACTCAGCAATAACTGAGTGCATAGTGGAAGCTTGTAAACATCGTTTAAAAGCTTGCTGCATTGTTTCCTGGGAATGTGGGTGGAGCTACACTCTCTCCAGGTGCTGACCTTACAAATCCCATCACCAGTAAGCCTAACTAAGGGTTTTTTCACAACATTCCACTTTCCTCTAGACCAGGGAAGTGCTTACCACCAAGGTTTTATTTTTGAGGAGTCAAGGCATATGACAGCATTTAGTACACCCTGGGGCCTAACATAAATGGGTGAGTATTCCTTTTGGCTTGATGAGTGTCCCAGCAGCATTTCAAAGATGCATGGAAGAGACACTGGAAGAGATGAATGTTGTTCACCTTATCTTGATGATGTACTTTGTTATTCCCAGACCTTTTAAGAACACATTGAAGTACTGAGAAAGGGTTTTCATAAGCTGTGTGCACATGGGATCAAGCTGAGAGCAAACAAGTGTGAACTTTTTAAAAGAGAAGATTTCTTTGTAGACTTGTTTCAGGTAATGGTATTCAAATGCATCCAAAGGATACAGAAGCAGTGGATGCACTTAAAAAAGAACACCAAAGACAGCGGGCGAAGTGAGAAAATTACTTTGATTTCTAAGCTACTGTTTCATACAAAACTTATCATGTATAGCACAACAATTCAGTGGATGCCAGAACACTAGAAGATTGTTGACAAGCTAATACTGATGTTGACCAATGCGCCAATCATTGCCTATCCTGACTTTAACTTGCTATTTGTGTTACACACTGATGCTCCACAAGATGGGCTAGGCACAGTGCTTTATCAATGTCAAGAGGGCAAATTACGGGTTATAGTCTATAGTTCACAAAAACATGTCAACTGAACTATCATCTGCATTTGGGAAAATTTCAGTTCCTAGCTTTAAAGTGGGCCATTTGTGATATGTTTAGGGAGTACCTGCAGTACTATGCCCCCTCATTTACAGTCTATACAGACAACCCATCAACATATGCTCAGCAAGACTAAACAGTGCTGGACAATGCTAGGTTGGGACATTAGTTGATTTGACATTAAATAACTCCCTGGTAAAATAAATGCGGATACCTTATCTAGAAATCCACTATGCAGTCTTCAGGATGAAGAAGAGTTTACAAATCTGATAACGCCACTATTTCTGCTGTATGGAAAGGTGGCAAGGCAGCGGTGGATAAGGAAGGTCTTTTGGCACTGTCACTAGTGCTACAACCAGAAGTTACAGATGCAAATAGGTTTTGACATTTTGAAATTCAGGAAATCATGACTTCATGCTGCCCAGCTTCAGGATAAGGTCATACATCCTATCACTGACCTTAAGAATAAAAATACTAAAGTTGACAAGAGAAGCTGAGATAGAAAACATCCCCATTGACCAGGGAATCTGTTATTTGATAAGGATAACGAGAAGGAGGAAAGGTAACCTCATCAGTTTGCTGAAAAATGGGCTATCAAGATAAAAGAGACTTACAGAAATCTTTTGAGAATAGCCAAAAGTCCTCTCAGAAAGGTAAAAGGAGACTATGATCAACACACAAAAGGAGTGGCACTACAGGCTGGAGACAGGGGAGGCCCAGCACAACTCTCAACATACTGGGAATAGGAAAAGGGAGGCTGAACAGTTGCTACTTTCAGTCAATGATTTGCCGTTTGAAGATTTTACACAGAGGAGAAAACAAAGAAAAATGCTATTAGGACAGCATCAAGAGTGAAAGAAAACAATAGCCCAGATATCTCAGATCCAGATACCTCCAACGATGTGTATTGTCCCAAACTCTTCCAAGACAGGGAGCACTGCATAGCTTTCCCAAATATGACCCAAGGCTGAGGAATTCTGTAACGTACCTGAATAGTGAGCCTGGCATGAAGAAGACGGCCTCTCGTACAGCTCCGGCTTGAGGGCCACTGGTAGTGGAACAGCAGCCATGGGAGCGCAGTGAGGTATGAGTGCCTGTGATCAGCCCAGTAGTCTGTGTGGCAGCAGTAGTCAGAAGGTAGGTGTAGCAGCCAGACAGGCTGGTGAAGGATGAGCTGGCACAGAGCTTGGGTTGGCAGCAGATTGTGGATGAGCAGCAGAAAGCAGGACCCAAATGTGGACTTGCCGGGCTGAAGAGCTGTAGCAGGCTGGATGAGCAAGGTGCGGAGTCAGACGAGCTGGGTCAGTAACAGTCGGGCAGATCAGACATAGATGGCAGACAACAGAATAGTTGGGTCACAAGACAGGTCAGCAACAGAGGATCACTCAGGCAAGAACAGGAGGCAGAAGTGGAATCCAAAGGCAAGCCGAGGACAAGGCAGGTAGCAGACAAGTGAAGGTCAGGAACAAGCCAGGTCAGGATCAGAGGTCAGGCACATGAATCAGAAATAACACACAGAAGCTGTATACAATGGGATAATACTGCAGCCCAATCCAAAGACAAACAAATGAAACCAGCACTCAAATTCTCATGCAGACCAAAGACAATTCTGAATGCCAAACAAAGAGGTGCTGCCCTTCAAAGATCGGGGAATCTAGACATTGGTGAACAAAAGCAGACAAGGGCGCACTCTCATCGTGCATTACAGTGGTACAACATTATTATTATACAGTATTTATAAAGCGCCAATAGTTCGCTCAGCGCTGTACATTACAATGGGGGACAGAACAATAACAATACAATACAATGCAAAACATGAGGGGATCGAGGGCCCTGCTCTTTCGAGCTAACTATCTAGGAGGGAGGGGATGGTGGCACAGGAGGAGAAAGCTGTGGGGCATGGAGTGGTAGGAAGAGTGGAGGAGGTCGGCAAGTTAGCAGGGGGTGGGGTAGGCTTCCCTGAAGAGGTGGGTTTTCAGGGTGCGCCTAAAGGATAGAAGAGTAAGTGATAATCTGATGGGTTAAGGCAGGGAGTTCCAGAGGATGGGTGACACCCTGGAGAAGTCCTGGAGGCGGGCATGGGAGGAGGAGACCAGGGAACTAGAGAGAAGGAGGACTTGTGAGGAGCGGAGTGTGCGTGTTGGGCGGTACTTGGATATTAGGTCGGTGAAGTAGTTCGGGGCAGTATGGTGGACAGCTTTGTACGTCAGTGTTAGGATTTTGAATTTGATCCGTTGCGCAATCGGAAGCCAGTGGAGGGATTGGCAGAGGGGGGTGGCATAAACGGAGCAGTTGGAAAGGTGAATGAGTCTGGCAGCCGTATACAGGATCGACTGAAGCGGGGATAGCCAGCGGTGAGGCAGGCCAGTAAGGAGGGAGTTGCAGTAATCGAGTCGTGATATGATGAGGGAGTGAATGAGCTGTTTAGTGGTTTCTGGGGTTAGGAACGTGCATATTTTGGCGATGTTGCGGAGGTGGAGTCTGCATGAGTTTGTTAAAGATTGGACTTGGGGCTGGAAGGATAGGTTGGAGTCCAGAATGACACCAAGTACTCTGGCCTGCGGGGCGAGTTTGATGGTGGCGTTGTTGGACATTATGGAGAAGTCAATGGGGGGTGGTGTGCGGGCTGGGGGGAAGACAAGAAACTCGGTTTTGGAGAGGTTCAGTTTAAGGAAGTGGAGCGACATCCAGTCTGATATGTCGCTCAGTAGGTGTCGGATTCGGGCAGAGACTGTGGGGGTGAGGTGGGGGGTTGAGAGATAGATTTGTGTGTCGTCGACATATAGGTGGTAGTTGAAGCCGTGAGAGTGTATGAGTTGGCCAAGGGAGGAGGTGTAGATGGAGAAGAGAAGGGGCTCGAGGACGGAGCCTTGAGGGACCCCAACAGATAGGGGGAGTGAGGGGGAGGTGGTAGCATTATAGGTAACGCTGAAAGAGCGTTGTGAAAGGTAGGATGAGAGCCAGGAGAGAGCAGAATCTCTGAGGCCGAGGGAGTGTAGTTTTTTGAGGAGGAGGGGGTGGTCGACTGTGTCGAAGGCTGCGGAGAGGTCAAAGAGTAGGAGCACTGAATAGTGGCGATTAGCTTTGGCGGTTAGCAGGTCGTTGGAGAGTTTGAGTAAGGCAGTTTCGGTGGAGTATTTATTGTGTAGAGAAATAGATATATACTCACAAACCAAAGGAAATTAAAAGCAAATGATGTAGTCCGCAAAGACAGTCAATAATGCTGTGCCCTTCATAGGGATAACTGACGCGTTTTGGGAAACAAACCCCCTTCCTCAGCGGACTACATCATTTGCTTTTAATTTCCTTTAGTTTGTGAGTATATATCTATTTGTCTACACAATAAATACGTGGTGTACCACGGTAATGCACGATGAGAATGAGCCCTTGTCTGCTTTTGTTCACCAATACTGCAACCCATTTAAATAACCCGTTTGGTGCCAGCATTAATGACAGGCTTGTGCCTGTGTGTGCGAGTGCGCATGCACCCTCGTACCCGCACATGCCTATGCCCAAAGTCATGCACATCTGCCTAGCTAGTTGCTGGTCTGCACATGCGCATATTTATGCACCGAGACTCTTCATCTGTGCTATGGGCAAGCCTTCCCTGACACTATCCTAGTGACCCTAACCTTTCAAATTAGCCACTCACAGATGTTGTGGAAAAAAGTATTCCAAAATCACTTCAACAGGAACCAGAATTACAACCAGAGGATGAGACAGCTGCACCAACACTCAATAAACCAGTGGGAGAATTAAACCTGTCTTCTGAAAAAAGATATTCTTGAAGAGTATGTAAATCAAAGGAGATAACATATGGAACACTTGCCAATCCTTTTCAAAAGTGGGATATTTCCACAAATATGACTGGACAGCACTGTGACTCCCCCCCCCAGATGTCAAATGACCAATATGTATAAAGTTCCCTCATGTTCATATATTTTGCCAGGAGTATATGCAGGTGCAGCATATCTAGATGATACAGGCTACTAATAATTCCCATTTACAGTAAATGTCAGGAGATATTTATTCATAGAGGGGAGGTATGTAGAAAGTAAATTAATAAACCTTCCAGTAAAACTATTACTAGGTTACAGCTAAAGGGAGCTTAAATGATTTGTAGTGTGATTTCAGGAGACTAACAACCAATAAGCTCACATTAAAGGATAAGTTCACCTACAGGCGTGGCCTGTACATGTAACGTCATTACATAGTAATGTTATTCTGAGTGTATGCCGGACGTTCTTGGCCTTCTAAACACCAGAGCCATCAGCTTGCCATATTATCATTATTTCTATGCTTTTATGGAAGTTATTTTCTGTGTCCATTACACCTATGTGTGGATGTGGATATTTTAAAATAAACAAAACATTTTTTTTTTTTTGTTTACAAACGATTTTATTGAAAAAAAGTAGACAATAAAACAACACATTTACGGATTATATGTATAGCAAAAACAAGGCACTTATGAAAAGTACAATTCAGAAAAATATATTATAGTAAGAAAGAAAAGAAACAGAAAAAAAGTAGATTGCAAGTACATGAAATACATTAGTAATAAGATAGGTTGAATGAGACATCTGTCAACTGCATTTGTCAGTAACTTTTCACTGGAAACGTTGTTATTCATGCAATAAATGTCTATAATCCCTCCATGATTCCCATTTTTTATCATATAAGTGCATCTTATCCAGCAGAGTATAATGAATGCGTTCCATGAGCATTACTGCATCAATTCTGTGTAAAATGGAGGCCAAAGGCACAGCATTGGACCTCCAGTGTAAAGCAATAGACCATAAAGTGGCAATACACATAGTATGTATCAATCTCATAATGGCATCTGGAACCCCTGGGGTATGAGCCCCCATAGACAGGTCTGTATAGATAAGCGTACTGGGGTACCAGCCAGTGAGGTAGCCACCTCAGATATCCTATACCAAATCAAAGAAATGGACGGACAGTCCCAAAATATATGCACCAAAGTGCCTGTAAGGCCACAGCCCCGAAAACATAGAGGGGACGTTTGTGGGAACAATCTATGTAGTCTTGATGGGGTATAATACCATCTAGTTAAAACTTTAAGGGCCGTCTCACGAACAGAAAGAGATCGAGAACTTTTACATATATTATCCACCATGGAATCCCAATCCTCATCTGAGAAAGTGGTGCCACTATCCTCCTCCCACCGTTGTCGGTATAAAGGAGGCGTATGAAAAAGACAAAGCAAATTGGTGATAAAAATTAGAAATAAGGCCCCTTCCCCTAGGACAGTCACGGCTGGTACGTTCAAAAAAGGAAACCGGAGAAGATGGTATAAGGCCAAAATGTGATTCAAAAAAGTGTCTAATCTGTCGGTAACGAAGGTATTCATGAAGGGGAACATCAAAAAGCGCGCGCAACATATCAAAGGTAATGTAGGATCCTCCTCTTTGAAAATCAGATAATCTGATAAGAGAGTGATGATACCACCAACGAAACAGTTGAGGAGAAGAAAAAGCTGGTGCAAAAGTAGGATCACCAAAAAATGAAGCACCGGGGGGAACAGGAGAGACCAAATTCAACTTAAATTTGTATGTGGACCAAAGTGTCATTGAATGGGTCACTATGGAGTTATAAAAAGTAAACGATCGTGGAGGGACCCTGGACCACAAAATACCCGGTAAGTAGAATGGGCGTATAGACTGAGATTCAAACTTGACCCATGGGATCTGAGAGTTGATAGTTGCCCACTGTGATAGCTGCGCAAAACGAGCCGAAAGGTAATATAGCCAAAAATTGGGGAGACCAAGGCCTCCAGTCCGTTGTGAGTGGTACAAAATAGCTGAGGCAAAAGTGGACGCTTATTACCCCAGATAAAATCAAAAACTTTTTTATGGACGCTTTTGTATGGTTTTATATATAATTTTCTTTCTTTTTTTATTTATTTCTTAATTTTTTCAGTCCGTTATTAGGAATAAGGAGTGCTATTGTTGATAAGAACTAAAATTGGAGGTGGCATAGAAAAATTGTCAAAAGAAAGTTCCAAAGAATACTAGATCTAAAATTTTGGAGGCATGGTTTGGTAATGGTTTGAGGACACATTTTAGTGAGCTCTGCAAATCAATCCCACCAGGCACACTTTTTTCAATGTCTGTGGTGAATGAAAGCTGGACTAGCTTCTACCTCGGTCACTATCGACCTTTCTGAGTGCCCTTCATCTGGGACCCTGGATTTTTTTGGCTAAAGTCTGGTGTGACAGTATGAACGGCAAAGTGTTGGATGGACGATATGTGTCACCTCGCATGAGATCATACGGTGAGGTGTAAGGTGGAGTCCACTCCGGGTTTTTGGGGCCACAATGGCAGAGGTGGTTCCGGACCAGAGTTTGGACTCCACTGATGTCCACCAACAGGTGATATAAAAAGGGCAGGGCTGGAGCAAGGAGTCGCTTGTGGCCTGGGACTCAGAGAGGTATTCTGAGAGAGCTGTGTGTATGGACTATACCTACAAGAAAAGGTTTGCTGTTATTTTGTTTTGGTGACAGGGAGAAGCCCTTCACCTCTGAGAGAGGAAAGTTTCATGTTTAGTTAGTGCCTGGATGGCAAGGGTTTATTTTACTGTTTTGTTTGTTTTGACCTTTGTGCAAACCTGTAAATAAAGCTGACAACCAGTCAGATTTTTAAGAAAGCCTGCTGTGCGGTCTACCTTTTTCCCAGGGAAGGTGATCCCCCACCTGAGCTAACCCCACATATGGTGGATTTGGCGGGCAACTTCCTGAGCGAGTGGGAAGATGGAGGATGTGATAAGAGCCTTGCTGCAGGTCACTGCAACCCAGCAGAAAACCAATCGCCAGTTCGCAGAGGCCAATGCAGCACAACAGGAGGCGAATCGCCAGTTTGCAGAGGCTCAACGAACACAACAGGAGGCCCAACAAGCACAACAGGAAGTGAATTGCCGGTTGTCGGAAGCCCAACAAGCAGACCGAGAACTCCTTAAGGAGATGGCCCAACACCTATTGGAATTAAGGAAGGAGTCCGCAGATCCGCTGCCAGTGGAACAGAAAATGGCGCGGGCTAGCCATTTTTTGCAAAAGTTGACACCTGCGGATGATGTGGAGGCCTATCTCACAACTTTTGAAAGGGTTGCTGTTCGGGAAGGATGGCAAAAAGTGCAATGGGCAGGACTGCTTGCACCATTTCTGACGGGTGAATCCCAAAAAGCCTATTATGACCTGGAACCAGGGGATGTCCAGGACTATGAGAAACTGAAGGCTGAGGTCCTTGCATGCCTGGGCGTCACCATTGCAGTCCGGGCTCAACGGGTGCATCAGTGGCATTACAGGGCTGACAAACCACCCAGATCCCAGATGTTTGATTTGATACATCTCACCAAGAAGTGGCTCCAGCCAGAGGTATTGTCAGGCCCTCAGATTGTGGAGCGAGTGGTCATGGACCAATATTTACATGCGCTCCCTGCCACTTGGAGGAAGTGGGTTGGCCATGGAGACCCTAAATCTGCAAATGAGCTGGTGGACCTGGTGGAGAGATATGCAGCCGCTGAGGACTTTTTGCACTCACCTGGGCCGTACCCCAATGTCACTAGGGGTGGAAAACTATCCGGAGGATCCGGTAAGACTGTTCCATGGGCCAAAGGCTCAGGGAAAAATGATAAGACTATTGTGTCAGTTAATGAGACTGTAGGCTCAGGACCTAGAGACTGGCCAAATAGGTCAGGAAGGTCCCCAAAGCCGTTTAGAGGTCTAAGCACTGAACATATCATATGTTATCGTTGTCATGCGTTAGGTCATATTGCTGCAAACTGTCCTTTAAATGATGAACCTATGCAATGTGAAAATGCTTATTTAGGAAAACTCATGTCTCTTTTTGCACAGGTGGTATGTACTGCAGCATGTCAGAAACGCATGGAAAAGCAAATGTGTGTGATTGCAATTGATGAAAAGCCAGTAACTGCTCTGCTAGACTCGGGGAGTGTTGTGACCTTAGTTAAAAGTGATTTCGTAAACCCTGCCAGCTTACACCCTGCATGATTGGAGTTATTTGTATTCATGGTGATACACGTAATTACCAGACTGCTCTGGTGGAGATTGGTACTCCCTGGGGCCCTGTGACCCATTCTGTGGGGGTGGTGCCCTCCCTGCTTCATGAAGCCATATTGGGGAGAGATTTTCCCCATTTCTGGAAGTTATGGGATAAGGAGGGGAGTCAGGAGGACCGAGCTCCCCCTGCTGGGGAAACACTGAAAACTCCTGAACTCACTCCTGACCCCTTTGACGGCAAGGTGGAAGGGGAAACTGTTGGTGTGTCCAAGGAAGGTGTAGACCTTTTTCCTTTTTCTGTAATGGCTGGGGAGCAGGAGGAGTTGGATCAAACCCCAGACATTGAGGATATAGAACAAGAGATGATCGCTGGCTCTAGTGAGAGTGGAGAGAATGTGGTGCCTGACCTAGAGGTCAGAAAAGAGGATTTTTGTACGGAACAAATGAAAGATTCCACACTTAATAGAGCCTGTGAAAACATTAAAATGATTGATGGGGAACCAGTGGAAAATGATGTAGCGGTGTCTTTTCCCTACATGGCTCTTAACAATAACTTGCTGTATCAAGTGGTAAAGCAAGGGGAGGAGGTGGTAGAACAGTTAGTGGTCCCCAAACCCTTTCGCCGGATGGTACTAGATTTAGCCATGGGCATATAATGGGTGGACACCTGGGTGTAGAGAAAACAAAGGAGAGAATAACCCAGAGATTCTTTTGGCCAGGCTTACATGGAGACGTCAAAGCGCATTGTGAGTCATGCCCGGAATGTCAATATTCTGCGCCCTCACCCCATTTTCGTAGTCCGCTAGTACCTCTACCCATAATTGAAGTACCGTTTGAAAGAGTGGGCATGGACCTAGTGGGTCCAGTAGTAAAGTCTGCCCGGGGCCATCAGCACATACTGGTGATACTTGACTATGCCACCCGGTATCCTGAAGCCATCCCCTTGCGTAATACCTCAGCTAAAAATATCGCCAAAGAGCTTGTCCGGGTGTTTAGTCGTGTAGGTATTCCAAAGGAGATATTAACGGATCAGGGCATGCCATTTATGTCTAGAGTTATGAAAGAGTTATGCAAACTGTTCAAAATCTCCCATCTCTGTACCTCGGTCTACCACCCCCAAACCGATGGGCTTGTGAGGAGGTTTAACAAGACCCTTAAGAATGTTAAAAAAGGTGGTAGACAAAGATGGGAGAAATTGGGATTTTTTTGCTACCATATCTCATGTTTGCTATACGAGAAGTACCTCAGGCATCTACAGGATATTCACCTTTTGAATTACTGTATGGTAGACATCCCAGGGGATTGCTAGATGTTGCAAAAGAAACCTGGGAGACAGAGTCCACACCCTATAGAAGTGTCATCGAGCATATCTCACAGATGCAGGATAGAATCGCAGCTGTCATGCCACTTGTTCGGGAACACATGGAGCAAGCCCAGGAGATCCAGAGAAGGGTTTATAACCGGGGTGCCAGGATCCGTACCTTCAACCCTGGGGATAGAGTGCTGGTGCTAGTCCCCACCGTGGAAAGTAAATTCCTCGCAAAGTGGCAAGGTCCCTTTGAAATTAGGGAGAAAGTGGGGGAAGTAAATTATAAAGTTTACCAGCCAGGAAAAAGGAAACCCGAACAAATCTATCATGTTAATCTCTTAAAACCTTGGAAAGACAGGGAAAGTTTGTTGGCAGTACCAAGCCCCCAAAAGGATGTGGTTCCCGTGGCCCCTCAGGTACCTATAACGGAAACCTTGTCAGTATCCCAACAAAATGATGTTAAGGAGTTTGTGAGGAAAAATGGAGATTTCTTCTCCCACCTACCTGGACAGACGACGGTCATACAGCATGACATAGTTACCCAGCCCGGGGTCCGCGTAAATGTCAAGCCCTATAGAATACCTGAGGCCAGGCGGGAAGGGGTGGCAAAGGAAATAAAGGACATGTTAGAGTTGGGAGTGATTGAGGAATCTCACAGTGAGTGGTCGAGTCCCATAGTGTTGGTCCCGAAACCAGATGGAACAATTCGTTTCTGTAATGATTTCAGGAAACTGAACAGTGTGTCTAAGTTTGATGCGTACCCAATGCCTCGGGTGGATGAGCTCATTGACAGGTTGGGAACGGCTCGGTACATAACCACCTTAGATTTAACCAAAGGCTATTGGCAGATTCCTTTAACGGAAGCTGCAAAAGAAAAGACGGCATTCTCTACCCCCGAGGGGTCCTTTCAGTATAAGCGGATGCCGTTTGGTTTACATGGTGCTCCTGCATCATTCCAAAGGATGATGGACAAGACGTTGAGACCACATCGCCAATATGCAGCTGCCTATTTGGACGATGTCGTTATCCACAGTCCAGACTGGGAATCTCATTTGTCCCGCTTGCAAGCGGTCGTAGATTCGCTGCGGGAAGCAGGTCTTACCGCCAACCCCAGAAAGTGTGCCATAGGCTTAGAGGAGGCCAAATATCTTGGCTACATCATTGGTCGAGGTCTCATTAGGCCTCAGATCAATAAAATTGAGGCAATTCAAAAGTGGCCCCAACCTTTAAATAAAAAGCAAGTCCGGGCATTTCTTGGAATCACGGGATACTACAGGTGGTTTATTCCCAATTTTGCCACCATTGCAGCCCCACTGACAGATCTGACAAAAGGTAGGGGGTCGGTCATGGTAAAGTGGAATCCTGAAGCGGAGACCGCATTTCAAAGGCTGAAACAAGCTCTCTGTGCTCAACCTGTGCTTGTGACCCCAGATTTCACAACAGAGTTTGTGGTACAGATGGATGCCTCTGATGTGGGACTAGGTGCTGTCCTGTCCCAAACCAGAGAAGGGGAGGAGCACCCTGTGGTCTACCTAAGTAGAAAGCTCAACAAACATGAGAGAAACTATGCCATTGTGGAGAAGGAATGTTTGGCCATCAAATGGGCTTTGGAGGCCCTGAAACATTACCTGTTAGGAAGACCGTTCAAGTTGGTTACTGATCATGCCCCGCTCAAATGGATGTGTGATAATAAGGAGAAAAACAGTCGAGTGACAAGGTGGTTTCTCGCGCTACAAGTGTTCAAATTCACAGTGGAACACAGAGCGGGAAACTGCAAAGTAATGTAGATGCCCTTTCCCGGGTCCATTGCCTGGTTGGGACAGTTGCTCAGCCGCAGGGGCTTGAGCAGAGGGGGGGGATATGTGACAGTATGAACGGCAAAGTGTTGGATGGACGATATGTGTCACCTCGCATGAGATCATACGATGAGGTGTAAGGTGGAGTCCATTCCGGGTTTTTGGGGCCACAATGGCAGAGGTGGTTCCGGACCAGAGTTTGGACGCCACTGATGTCCACCAACAGGTGATATAAAAAGGGCAGGGCTGGAGCAAGGAGTCGCTCGTGGCCGGGGACTCAGAGGTATTCTGAGAGAGCTGTGTGTATGGACTATACCTACAAGAAAAGGTTTGCTGTTATTTTGTTTTGGTGACAGGGAGAAGCCCTTCACCTCTGAGAGAGGAAAGTTTCATGTTTAGTTAGTGCCTGGATGGCAAGGGTTTATTTTACTGTTTTGTTTGTTTTGACCTTTGTGCAAACCTGTAAATAAAGCTGACAACCAGTCAGATTTTTAAGAGAGCCTGCTGTGCGGTCTACCTTTTTCCCAGGGAAGGTGATCCCCCACCTGAGCTAACCCCACACTGGTCTTGCCATTGACTTAACAGGGGCAGTGCATTCACTGATTGTTTTCATTGGGCTGTGGGCAGACATCTTGGCATGCTAAGGGTAAGTCCCTGGAAGTTTCAGCATTCCTCTTATAACTTTTTTTGTTTATTGGAATGGATTGATACATATCTTAGAGTTATGTCACTCTACTATGGTTTAATTTTCAACACAACTGTTTTTGTCAACTATTTCCCAGACCCAGGCTCTCCACAGATGCAATCATATAGGAGTGGGAATAGATTCTTAGCCTGCATCTTGCTCCCACCCAGTTGTCTTCCACTACCCCAGATGGTATCCAAGGACACATTACCTTTTGTCAGGGAACACATTCCTCCTCTCAAACTCTGCAAGCTTTTCCAATTTTCTTTTCCTGATCTTCCACCACACCCCATCTCCCTCATCAAAATAAAAAGGGATTAGCATCCCTATCTACCACCTTACTCTTGCAAGGAGGAAATAATAGGTGACGTCTTGATTTCTTATAGAGAGGCACATTTTACAATAGAAAAATTATATTATTGAACGTACCTTCCTAACAAAAACTAAGTCTCTGTCCCCGAAGCCTCTCTGGATATTATTCTCCTCATCACTTGATAGTGGGTGGTCTTAGCATGTTGAAGGAAGACTTCATTTAAATGCGTATAATGTATATATCAATAGAAGCTGGCATATTTTCAGGTAAACAGGTGTGTTAAAATAAGAATGTACATGAAAAAGCACTCACTCCCGGAGGGGCTGCTGAAAATATGCATAGGTCTCCCAGAATAGAACAGGGGCACATGCACAGTCTAATGCACACTGACAATAACGGCTTTGTCTAAGGATGTCTTTTTTACTATTTATTTCTAAAACAAAACTTTAACAGGAGAGGGGTTTAGGGTCACAGGATATGCCAAAACGATAATAGTCATCATAGGCAGGACAAACATCTTACAGGAGCAGGTACATACTACAGTCCCAAATTAGGTATTACTCACAATTTCCCGGGAGCTTAGTGCCACCCAGCATCCACAGGTGAAGGTGGTAAAAGACTCTTCCCCAGACTGGGACTTTAGGATAGTGTCCTCCAGCAAAAATCCATTAGCAATCTTCTCTAGGTCCTTGGCCTAGTCCCTGTTAAGGCCAAGACTACAATTTCTTGTCTCAGAAGCTATCTTCCAGGGGGAGGAGCCTCAGGAGAGCTGGAACACACTGTGGAAAGTAAAGAAGCCGCTGGAAAGGGCTCCCAAACATTTATCACCTCCCCAGCCACCTTCTGGATGCCTCCCCTCTAGAGATTGGCTGGAACAAGATACATTTTCATACTGGTCATTTGATTCCCCCTACCCTGTATTCTAAAAGCTTCTTCCAAAAACAGGTGGGAGAAATAAAGCACCCAGCTAAGAAAACCCTGACCAGACAAAATCAATAGTTTACTGCTCCACTGGCACCAGTATAGCCAAAAACTAAATGTAGCTTAGCAGCTTAGCTAGTAGAGAGAGCTATCCACATAAATACAACTTAATCATCTATGAATTCTAACAGTGCTGGTAAAGTATCTACAAATCTGCCCCACAGAAAAGATAAAATTTCTTCCTTATCCCATGAATGGTATGCAGATTAGTTCCCTGAATCAGAACATAATTACTGTTTAGAATGTGCACAAAAGCATTCCTCAACTACAAGTATACCTGTGGGTGTAAAAAGAAACTGCAATGTAGTATACATACCTTTTAATTAAAACTGCTTGGTATGCAAAATGGAAGATTTTTAGCTACCTACAGATTTCAGTTTGTTTTCAGCACTCTGTTTACTTTTCATGTTGTTGCTCCAACTTACTTTTGCTTTTTATTTGACAGAATGATGAAGTTTCCACACCTGAAACTACAGAAGAGAAAACTACAGAATTTGACATGCTTTATAAGATAGAAGATATTCCTCCATGGTATCTTTGCATTTTCCTGGGATTACAGGTACATTGAAAGTGTTTCCTTATTCAAATATGGATGCTTAATTTCCTAATATTGTTTAAAGTGGAACTCCAGTTTGAGACTCCCCCATGTTATATACCATCAGTGTGTGTGTGTGTGTGTGTGTGTGAGAATAAGTATTTGATCCCCTGCTGATTTTGAATGTTTGCCCACTCACAAAGCAATGACCATTCCAAAAAATCGAATGGTAGGTGTATTGTAACACTGGGAGACAGAATAGCAACAAAAAATTCAAAAGAAATGCATGTCTAACAAATTATGCAATGATTTGCATGTTCATGAGGGAAATAAGTATTTGATCCCCTTCACAAAACATGACTTAGTACTTGGTGGCAAATCCCTTGTAGGCAATCACAGAGGTCACACATTTCCTGTAGTTGGCCACCAGGTTTCTTGTGCAAAGTGCCATTTTGACTAAGGCACTTCTACAAAAGCAAGTACAAACATTAGTGCTCCATACCAAGTTGTCTGGAAGTTCCCTTTCATCTTTTCTCTCTCCCTCAGCCTTCTTTTACCCCTATCTCCACCTTCCAGCATGCCCATACTAATCTCCTTCTTTGCAATAACGACCTCTCTCCTCAAACTCTCATTTCTTTACCCCCCACAACATGTATATACATTATATTGGGACACCTGGCTTTACACGCACATGAACATTAATGGCATGCCAGTCTTAGTCCGTAGGGTTCAATTTTGAGTTGGCCCACCCTTTTGGACGATGCTTTGCATTGCACTTGGTGATGTAAGGCTTGAATGCAGCTGCTTGGACATGAAAACCCATTCAATTAAGATCTCTAGGAACTGTTGTTGTGCTAAACTGAAGGCCACATGAAGTTTGGAGTTCTTTAGCTATTGACTCTGCAGACAGTTGGCGACTTCTGCGCAGTCTGCTCTTCAACATGCGCTGACCCCGCTCTGTCATTTTACGTGACCTACCACTTTGTGATTGAGTTGCTGTTGTTCCCAGTTACTTCCACTTTGTTATAATACCACTAACCGTTGACCGTGAAATATTTAGTAGCAAGGAAATTTCACGGATGGACTTATTGCACAGGTGGCAACCTATCACGGTACCATGCTTGAATTCGCTGAGCTCCTGAGAGCGACCCATTCTTTCACAAATGTTTGTAGAAGCAGTCTGCATGCCTAGGTGCTTGATTTTATACACCTGCGGCCATGGAGGGGATTGGAACACCTGAATCCAATGATTTGGGGGGGTGCCCCAATACTTTTCGCAAATATAGTATATCTCCCTCACTTTTGCCCTCTCAATATTATTGCACTTATCATCTCCTGCTCTTTCTGAGCCCACACAATATCAGCACTTCCAATTAACTGCAGCATCTGCCCTCATATAAATCCCGTTCACACCTTACTGCCATCACCCTTCTACTACTCCTAACGTCCGGGGATATTGGCCAAAACCCTGGCCCTCCATCAGCTATCTCTCACCCCTAGAATTGGCAGTCTGCCTTCCCTGGCAGCAACCATACTCCTAACATTCTTATCTCAAGCCCCCTGATTCCATGAATCAGTCCTCCCCTTATGTGTGCCCACTGGAATCCCTGCTCAGTCTCAACAAATTTGCCTCTGTCAATGGCCTCTTCCTCCTCAACTCCCTCAATGTTCTTGGTATTACTGAAACCTGGCTCCAGGAACCCAACACTGCCTCTCTAGCTGCCCTCTTCCATGGTGGCCACCTCTGGACTCACTCACTCAGATCCAGCGGACGAAAAGGAGAAGTTTGACAACTCTCTTTCTCTCTGTTCTTTTGAAGTGCACTGCATTTGTCCTTTTTATCCAGTTTATCTGAGGATTGGAGTAATTTAACAGCCTCCAAGCCCTGTGTCACGCTTTCTCGATGATTTCTCCACATGGCTACCTTACATTTTCTACTCTGAAGTACCCGCCATCATCCTTGGTTCTTTAACATTCAATGTTAACACTTCAGGCACTTCTCAACTACTCCACTTAACCTCTTTTAACCTAATACAACCACCACTCAGTCCAATGGCCAAACCCTCAACCTCATATTCTCCCATCTCTGCACTCCCTGCAACTTCTCTAACATTCCTTTTCCTCTCTCCGATCACAACCTTATCATTTTTACACTCTCCCTGTCTCCTACCTCCCATGCATCCTTCACTTCTTTATGATAAAATCAGATCACTGTCCTGCCCAAACCTGGCCACTTCTACCTACAACAACATACTTTCATCCTCCCTGGACACACTCGCGCCTCTCTCTATACGCAGAGCAAGGTCTCACCTGCTACAACCCTGGGAAACAGACGACACCAGAAGTCTCAGAAGATGCAGTCGTGCTCTTGTGCAGATGTGGTGTAAAACTAAATCCCTGTAAGACTTCACCCTCTACAAATCTGCCGTTCTCAAATACAACTCCTGCCTCCACACTGCTAAACAAACCTGCTACATCACTCTCATCAAATCCCTCTCATCCAAACCTTGTCAACTCTTTTCTACCCTTAATTCCTTACTCCACCCCCTACTGCTACCAGCCACCAACTTGCTTACTGCCCAGGAAATTGCCAATCATTTCAAAAACAAAATCCAGCATCCAGCTTTCTCCTCCAAGCTTTCTCCACCAAGTCCAACACCCCACTCAGCACTTTTCTCCTTTAACCCTTTTACCACTGAGAAAGTTGTCAAACTCCATTCCATTACATATCCTCATATCCTCACCATCCCTGGACACTGTCCCCTCAAAATTACTGCAACCACCTTCCGACTCCATCCTAAACTCTCTAACGCACATCTTCAACCTCTACCAATCCTTCGGCACCTTTCTGTCTCCGCTCAAATGTGCACTCAGTACATCTCAGTACACTTTTAGTGTTTCACATAAAACTCCGCTCCTCTTTCTCTTGGGGTACCCCAAGACTCTGCCCTTGGGTCCCTCCTCTTCTCTCTCTATACCTCTTCCCTGGGCCAGTTGATAACCTCATGTGGCTTCCAATACCACCTCTATGCTGATGACACCCAAATCTATCTCTTGGCTCCTCAACCGCTCAATCTTCTTACGTATCACAAATTTACTGAGCGACATATTAGTATGGATGTGACAAAGGACGGAGTCTTGGAGTACCCCAAGAGAAAGAGGAGCGGAGTTGTATGTGACACTAAAAGTGTGCTAAGATAAGTAGATGGGTGGTGCTTTGGGGCAGGGGGGCCATGTACCCCATACTCATTCACATGGGGGGCTGGGATCTGGGGGCCCTCTTGGTAAAGGGGGCTTCCAGATTCCAATAAGCCCACCATCCGCAGACCCCCACAACCACAGCCTAGTGTTGTGGGGAAGAGGCCCTTGTCCCCATCAACATCCCCATGTCCCCACAAGGTGCTTTGGGGGGGAGCCCCCCTGCCCCAAAGCACCCCCCATGTTGAGTACATGTGGCCTGGTATGGTTCATGAGGGGGCGCTCGCTTTATTATGGTGCTGTTTTTTAAATGTGATTACTGCTTTTTTTTTTTTTTCAAACTCCAAACTTCACTATAGCTCAGAAATTCAGTCATTCCCCCCCCCCCCCCCAGCTAAAAGAGAGAAAGTTGTCTTTTTAGTTATTTCTCCAAGTTGAAAGAAACAATGTTTACTTTTAGTTTCTTAAAAGAAACAAGTTTCCTGTAACTCCGGGGAAAGTGACAGCTAATCTTGTGAGCTATAGTGAAGAAAAAAAAGCTGACAATTGCATTTAAAAAGCAGTACCGACACACACTTCATATTGCGAAAAAAATTTGTAAAAAATTTGTAAACCGAGGCATTATTTTCAATGGATTTTCATTTGTAAACTGAAAATTACGTTAACCGAGGCATTCATAAGCTGAGGTACCACCATATTAGTATTGCAGTCCTTTGTATTGGGATACATAGAACCAACATACATCTGAGTCGGCAACATAGCACAACATTTGTGTGACATTTAAGATATCTAACTAGTTACACTGACCTTGCCCAGGGACTTAGGGTTGATTCACACCACAGAAATGCAGGCTGGATGCGTGTGACAGCACAGTGGTTAAGTGGTTAGCACTGCTGCCTCAAAGCACTAGGGTCATTGGTTTGAATCCTATCCACGGCAATGAAGTTGCATGTTCTCCCTGGGCAGCTGCCCTCGCATAGACATGCTGGCATCTTTGCCTTCTGTCTAAATGAGAGAGAGAGCCTGAGAACCCTTTGGGCTAAATCACACAATGGGCACAATTCACTATGCAGTATCGTACCACATCCAAATATGCGGTGGGATGCGACACAGAATTTTTTATTAAAAACGTTTGCATTCCCTAAAAAACGCTACTAAATACCACAGGAGTTATTTTATCAAGTCAGGCGGCCTTTTAGTAGTGAAAACCAATGCAGTGTTCATGTTGCAGCTGGCAGCAGAGTTTCCCACTGACAGCTGAATATGAAAGAATTGGCGGCAATTAAAAAAAAAAAAAAGAAAAAAGAAAAAAAGCCCAGGGGCCACCACGGTCACATCCAAGCCGATTTTGAAATCGTGCGACATACACCACGTTCACATCAAGCCCAACTTTTAAAGCTTACAGTGAAGTTGCAGGATTTCAAAGTCGGGGGACATGCCGATTTTAAGTACGATTTGCAAGACATCTGACACAGATCTCTATGCAAATCACACAGAAAGTAGTGTATTCACTACTTTAGAAATCGGTGCGGCTCCGACCAAGTTTGAACCACACCAATATAAACGCTCAAATAGCGGTCACATCGAGTGCAACTTGGCATGCGATTTGCATGCCAAGTCACATCCTATTGTCCGCTATTACACACACTACTTCCTCTTTATTTGCACATTTGCTCCTGAGTATTGATGGGTCACAGATATTAACCATCCCAGCAGTTAGACCTTCATGTTTAAACTTTGCATATATGTACATATATACCGACTACAGTGTAGTTTACTGTACATTTCGTTACTGCACAATGCATTAGAGTGTACAATGCGTTGATGTACAATGCGTTTAAACCATAAGAAATGCATTCAGATCGCGTTAGTGTATAGTGAGTTACTGCGTTAGTTTAAAATGCATTAGAGTACAATGCGTTAGCATGTACAGTACGTTAGTGTACAGTGCATTAGTGTACAATGCGTTAGTGTAAAATTTGTTAGAGTACAATGCGTTTAAACCATAAGAAATTTATTCACATTCAGTAGGTGCATACTGCATCAGGTATGATGAACATCCAGTAATGTACTTCTTTAGGCACAAGATGGCAGTAATGATACAGGCCCTTGCCTTGCATTACACAATGTGGTGATGTTTTGGAGCCTGGACTGGTCTATGCTGCTGGGGATGATACTGCCATCTTGTGCCTAAAGAAGTACATTACTGGAAGTTCATCATACCTGGTGCGGTATGCACCTACTGAATGTGAGTGCATTTCTAATAGTTTATTGTGCAATAAAAGTTTTTAAAGGATAAAGCACTATGTCAAGCTTTTGTTTGAGGATCTATGGCTGACCCTTAGGCAGTTATCTGGAGGAGTACTCTCCTGCCCCCCCGGTTCCTGACTTCGGCTCTGTTCCTGACTCTGGCATTTCCTCCTGATCCTGTACCGCACTGCCGACTGTTATGAACCTGGCTATCCTATGACTCCATACATGGCTACATACCTGGCTCTGCTGTGCATCTGACAATCCACTGTACCTGCCTGGTCTATTTCCACAGTACCCAAATCAGAGGATATCCTGCTTATCAAGGTCATCATCTGCAAGAGCCGCAAGCAAAAACCTGGCACTCTTGTCCCCCTGGTCCTTAGACGCCCTCTGTTCCAACCTCAGCGGGCTCAGGATTAGTGACACAAGTGAGGCCGACCTCATCAATTCTGTCTCCCATCAGGTACGTGACAGGAGGCCACCTGACCCCTGGTATAGTTTAACTACTGCCTTTTCTTCTTGGATAGTTCCCAGGAGGTGAAGTGGGGGAGCAGAACAAGTCTGGATCCACCATCCACCACTCTATGGTAACATATTCTTTTATTGCTTTGATCAGTTCAGGCAGAGGCAGAGCCACCCCCAGGTAAAGCATACCTGTCTGGTGACTCCGAGGAGCATGTGCACACAGTGCCAACAGTACCTGTTCCGCTGGATTAACACCTCTACTACCCATGGTTGTTCTGTTACGGTAGCATTAGTACAAAAATACAATCCTTCATTTTCTTTTATTTCAAATGTGTATGTTGCTTGACCCTCTAGAGTAGTGTCCATTGTCCAATAAAATGTCCCTGCATCTGCTGCCTTCGAGCAATCATGGACCATCTCTATTGTCCATAAGACCTCTCTATACCCTTTTGATGGCTGTGAATAACAACACACCAGGGGGTGAGTGAATTCTGCTTGAATTAAAGGCACATCTTTCCAGAAAAGGTGCAGAGTTCCATTTTCAGATATCATTCCTTCCTTATTAAGCACCCGAAGTGCCAATGTAGTTCCTGTAACAATTCCTTCAAGAGTCTTAATGTCCAACCTTACTTGCCCTCCAACTGAGGGTGTTGGTGAATTTTGGTCTGGAGCATTAGACAAACTCTCCTCTCCTTCCTCTTCCTCTGCCTCTGTTGTAAGCATAGGGATGCCAGGGATCTCACCATCTGCTTTCGCTTGCAGCCTTGGATTCCTGGATAACAGGGTCACCACCAGATTTACCCAAAGTAGGTACATGACTGTCTCCTGAACTTTCCCAACGGAGTGGCATATGCACATGCGTCACAATAGCATGTTACAGGATGGTCCTCATTTCCTATGGAAGAAATCATTCTTGTGAATATCAAGTTACGGTTTTATCTTAACACTAACTCCAAGGGTTCACTTCACTCCTTAAACTTATTTATATTATCTTAACTTATTGTTCCTAAAGAGAAAAACGTTGTTGCGCTAACCCCACAGTTAGTGTATTGTTAATGTTTACTACCTAAGGAAGCATTTTCCAGATGGCACATTCCGCCACTTGTCCTCTCCAGCCACTACAATAATCAGGGTACTGTCATCACTGGAGGCTATGATTTCAGCCTGCAATGGGGGACCATTTTCCTGGCGCTACCATACTCAGGTGCCAGCTCTCAGGATTCCTTTACCTGTAACAAGTGCCAGAGCCGATGTAGGAGGTGGCTCCTCCACCTGTAGATATGTCTGAAAGCATGTGACCTGTACAGTCACGGTTTAGCATTCTCTGTAGCAGGGTCAAACCACTAGCCAGTGGTCTGTCATTAAGTTGTTTAACTGCTAGGGGAAGGTGAGTCATCCAAGCACGCAACTCTCCTCCTCCTAGTTTCCTTAATTGCTGTTTAAGTAGGCCAACCATGTGTTCCATGAGGTCTGAGGCCTGTGGGTAGTATGGGATATAGTATACCCACTGAATATCATTTTCCTCAGCATATTGTTTAACTTTGTTTCCTGTAAAATGCGTACCAATATCAGATTGTACCTGCTGAGGTGATCCATACATAGCTGCTACTCTCTCCAGAGTAACAATGGTGTTATCTTGATTTGCCCTGCAGCAGGGTTGGGCCACTATTAGTCCTGAAAAGGTGTTTACAGCAACACAAATGTGTTGGCAATTTGTGCTATTGTGAAGGATCCCTGCATAATCTATTTGCCATGTATGCACAGGCCCTTTTCCTCATAGCAATTTACCATAGGGCTGGAGACAAGATCTTTTCCTGTGCTGTTGACAAACAGGACATTTGGAAATTACATTTTTAATGATGTCAATGGTGAGCCCCAACACTCTTTGCTGTGCCCACCTGTAAGTGGCTTTTTCTCACAGGTGTCCGCATTTCCCATTTTTGCCCAAGCAGCCAGTCCTTCCATCGCATCCATGTCCGGGGGGGGGGCAGCCACTTCAGCCACTTTGGCCCTTTGGTCAGCTATAGAATTAAACAGATGTTCTAATGAGTCAGTCCCACAATGGGCATCTACATGGTGCACCATGATGGTGCCTTGGGATGCTAAGTCCCAAATCTGCTGCCACTATTCCTTTCCCCACATTTCTTTAGAGTGAATCATAAAATCCTTACCAGCCCATGTGGGCATCCATATCGCCAGGCCATTAGCCACTGACCATGAGTCTGTATACAGGTGACATTGACCAGGCATTTCTTTTACAAGGGCTAAATACACTGCATATTGACTGCTGTTACCTGTTCCTTCTTCCTGCAAGAATTGTTTAACAGGCCCGTAGGCTACAGCTTTCCAGTGAGGCTCTGCTCCTTTGTATTTAGCAAAGCCATCAGTGAACCAAGCATGTTGCTGCTCTTCCGGTGTGAGTTCACTGAAAGGCTTACCCCATTTCACAGGTGATTCCACTTGCTGATATGGATTATCTAAAGGGGTTGTTAGGGCCTCACGTGCTACCTGTTCATGAAAAGACACCTACAGGCCCTACTTTAGCCCTATCTTGTATGTACCATTTCCATTTAATGACACTGGCCTCTTGGGCATGGCCAATCTTGTGAGACTTTGGGGAACTCATTACCCACTGTATAATTGGTCTCAAAATCACAGAATGATTTAATGTCAATTATCCTGTGTCTATCAGTGGCCAGTAGCAAGCTAGCAGCTGTTTCTCAAATGCAGTATATCTTTCTCCTGCCTCTGGCACTTTACGGGTACAAAATCCCAAAGGGACCCGCTTCCTGTCCTGTTTTTGCCATGAGCTCCAGCTAGCCCACTTATCTTGCACTGACACTTACAATTCTGTATCCCCATGGCCATAAGTCCAGGACTTTCTGGACTATGTGTTTGGATGTTTCAAAAGCCAACTGTTGTTCCCTCCCCAATCAAATTCCTTCTTTTTACTGGTAACTTGATATAGGGGCGCTAAAACCTAGCCCAAATGAGGGATGTGTTGTCTCCAAAATTCAAAGAGCCCAATGTATCTTTGTTCTTCAGTTTTATTTTGCGGCTCTTTAAGATCTAGTATGTTCTGTCTAGCTTTGAGGGGTATTTCTCAGTTTCCACAGTGCCATTGAATACCTAGAAACTTCACTGTTTGGAAGGGACCTTGTATCTTATCTGGGTTAATCTCCCACCCTTTTTGTTTCATATGGTCAACTATCATGGCTAGAGTGTCTGCTACCCCCTGCTCATCTGAGCCTTGAATGAGAATGACATCTATGTAATGTTGTATCTGGAGGGAGGGTTAGCTCCGCCAGATGTTCTGCCGCCAGCCAGTGGCAGATGGTGGGAGAATGTACATAGCCTTGGGGTAACCTGGTACAGGCAACCTGTCTGCCATTCCAGGTAAAACTGAATTGTGCCTGGCTCTTTTCAGCTATAGGAATGAAGAAGGCCAAATCTAAGGCCCCATACCAAACACCTGAGTGTCTTTGTATGTTTTCTATAATTGTGACCACATCAGGGACTGCTGCTGTCAATGGTGGGGGTCACCTTATTGAGTGCTCGGCAGGCCACAGTCATGCGATAAGTACCGTCCAGTTTATGCAATGGCCAAATAGCTGAATTCCAAGCAGAGGCAATTGTCTTTAAAACTCCTGCTTTGAGGAGGCCCTTAATTGTTTGAGTAATCTCCTGATGTCCACCATGTATGCGATACTGTTCTGTGTACACCTTTTGTGTTGCGGGGGGCAATACTACTGGTGGTATCTGTCATGTACCTACCAATATCTCCTTAGCTTCCCCTAATTCAACTTCAGCTTTGTGGACTCTGAATGCATAAGTGCCATCTGTTAAATGCAAGGTCATACCTCTCAGGATGTCCATCCCAATAATGTATTCCTTGATTGGCACAAACAAAACTTTGTACTTTTTACAAGGGTTTTTTCCTATCTGTAATTCTACCTCAGTACTAACTGCTTTTACCTCCTTACCTCCTAGTCCTGTGACTACTGCTGGGATTCCCTTGTACTTTCTAGGGTCTCCATAAATGTAGCCTCCGCTCCCGTATCCACAAGTGCACTGTCTGAATATTACCCTTCCTCCAGCGGACAGTTAATTCCACATGGGGGTGGGTTTCAGCAATAAAAACAAAATTAATTGGGGGAGGTTTACCAAATTTACTTTATGAATACTTGGGGCACGCGGGGCTTGGCCATTATCCTATTTTGGAAAAGCGTCTAGCTGCCCACTAGCCTGTTCTTCCAACAACCTGTCAAGTAAATTAAAATTACTGGCATTCTCTTTAATGGTCTCCTCAAATATTTTGTTATGGTGTTGCAAGATCTCCTCACTGTTAGCATCAGAGCCTGAGCGGGCCAGAGCATCTAAGGCACCATCCAGTCTTTTCCCCAAAATTATAATTTTACGCCCTAACCAACTACTGGGGAGTTACCAGTGCTGGGGGTCGAGTGCCATGGGTGCTGGGGGTCGAGTGAGTGCTCGCTGTGACTTTAGGGAGTGACAAATCCAGTACAGGAGAAGGCGGTGGGGCTGAGGGCAAAGTGGGATGCAACCTCTCTGTCCCCAAAAGGTGACTGTTTAGATGAGGACATATCCATGGGTGGGGCTGATGTGAACACAAGATCTGGTTTCTGTCTCATAATATTCACCATGGTCTTATGCAATCACTTCTTTCTATACAGAGCATAATATTTTTCTATGTCCATGCCATCTATCTGTTCTCTAGGTGCACCATTCTTTATTAGTGCAGAGAACAGCTCACCACGGCATGGCATCAGGTTCCCCTCACTACGCCTCGGGGGCTGATTAATCTGTGGTCTGAAAAATTGAGGGTGCTGTGGAGAACGCAGTTCCCCTTTCTCAGACCAACTCTCCTAACTGTAGCAAGGATTCAGCAACTGCCCTTAATGGCTGACCTGTCATATTTATCAGCAGGGTCACCCCAACCTGTTTATAAGGAGCAGGGGCATTTTTAATCATTGCCTTCCATACTTGAGGAGTTAACGGGCATAACATTAAATCTGGCAACCGGTTAAGCTCTATAGCTAGTCTAGCAGTCTCCAATTTCATCCTCCTGACAGCATCAGATAAACCGTTCCAGGGCTTAACATTAACAGGCCAGTCAATTTGTGTAGGGAAGTGGTGCCAAAGACCTCTCTTTATTATTATTAAAAGGCTTTCTACCTGACCTGCCTGTCCCTCTCTAACTGCCTGCTGCACAACTGCTTCATTAGTTATTAACCACTTGCCTACCGGGCACTTATACCCCCTTCCTTACCAGGCCAATTTTCAGCTTTCAGCGCTCTCACACTTTGAATGACAATTACTCAGTCATGCAACACTGTACCCATATAAAATTTTCGTCCTTTTTTTCACACAAATAGAGCATTATTTTGGTGGTATTTACTCACCACTGGGTTTTTTATTTTTTGCACTATAAATGAAAAAAGACCGAAAATTTTGAAAAAAAAATGAGTTTTTCTTAGTTTTTGTTATAAAATTTTTCAAATAAGTAATTTTTCTTCATATATCTTCACCAAAATTTATACTACTACATTTGTTTGGTAAAAATAACACAAATCAGTGCATATTATTTGGTCTGTGTGAAAGCTAGAAAGTCTACAAGCTATGGTACCAATCATTGAAAATTGGTCACACCTGATGTACCGATGCCCTATCTCATTTCTTGAGGCCCTAACAAGCCAGAACAGTACAAATACCCCATAAATGACCCCTTTTTGGAAAGTAGACATTCCAAAGTATTCAGTAAGAGGCATGGTGAGTTTTTTGAAGCTGTATTTTTTCCAAAAATTCTTTGGAAAATTAAATTTTATTTTTTTTTTTTTTTCCCAAAAAAATTGGCATATTAACAAGTTATTTCCCACACACAGCAAAGGCATACTTGCAACTACACCCCAAAATATTTTCTGCTGCTTCTCCTGAATATAATGATACCAAATGTGTTAGACTTTTGAACATCCTGACCACATAGAGAGGCCCAACATGCAAGGAGCATCAACAAGTGTTCTAGGGACATAAATTACACATCTAACATCTTCACTACGTATTACAATTTTGAAGGCCTTAAAGCACCAGGACAATAGAATTACCCACAAAATGACTCCATTTTGAGAAGCAAACACCCCAACCTATAATCCATGAGGTATAATGAGTCTTTTGAACATGTCGTTTATTTCCAAAAGTTTTCGGAATATGCGGGAAGAAAATGAAAATATATTTTTTTTACACAAAGTTGTACATTTATAAGATATTTCTAAAGCATAGCATGTAAATACCACAAAATACACTCCAAAATACATTTTGCTACTCTTCCTGAATATAACGATACCAAATGTGTGAGACTTTTCCGCAGCCTCACCACATAGAGAGGCCCAACATGCAAGGAGCACCATCAGGTGTTCTAGGGACATAAATTGCACATTTAACATCTTGACTACCTATTACACTTTTGAAGATCTTAAAGCACCAGGACAATTGAATTACCCGCAAAATGACTCCATTTTGAGAAACAAACACCCCAACCTAACTTCCATGAGGCATAATGAGTCTTTTGAACATGTTGTTTATTTCCAAACGTTTTTGGAATATGCGGGAAGAAAATGAAAACTTATTTTTTTTCCACAAAGTTATCCATTTATAAGATATTTCTAACACATAACATGTAAATACCACAAAATACACCCCAAAATACATTCTACTACTCCTCCTGAATATAACGATACCAAATATGTGAGACTTTTCCGCAGCCTGACCTCATAGAGAGTCCCAACATGCAAGGAGCACCATCAGGTGTTCTAGGGACATAATTTACACATCTAGTATCTTGACTACCTCTTACACTTTTGAAGGCCTTGAAGCACCAGGACAACTGAATTACCCACAAAATGACCACATTTTGAGAAGCAAACACCCCAACGTATATTCCGTGTGGCATAATGAGTCGTTTGAACATGTCGATTATTTCCCAAAGTTTTCAGAATATGCGGGAAGAAAATGAAAACATATTTTTTTTTACAGAAAGTTGTTCGTTTATAAAATATTTCTAACACACAGCACGTAAATACCCAAAAAAAACCCTCAAAATACATTCTGCTACCTCTCCTGAGTATGGCAATAGCAAATGTGTGAGACTTTTCTACAGCCTGGCCATATACAGAGGCCCAACATCCAAGTAGCACCTTTAGGCGTTCTAAGGGCAAAAATTACACATCTAATTTCTTGACAACCTAAAACACTTTTGATGGTTTTGGAGGACCAGGACAAAGGAAGCACCCACAAAATGACCCAGTTTTGGAAAGCAAACACTCCAACGTATTTTTTAAGAGGCATAATGAGTCTTTTGAACATGTCGTTTTTTTCCACAAGTTTTCAGAAAATGTGGAAAAAAAATTAAAACTTTATTTTTTTACACAAAGTTGTCGGTTTATAAGATATTTCTAACACATAACATGTAAATACCACAAAATACACCCCAAAATACATTCTGCTACTCCTCCTGAGTATGGTAATACCACATGTGTGAGACTTTTCTACAGCCTGACCACATAGAGAGGCCCAACATGCAAGGCGCACCATCAGGTGTTCTAGGGACATAAATTACACATCTAATATCTTGACTACCTATTACAACTTTGAAGCCCCTGAAGCACCAGGACAATGGAATTACCCACAAAATGACCCCATTTTGAGAAGTAAACACCCCAACATATATTCTATGAGGCATAATGAGTCTTTTGAACGTGTCATTTTTTTCCACAAGTTTTCGAAATATGTAAAAAGAAAATGAAAACTTTTTTTTTTTACACAACGTTGTTCATTTATAAGATATTTCTAACACATAGCATGTAAATACCACAAAATATACCCCAAAATACATTCTGCTATTCCTCCTGAGTATGGCAATACCACATGTGTGACACTTTATAACAGCCTGGCCGCATACAGAGGCCCAACATCAAGGTAGGTGTTCTAGGGACATAAATTACACATCTAATTTCCAGACAACCTATCATTTTTGAAGGCCCTTCATATTTCTAACATATAGCATGTACATACCAAGAATTACACCCCAAAATACATTTGAGAAAATGGTAAGCAAAAGATTACCTGTGGTTTTAGTAGTGCAGTTGTCCACAGAGGAGAGCATTGATCCAGGCAGCAGGCAGGGATGTGGTCAGCTACATCAAAAGCAATTGTCCAGGCAGCAGACAGGATTATTGTCCATTGTCAGTACAGGAAGCAGGCAGATATATCATCAGTGCAGCCAAACCATTGGTCCAGCCAGCAGGCAGAGATGTGGTCAGCAGCCAAAGGATTGTCAAGGCAGAGACACAGCATAGCCAAAATATCAGTCCCAGTAGTAGTCAGGAACATGGTCCATGGTACAGGTAGCAGGCAGAGGCGTGGTCAGTTCATGTGTCAGGCAGCGGCATGTTGGCAATAAGTTGGCAGCAGGCAGAAATATCAGGTTTAGGGCCCCGTCAGCTAAGACAGGGGTAGAGGCTTCGTCCCACCCATCTCTTCGAAGCCTCCGGACTAACAGACCCTTTTTCGGGAATTATAAAACCCAGAGAAAACCAAAAACTTAGTTTTCTCCACTCCGAAAAACTATTCTGAAGCCCCTCACATATGTGAGACCCCTGTATTATTTTGAATCATAATACTACAAAAGCAGGGCAAAAGAACAGTCCAAGCGGCGGGCAAAAAACGTGGTCAATTAACAAGCCGAGGTCAGTTCTGATGGAAAGCAGAGGCATCGTCAATAAACAGGCCAGGGTCATTTCCAGAGCAGGCAGAGATATGGTCAGTTTAGGCGGCAGGCAGAGGCGTGGTCGAATAACAGGCCAGGGTCAGTTCCAGAACAGGCAGTGGTATGGTCAGTTTAGGCAGCAGGCAGTGGCGTTGTCAAATAACAAGATAGGGTCATTTCAGGAGCAGGCAGAGGCATGAGGAGTGAATGGCAGGAAATTCATAATTACGTTTACCATACTTCACTAATATTTTACAGAAGTATGGTAACGGCGGAAACAGTAACCTATGCAGAGGCCTGGTTGGGAAGGACACTGAGGACAATAAAAGCTGGTGTCTCGTCTAACTCCTCTTCTGGTGCACACCCGACATTTTTTTTGACGTCTTTGACCTCCTTCTCTGCGAGGGACTTTTTCAGGAAAATGCTGTTCCTGGAGTCTACTCACTACATCTGAGTGAACACTTTCTGGTGGGCCTCCAGGGTACAAAAGGGCAGTGACAATTTCTTCCTGATACCAAAGAAAGGACATGGGTGTCTCGGTGGATTTCCGGTAGATTATATATGTGTTATAAATGGCCAAATTAAAAAAATAAATGGAGACTTTTTTATACCAATGGTGGGTTCTTCTTACAGCAAGGTAGGGCTGGATCATCTGATCATTGAAGTCAACTCCCCTCATGAATAAATTATAATCATGGACACATTCTGGTTTTTGGAATGTGCCATTTCCTCTGGTGATTTGCACGTGGTTGTCATTATGAATTGATGAGAGCATGTAGATGTCTCGTTTGTCCCTCCACTTCAAAGCCAATATCTCTTTGTTCCGCAAAGTCACCGACTCCCCTCTCTGTAGTCTTGTGTTCACCAGCCTTTGCGGGAATCCCTTCCTATTCGATCTCACGGTGCCACATGCTAGTGTTCTCCTTCGGTGAAGATTGCGGAAAAGGGGTAAGCTGGTGTAAAAGTTATCAACATAGAGATGATAACCCTTTTCAAAGAGTGGAAACACAAGCTCCCAAACAACTTTTCCACATGCTCCAATATAATCTGGGCATTCAGGGGGATGCAGTTGGCTGTCCTTTCCTTCGTACACGTGGAAGGTGTACACGTACCCCGTGGCTCTGTCGCATAACTTATAAAGTTTAATCCCATATCGGGCCCTTTTGCTGGGGATAAACTGCTTGAAACTCAGCCTGCCATTGAAGGGGACAAGTGACTCATCCACGCAGATGTGTTTGTCTGGGACAAATAATTGGGCAAATTTATCAGAGAAGAAATTAAGGAGTGGCCGAATTTTATATAGTTTATCATATTCTGGGTCATTTTGGGGAAGGCACTGGGTGTTATCGTTGTAATGCAGGAACCTCATGATCATTTGATATCTTGTTCTGGACATGACTGATGAGAAAACTGGCATGTGATAGATTGGGCGGGTAGACCAGTAGGAGTGTAATTGATTTTTTTTTGTGAGTCCCATATTAAATGTGAGGCCCAAAAATGTTTTAAATTCCTCCACTGTCAACTGCTTCCATTGATAGGGACGGGCATAACATGAATCTGGGTTTGTAGCTATGAACTGTTGGGCATAGAGGTTACACTGGTCCACAATTAAATTTAGAAAGTCATTGGTAAAAATTAAATTAAAAAAATCAATAGGGGCAATATTTTCTGTGTTTACCTGGACTCCTGGCTGGGCAGTAAAAGGGGGGATGTTAGCTGCTCCAGAGTTAGAGGGAAGCCATAGGGGGTTTTGAAGGGCATATGGAAGAGTGGCATGGGTCCTAACCCTTTGGGGCTGAGGTAGCACCTGACTAGGACCTGGTCTTTCTTGACGTCCTCCATTTCTTGTGGAAGCCACTGCTCTGCTAGTGGATGCCACCGCGCTACTTGTGGTAGCCTGCTCCTCACCAGAACGCCTTCGTTTGATGGGCACAATTTCCTCCTCCTCCGATGATGATTCTGTAACAGATCCACTGCTTAAAACGGGCTCATACTCCAAATCAGAACCACGCTCATAATCCAAATCAGAATCATGCTCTGAGAGCTCCCCGCTGCTCTCGTCGGTCATGGATAAAATTTGGTACGCCTCCTCGCAAGAAAATAATTTTTTGGACATACTGGGGCAGTTGAGGCTGCACTGATGGGTGCTGATGAGGCTGCACTTGTGGGTGCTGATGGGGGTACACTGCTAGGTCCTGGCGAGGGTGCGCTGATGGGGATCCACTGATGAGAGTGCACTGACGGGTGCTGATGAGGCTGCACTTGTTGGTGATTATAGGGGTGCACTGCTGAGCACTGATGAGGGTGCGCTGTTGGGGGTGCACTGATGGGTGCTGATGAGGCTGCACTAATGGACACTGATGAGGTTGTACTGATGTGCAATAATGGGCTGCACTGATAAACTGCCACTGATGTGCTCTGATGGGTGCTAATGAGGATCCACTGATGTGTATGAATAAGTGGCACTGATGTACACTGATAAGCTGCAGTGATGAAGCCGCACTGGTGGACACTGATGAGCACTGATAAGCTGCAGTGATGAAGCAGCACTGGTGGACACTGATGAGCCCTCACTAATGGGCACTGATGAGCACTGATGAGCCCTTGCTGATGGGCACTGATGTGCACAGATTGGCACTGATGAGCACTGATATGCACAGTTGAGCACTGATGGGCACTCACTGGTGGGCACTGATGAGCACAGATGGGTACTGACAGGCACCGATGAGCAGATGGGCACTGATGTGCACTCACTGGTGGACACTGATGAGGACAGATGGGCACTCACTGGTGGGCACTGATGAGCACTGACAGGCACCGATGAGAACTGATGTGCACTCACTGGCGGGTACTGATGAGCACAGATGGGCACTCACTGGTGGGCACTGACATGCACAGATGGGCACTGACGGGCACCGATGAGCACAGATAAGCACTGACGGGCACAGATGAGTACTCACTGGTGGGCACCGAGGAGCACAGATGAGCACTGATATACACACTGGCATTCACTGTTGGGCACTGATGAGCACAGATGGGCACTGACAGGCACCGAGGAGCACTGATGGGCACTGATGTGCACTCACTGGCGGGTACTGATGAGGACAGATGGGCACTCACTGGTGGGCACTGACATGCACAGATGGGCACTGACGGGCACAGATGGGCACTCACTGGTGGGCACCGAGGAGCACTGACAGGCACTGATATACACACTGGCAGGCACTGATGAGTACAGATGGGCACTGTAGATCACAGATGGGCACTGATGAGCAAAGATGGGCACTGTAGATCACAAATGGTCACTGTAGAGCACAGGGCACTGTAGATCACAGATGGGCACTGTAGAGCACTGATGGGCACTGTAGATCACAGGTGGGCACTGTAGATCACAGGTGGGCACTGTAGAGCACTGATGGGCACTGTTGATCACAGGTGGGCACTGATGGGCACTGTTGATCACAGGTGGGCACTGTAGAGCACTGATGGGCACTGTATAGCACTGATTGGCACTGTAGAGCACTGGTGGGCACTGTAGAGCACTGATGGGCACTGTATAGCACTGATGGGCACTGTATAGCACTGATTGGCACTGTATAGCACTGATGGGCACTGTAGATCACAGGTGGGCACTGTAAAGCACAGGTGGGCACTGTAGATCACAGACAGGGCACTGTAGATCACAGTCAGGGCACTGTAGATCACAGTCAGGGCACTGTAGATCACAGTCAGGGCACTGTAGATCACAGTCAGGGCACTGTATATCCCACTCACAGTTGTAAGAACCGATTCTCTCTCCTTTCCTCACACTCGGTATTGGTGTGAGGAAAGGAGAGAGAAAACCCAGCCATGACCCTGCTGTGTTTACATTTGTGATCGCTCTGTCCAATGAAGAGCGACCACAAATGTAATCAGCAGCTGTAAGTGGCTGTTCACCCCCCTCTTCCTAATGTCCTGTGTCCGAGGGACACAGCCGTCACGGACAGTACCCGATGCGCGCCGCCGGGGGCGCGCGAGAAGCGCGATCACGGGAGGACGTCATATGACGCCCTCCCAGAACTGGCCGGCCGCGGTGAAGCCGTCATTCAGCTATGCGCGGTCGGCAAGTGGTTAAAGTAAATTTAGGGCAGTCTACTCTGTCTAACAGGACACTGGCTACCCCTCCCTCATATAAACAGACAGCCCAGGCATCCTGTTTAAAAGTTTCAATAATGTGTTGTAATTCTTGGTGACTGTAATCTTCAGTCACATTTTCATGTCTAATGGGGACAAAATCCTGATCCAGGGATGTTTGATTCCTATCAACCGACGTCCAGGACATGTAGGTCCGGGCGCCGGGCAGGTAGTTTTTCTCCTCCTTTAGCCCTGCTGTGGGCAAGCAGCAGGGCTTACCTGTCAGGTGAAGCAATCGGCAGCAGCGCTGCTGCGGATTGCTTTCACATAGTGCAAGCCTCTCCGCACCCCGGGCGTGAGGTTTTCCGGGCTCCGCTTGCCCACCTGTGGACCCAGCTCGCCATCAGCTAGAGAGGAGAGAGAAGATCAGACAAGTCTGCTCCCCTTCTTGTGCTGACCCAGAAGTGATGTTATGATGCAATCCCCTGGAATTAATGTAATATGGTGCAGAAGTGCACCACATTACATTCAGTGGAGCAGAGGGAAGACATGCAGGGTCTTTTAGACCTTGTATGTCTCAAAGAGAACCTGTCACCTTTGTCCCCTATGTGATGAAAAAAAAAGTGAAAAAAAAATTTTTTTTTTAAATTGTAAAAAATGAAAGTTACACCCAAGCACATACCATCCTCCCCAAAAAATATTGAGGCCCCCACCCCACTTATACACCCGTACAAACGTAAAAGCACACGCTTGGGCACCTACACTTGAAACTGTCGATTGCGATACACGTCACATATCACCATGCACGCCAGAATGAGAGCAATAATTCTAGCACCAGACTTCCTCCGTAACACTAAACTGGTGACCTATAAGGAGCTTTAAATGTGTTGACCTATAGAAAATATAGGGTACTGAAGTTCGTCGCCATTTCATGAGCGCACACAAATTTAAGGTTTTACAAGTTGGATATCTATTTACTTGCTGCAGCCTCATCTTTTATATTTTACAAACAAATAGGGTAATGTATTGCTTATTTGTGCCCTAAAATTAACTTTTATTTCTTACTAAAATTTTGTGGTAAAACCATGCGACATAAAAAATTGAAACTACCACTGTTTTATTCTAGGGTCTCTGCTTTCAGAAAAAATATCAAGTTTGGGAGTTTTGTGTAATCTTCAGGCCTAAAATGATTTTTTAAATGTGTGCAAAAAATGCAAAAACGGCTCTTGCAGCGACAGGGATAAAGTATAAGCCCTGACCCACCCTTTCCTGATGAGCAGCCAATCGTTGTTCATCACACTGCAAGGTCTCTCCCCTCCCTGCTAGTCCCCGGGTGCAGTGCTGAAGAGAGGCAGGGAGGAAGGAGGAGATAAACAGCGCAATGGTAAAAATATTACACGTTTAAGTCGCCTTAAAGCCTCTTTTGTTATTAAAAGCCCCCCCCCCCCCGACATTCCTAAACTCACCTCCAATTTAAATATGGTTTTGGTTAAAAAAAAAAAAAAATTAGCAGGACAAGCAGATTGTCATGAGGGACAATTAGATTCGGGCCCCAATTTAGTCCCTGGACAAGTAGTTTTTTCAAAAAGTTCCACACCCCTGGGATCACAAGCAGCTTTACGGCACTGAACAGGACATACAGTCCAGTCTTCAGACTGGTCAGATATGTCATCAATAATGCTCTCATCAGGCCATGTTAATGAAGATTCCCTGTTTTTTGGTACTTCTGCTAAGAAAGCTCTAATTATCTTGGGATCTATCTTATAGGAAATACATTTCATTTTCTTTCCATATTTTCCAAAAACTGACATGCTCAAAAGACTCATTGGCCCTGATTCACTATTGGGCGTGGGCGCATATTCATGGGCTTAAGCCCAATTTTCATGGGCGTCCATCTATTTTTTACCCTGCAACCTAATTCACTATTGACCAGAGCCCATAAGCAGATGCCCAATCTAATTCACAAAAAGACACACGCCCGGAATCAGACTCACAAAGCAGACTTGCTAAGAAGCACGTCTAACACCATGAAAAATCACTGCAGAGACATGTTCACTTAGAAATTTGCTTTGCCAAATATCAGGACTTCACTTTAAACAATATCTGCTATTTCCAAAAAAATTAAGAATGTGTTAAATCGTTTTTTTCAAGGAAATTGACACAGTAAGAATCTAGACGCCCGTGCAGTGTCTTTGGCAGATAGAACTGAGCATGTGCAGAACACATTTTAGACCTCTGCCATGGGCGTTTGTTTTTTAGCCACTGACTAATAGTGAATCTTACTGTGGATTCCTCTGACAGCCGGCACTCGGTCGTGACTACTGTGTTTAATAAACAGCACTCGGCATATCTTCATGTAATCTAATTAGATTTCCTTAGTTCTAGTGATTCTATTTTTGTTTCTTATACTTTATAATTATTTCTGTAATGATTTTACTTATTTTGAAGGTCTAGATAATATTTATTTTGACAGCTGAATGTAAAAATAAAGGTCCGCAATAAAAAAAAAAACAAACAGCGTGGGTCCCCCCTCTCATCCTTACCAAGCCCTTCAGGTCTGGTATGGATATTAAGGGGGAACTCCACGCTGAAATTTAAAAAAAAACAGCGTGGGTCCCCCTCAATATCCATACCAGACCTTTATCCGAGCATGCAGCCCGGCAGATCAGGAAAGGGGGGGGGACGAGCGAGCGCCCCCCCCTCCTGAACCATACCAGGCCACATGCCCTCAACATGGGGGGGGTGCTTTGAGGCAGGGGGGCTCCCCCCCAAAGCACCTTGTCCCCATGTTGATGAGGACAAGGGCCTCTTCCCCACAACTCTGGCCGGTGGTTGTGGGGGTCTGCGGGCGGGGGGCTTATCAGAATCTGGAAGCCCCCTTTAACAAGGGGGCCCCCAGATCCCGCCCCCCCCTACGTGAAGGCTTCTGCGGTACACGGTCCCGCAGACTCATTCACAAAAAAACTAAGTGTGGTGTAAAAAAAAAAACACAGTACAGGGTCTTTGACAAGTCCTTTATTAAAACAATGTCCCCCGAAGTAGATCCAACGTCAATCGCGGCGGCAGGGACCCGAAAAAAAAAAAAAAAAGGTTCTGCTCCCGTCCGAAGCTTCCAGCCTTGTGAAGAAAAGCCTAGCTGACATTTCTTATATAGGTATGGCGCGGGGCCAGCCGGGGACATCATCCCAGTGACCCGCCCCATGTCACATGCTTGCTGTTCCCGGCTGGCCCCGCCCCATACCTATATAAGAAATGTCAGCTAGGTCCCTGCCGCCGCAATTGACGTTGGATCTACTTCGGGGGACATTGTTTTAATAAAGGACTTGTCAAAGACCCTGTACTGTGTTTTTTTTTTTTTACACCACACTTAGTTTTTTTGTGAATGAGTCTGCGGGACCGTGTACCGCAGAATCCTTCACGTAGGGGGGGGGCGGGATCTGGGGCCCCCTTGTTAAAGGGGGCTTCCAGATTCTGATAAGCCCCCCGCCCGCAGACCCCCACAACCACCGGCCAGGGTTGTGGGGAAGAGGCCCTTGTCCTCATCAACATGGGGACAAGGTGCTTTGGGGGGGAGCCCCCCCTGCCCCAAAGCACCCCCCCCATGTTGAGGGCATGTGGCCTGGTATGGTTCAGGAGGGGGGGTAAGGGTCTGGTATGGATATTGAGGGGGACCCACGCTGTTTTTTTTTTTAAATTTCAGCGTGGAGTTCCCCCTTAATATCCATACCAGACCTGAAGGGCTTGGTATGGATGAGAGGGGGGACCCCACGCTGTTTGTTTTATTTTTTATTTAATTCACGGAAATAATTTAAAATTCAGCTGTCAGTGGGAAACCCCGATGACAGCTGAAACATTCCTTCTGTCCCTGCAGAGAGCTCAGCTATTATATTTGACATTAAAAAGTATAGAGACTGCAACATTGTATCTATTTGTATCCATTTCGGATATAGAGGTTTTTATTTGGATACATATAGATACAATGTTGCAACCTTTATACTTTTTAATGTCAAATATAATAGCGCAGCTCTCTGCAGGGACAGAAGTAATTACTTTGCTATTATATTTGCCAGCCATAGACGGGGCGAAAATCGAACAATTTTTTTACCATTGGTGGTAACGTGGGCCCATTGAACAACCGATTTTTCTTTTTTTTTTAAATGGTCAGTTTTCGCCCCATCTATGGCCTGCATTTTTCTTTTTCTTCTTTTTCTTCTTTTTTTTTTTATTCTTCTTTTTCATTTTCTTCTTATTTTTCTTGCAGGTCATGGCTCATGTGCAGATTTTTTATCTGTTAAAAGATCAGCCAATTTGCCGATCATTGCAGCTAAAATCGGCCGATCTGCAAAATCGGCCAATTTTTATCCAAATTTACCAATTAAAAAAAGTTGCAAAATCCCCAAAAATGGCTGACCAATTAACTAACGGCCCGAAAATCAGCCGATTTTTTTTTTTTTTTTTTTTTTTTTGCGGATGATTTTAGACCCATCTAAAGCAGGCCATAGATGGGTCTAAAATCGGCTGATTTTTCTGCCAAAAAAAAATCGAACGATTTTCGGGCCGTTAGTGGGTTAATTGGTCAGCCGTTTTTCGGGATTTTGGCACATTTTTTTTATCAGTAAATTTGGAACAAAAAAATTCCAACTTTACTGGTAAACAAACTATGCTAAAATCCCCAAAAATGGCCGACCAATTATCCCACTAACGGAAGAGGCCCTTGTCCCCATTAACATGGGGACAAGGTGCTTTGGGGGGAGCCCCCCTGCCCCAAAGCACCCCCCCATGTTGAGGGCATGTGGCCTGGTATGGTTCAGGAGGGGGGGGCGCTCGCTCGTCCCCCCCCCCTTTCCTAACCTGCCGGGATGCATGCTCAGATAAGGGTCTGGTATGGATTTTGGGGGGATCCCCAAGCTGTTTTTTTAATTTCAGTGTGGAGTTCCCCCTTAATATCCATACCAGATCCGAAGGACTTGGTACGGATGGGAGGGGGGACCCCACGCTTTTTTTTTTTTTTACATTCAGCTGTCAGTGGGGAACCCCGCTGACAGTTGAAACATTAACACATGGCTGTCGCTCCTACAATCCCGCATGAGTTATGTTATCAACTCATGCAGCATTTTAGTAGCGAAAACCAATGCAGCACTCATGTTTCAGCTGTCGGCGGAGTTCCCCACTGACAGTTGATGTAAAAGTATTGCAGGGAATTATAAACAATTTGTAAAAAATCCGGCGTGGGGTCCCCCCTCCCATCCATACTAAGCCCTTCGGGTCTCGTATGGATGTTAAGGGGTAACTCCACGCTGAAATTAAATAAAAAAACAGCATGGAGTACCCCCCAAAATCCATAACAGATACTTATCCGAGCATGCAGCCCAGCAGTTCAGGAAAGGGGGGGGGGACGAGCGAGCGCCTCCCCCCCCCCCTCCTGAACCATACCAGGCCACATGCCCATACCAAATTATTCAAACATTTGTAAACAGACCAATTAACTGAAATGGTTTGACATTTGTACCCCAAATATTACGTTCCCTGAGGCGTTGGTAAACCGAGGTACGCCTTTATTAGTATTGCAATCCTTTGTATTGGGATACATAGAACCAACATACATCTGAATTGGCAACATAGCACAACATTTGTGTCACATTGGAGATATCTGGCTAGTTACACTGACCTTGCCCAGGGACCTAGGATTGATTCACAACACAAATACAGGCTGGGTTAGCAATGTAGCTCTGTGGATTAGTGGTTAGCACTACTACCTCACAACTCTAGGGTTGTCGGTTTGAATCCCAACCCCGGTGAGGAAGTAGCATGATCTCCGTGTGTGGCTGTCTTCAAATAGATGTTCTGGCAACATCTTTGCTTTCTGTCTAAATGATCCCTAAAATGTGAATTAGAATGAGGCCTTGTCTGTTGAAACACCTTCAAATCTGCACCTTATGTGAATGTCATACAATGGGATAAGGTAAGAGCCTGGAGCACTAATAGATTTGATAATGATGGTTTACACTCCATCCACTTTTGTGAAGGATTTGGCAAGCAAAGAGCTGACAGAGAGAGAGAGTCTGCAAAGTTGCACCCTATTGTATGCTATTAGAGCGACCACATGGGTGTGTTTCAAACATTGATTTCTATAGTAGTACATGTACTACTTTAGTGGCAATTTGCATAGAGATGCCTGTGTATCAGATGTCTTGAAAATTGCATTGAAATGGTCAATTATACTGTAAGTCGCGTGATTTGTAAATCAGCTTTGCCCAGAGTGTAATGTTTGGTGATGTTTGATTTCTGGAGTGTTTTGCCAATTGATGGGAAATTCACCATACTAGTCAAATCGATTTGTCATTTTCAGTATTGCATACAAGATGTGGTCATGTGACTGTCTTACCTCATGCGAGAATCTGGAGGGAATTGTGACCATAGTAGCAATAAAGGTTCCAATTGGGGTTCCCTTTCACATCCCTGCTCAATGTTCTGTTGTATGCTGCACACGTACGTTTCACTGTATATATCTTTCTGATTTGTGGGGCCTGTATACCAAGGGTTAATGCAGGTAGGAAGCGGATTCATCAGGTGAAAACACTTTCACTGACCAAATTAAGGTCAGTGGTGGGTGTAGGCTTAATTGGGTGTGGGGCCTTGTTTGGCGTGCTCCAAATACAACCTAGCTTATATAAAGATGTGCAGTAGTGAGTGATTTGGCCTGTTACTAGGCCGTGTGGTTTGTGACCAAGTCCTTGCTTGTAGTGGTTTGGGGGAAGAAGAGATTTTGTGCTGAATTGCCCCAGACACCACTCAGGCTGTGTTTGGAAGTGGGCTGGAAATGTTTGCATATTTTTGGCCTTGTAAAGTGTGTTTGTGTGTTATTGCACAATGATTGTGTTTTTCTCTTTGCATTGAAAGCCTCACACATGTCAATCGTTTTGTTTAAAATCTGCTCGTTTTAATTTTGCTTGCTTGCTTTAGACTCCAATGCCTTTTTCTGACAAACCTGCTGACAAATGTATGTGTAGGGGATTTGTAGAGGTGGGAGGGTTTTTTTTTTCACATGCTTTGTTTTCTTGATATTTTGATCTGTAGACTTTTTTGGTGAATGGATCTTTATACTAAGTGATTGTGTAAGTAAATCTTATATGCATGAAAATGTTACTTGATTAATCTTCCCCTTTGTTTCCTGCTATAACCTGTGCACGCACAGTTCATTAGAAGTATCTTTAGATTGTAAGCTCTTATGAGCAGGAGTGTTTTATTTTTGCCACGTCAATCCTATTTTTGTGACTCACCAAGATATTGACTGTACCTACTTGTTCCTGCTGACCAAATAAATGAAGATATATTTGATCAATAAATGTTTGACCGATGTTTTTGTGTTTATTTTATGTTCAATATATGAACAACCTTAATAGTTACTGTGTATACTTATATAATCTGCTCAAATGTAGCTTGTAAGAGCGTGAATATGCAAGTGTGTGCAAACTGGCTTTTTCAAAACCAAAAAAAAACAACAAAAAACCCGCTTCCACCACAATATTGTTATGTACTAATGAATACGTCACATTCACTGTGCAGCCAGCTACAGGTTTTCTACAATTCGATTTACAGTAATAAAATAGTGCACACTTTGTTGATTTTTGGCCTTTGGCAACAAATATATATTAGCCAAGGTTAAAAAAACAAATCAATAAGAAACACATATTCGCGAAAGCTATCATAGCCGTGCATAAAAATGCACGATAGCTCACAAAAATGCGCGATCGCACACAAATAAGCGCCAAACAGGTGTCCCCATGGCGCATGAACGGCTATTCTCCCGGAGGTCCGTCATCACGTGCGCGCGCACCCGGAACTGGTTGTGGGGAGTGTAAGTGGATGAGAAGTGGTTGGAGGTTTTGTGTTGGTTGAAAATTTTGATAACTTTATTGGCATTTGGACATGGCGAGAGCACAGCTCTCAACTGAGGAGATGATCCTTATATGTAAAGTAAGTGTGGCCATTGCAAATATGTTTAACATCTGAGGGACAGGTAATTGCAATTTTTTGGGTGGGGTCTAGCAGAATCTCACTTGGTGCACATGCTACTTATCTGTACATTAGCTCCTGGGTATTGATGGGTCAATGATATTAACCACTTGCCTACTGGGTACTCCTACCCCCTTCCTGTCCTGGCCAATTTTCATCTTTCTGCACTGTTACCCTTTGAATGACAATTGTGCGGTCATGCCACATTGTACCCATCTTAAATTTAGATCAGTTTTTTCAGACAAATAGAGCTTTCTTTGGGTGGTATTGGCTTGCTGCTGTGTGTTTTTACTTTTTGCTCCATTAACAACAAAATAGCTCATAATGAATAACAGTCTGTTTATATTATAACATTTGGTAAACTGGTAATTTAGCAACACTGATGTGTGTTGATGAGGCAGCACTGGTGGGTGGCACTGCTGGCTACAGGTGGGCGGAACTGTTGGGTGGCACTGGTGGGCACTGATCATCGGTGCTGACCCCTGCTCTGATAACTGCTGGTTCTCGGCAGTACTGTCCACACATTCTGACAGCGTGATGAAAGTGCAGCCAAGAACCGGCAAATGCATTTCCCGGTGATCAGCGTGTCATTGGACATGGCTGATCACATGGTAAAAAGCCGCTGTGATTGGCCTTTTACCACATCATGTGATCAGCTGTGTCCTTAGGACACAGCAATCACGGAGCGCGCGTTCTGCCAGGATGTCATATGACGCCCTCCCAAAGCTGCCTGGATGCAGTGTAGCGTTATTCAGCTATCTGCGGTCACCAAATAGGTAACCAGCTAGGCTTTCATGGCTAATCTTTGAATATCTGGACATGTATACTGCGTATAATGCATTACATTCTACAATGTGTTGGTGTACATGTTATTACAGTGTGCAATGCGTTGCTGGATTCTGCATGACAGTGGACAGCGCATCACAGTGTGCAATGCGTAGCTCCAGCCTGCATGACAGTGTACAGTGCATTACAGTCTACAATGTGTGGGTGTACACGATATCACAGTGTGCAATGCATTGCTCCATCCTGCATGACAGTGTACAGTGCATTAGTCTACAATGTGTGGGTGTACACGGTATCAGTGTGCAATGCGTAGCTCTATCCTGCATGATAGTGTACAGTGCATTACAGTCTACAATGTGTGGGTGTACACGGTATCACAATGTGCAATGCGTAGCTCTATCCTGCATGATAGTGTACAGTGCATTACAGTCTACAATGTGTGGGTGTACACGGTATCACAGTGTGCAATGCGTAGCTCTATCCTGCATGATAGTGTACAGTGCATTAGTCTACAATGTGTGGGTGTACACGGTATCACAATGTGCAATGCGTAGCTCTATCCTGCATGATAGTGTACAGTGCATTACAGTCTACAATGTGTGGGTGTACACGGTATCACAATGTGCAATGCGTAGCTCTATCTTGCATGATAGTGTACAGTGCATTAGTCTACAATGTGTGGGTGTACACGGTATCACAATGTGCAATGCGTAGCTCTATCCTGCATGATAGTGTACAGTGCATTACAGTCTACAATGTGTGGGTGTACACGGTATCACAATGTGCAATGCGTAGCTCTATCCTGCATGACAGTGTACAGTGCATTACAGTCTACAATGTGTTGGTGTACACTGTATTACATTGTACAGTGTATTACAGTGTGCAATGCGTTGTACACTGCAGTTTGCACTAAAGCATTTTACACTCATGCACTGTACACACTAACGCATTTGACATTTCTAGTGTGCAATGCGTTAGTGTGCAATGCCTTCGACAGTACAATGCATTTGCAGTATTGGTGTATGTTTATTAAGCACAGATAATTCATCTGATTTTAGTTATCAAGGAGAAGTCTTCTCTGTCCCCCTGTTTATGAGGTGGAGGACAATTGTTTTCCGAAGAAGAGAGGAGACTTTTTTTCAAGGAGATCTGTATAGATTTCCAGAGATATGTGTAGATGGTTGAGGGGCTGCATGTGATCTCCGGAGATAATTGTGATTAACGATCACCTGAGTTAAACCAGTGAATGAAAAGTGTAAAAAAACATGGATTGAAAATAATCTGCACTGACCACTGTGCTTTGTCAAGCCACATATTGGCACATTCTGGTTTCACACAGATGCGATGTGAAATTTGCAGTGTTTTCTGTGCAAGCACTGCACCGCATCACAACCGCAACCCCTTCATGCCACCTGCTGCGGCTTTCTAGGTGAAGTTAACAACACACCAAAATTGGTACACAAAGCGTATTGCGATTTGCCAAATTGGATCGCATGCCTATTCACACCCATGTGCATACCCTGAAAAAGGGTCCGGCACATTTTTGGCCCGGATGCGGAGCAATTTGAGGTGTGCAAAATGTTTGTCTCTAATTGCAACGCACACAAATTGCATGTGATTTGCCCAGGAGTGCGGTGTTAGACCACAATGCATGTATGTGAAGCCAGAATAAAAGGATGTGGATTTTGTCTACTTTTACTTGCGCATGTTAACATTATGTAAGTGCATTTTTCTTCTGTTTAACATGCTATAGAAATGGAACATGCATTTGGATGTAGTGTTTTTGTATGTGCATTTTGGAAGTATTCTAACCACACATTGACCCTAGGGCCACACCATATCTTAAGCCGCGTTTGTCAGAAATGCTGTACAGGACATTTAAAGCGGATTTACACTCCACCTATCAAAAAATAACAGTCATCAGCTACAAAACCGGTAGCTGCTGACTTTTAAAAAGCAGCCGCTTACCACAGAGCAGCCAAGATCATTCATTTAGCTGCTCGCATGCCAGCATTCCTTGGCCCCTCTCTCCTGTCCATTGCTCCCCGAACAAGCACCTTGTTTTGGTGTGATCCCAAGAACACTCTTTCATGAGCCACGTAGACCAGAGAGGCAAGCTTTTCAAGCACATCATGAAATCAGGACGGGGCTCCACTTCAAGTAAGCATTAGTGTGCCTGGGGGAGGGGGGGACCTTTGGCCTTTCCGAACACAGTAGATGCTCCAAGAATGTTTCCTTGAACTCTTGAAATGGTTAAAAAGGAAAGACACTCTAGATAGCCTGCACTGAGAATTGACTGTCATGATGACGTGTCAATGATTATTTGCTCTCATTTTTCAGGAGTGGTACTGCTTGCGGTTGAAGCTGGTCGAAATCCACCTTCACGTCCTCCACTCACCTTCACTTGTGGCCAGTGGATATTTTGTGGCCCCAGGCAAGAACTGGCATCGAGGACCTTCATAAAGACCCTGGCATGCCAGAGGTGGTTTGGAAGCAGCACAGCAATTTGACCATCCCTTTCCTCTATGTTGGTTTTAGGGGTGCAGAATTGCTTCTCGTTCGTGAACGGACTGTCGCCGGATATCAGAGTCCCCATATTTTCAAGATATGTTTTAGCCATGTTGGCTTATTTTTATGTTGAGTCAATTAAAGACTATTTTTTGTTACCTTAAAAAAGTGTCAGATCCTCTTGATTGTATTCCCGAGACTTCAGATGGCCAGATAACATGCAATCTGAGGAAAAGTCAGTGCAATGTCCTCCACATGTAGCTAAAGTCTGTAATAGGAGGACCTACCAGAACAATGCATTCATTTGGAGTGGGCCAGGCCCATACAGTACATCATGGAGGTTTGCTATGAAGAAACATTAATGTTTGGATACTTGAGCTCATGTAGTTTGTTTCCAAATATTTCTGCCCATTGCAGCGTATTGACTATTGCAGCTCAATAAAGATCAGGCATATAGAAAAGTGTACCTTGTCCATAGAATAGCCACTAGGAGGTCCTATCTGGGCACACAGATCTGGCCTATGCATAATTGTGGAAAATGCTAATTCGGTCTGCTTTATAATATGAAGGGGTCAGTTCACGCTTGCTTCAGGGGAAACATTACAACGAATTTTGTTATTTTTCATAGGAAAACGTGGCCGATCCCTAGATGCATTGAGGTACATAGCAGAGGTTCAAGATACTCCATAGAAGAACTTATTGTTCTTCCTAACTATACAGGTGGCACAGACATAAGCATACACCCAGGGCCACTGTTAGATATCACGGGGCCCCATACAGCATACCTGACAGGCCCCCACCACCAGAGAAAATATCCAAATTATATATATGGTAAAAATACACATTTTCTTCATGGACACAATCACAAACAAATTCCTGTTCAATCCAAATGATAAAACTGTACTGAGTTAATAAATCAAACGTTGTGTAATTGAGGGCTCATTCACATGGGTGCTGTGGCCTGTAGAGTGTGAATCAGTGTTTGGTTTTTGTGGCTGTCGCCATTAGCATGCAACCTATGTTACACTATGTGAATACTGCAGATCCTAATTTGACAAGCATATGGTTGCAATTGTACAGCCCTGAACACAGTGAGCATTCAGGGCCACTTCCCCACGCCTTCACACTTGTCAGATTAAAACCTGTGTTCATACAGCTGCTGTGTCCCCATAGTGTAACAGGTGGCTCTAGCCACATAAACAACCCACTCATTTATGCTGTACAGGTCAGAGGACCTGTGTGAATGTGGCATTTTGTGTTTGTTATATTTATTTTTTCCCAAAGCCCATTGAATTCAATGGGCTGCTTAACATGTGGAAACATGCCACAATACTGCAGGCATGTTATTTTCCAAGTGTGTTGCACCTAGCCGCACAGTAGTGTGGTGCCATGCGTTTTTGTGGCTGTGAATGGGGCTGTTTTTAATAGACGTGTGTAGGTGCAATAACGTTTGATCATGGTACCTGCACACATCTACAGAGGGCATTGCATTTCTTTGCTGTGCTGGAAAATGTGTGTTCTTGCATGCGTTTCTGCACCACCAATGGTGTGAACAAGTCCTAAGGGCCAGTTCACACTATAGAAACAGTCTAGATGTGTTCCTGATGGGTTTTTTCATGCCCTTTTGGCATGCATGTTTAGTGTGTTCCAGTACATTTTGGATGCGTTTTGGACACGTTGACATTGCATTTTTGTATCCCTTACACTTATTATTTTCTATTTTCTTTGTATTCAATGTAGTTAGGGACATGTGCGTTTTAGTACATTCAAGGATGTTTCAATGTGTTCCAGTACAGTTCTGTGCAAAAACAATGCAGCGTGGTCAACTTTGTTTACAGCACCTGCAATGCATTGAAAATGCAAGCGCTGATGTGAACTATGACATTGACAACCATATAACCTTCTTTCTGTGCGTTTGTGATGCCGAAAAAGCAACTGAAACACATGTAGTGTGAACTGGCCCTAAAGGTTATTAGAGGTCAGGGAACAGGACTGACCAGGAATTGTGAATTCAATCAGACTAGTGGTGAGATACAATCAGCAATTGTATAATAATGTGAGATCTGAGCTGTAGCTGATAGAAAATGAGACACATTCACTTGATCAGTAAATAGATGGGTAAAGAGTGGGGCGGCGATCCATAGATTTGCATATGGGACAGGTGATGATGGGGTGGGGGAGGGGGTCAAGTTGTATAAGGAGACAGATTTAAAAGAGAAAAAAGTTACAATGAAATATACACTGCATGAAACTTGCACATTTCCTAATTGGCAGAAGAACAGTACGCAAGTAACATTCATCCACTTTCTAGTCATTAGGCAAAATCATAATTGATTGATCAATATTCCTGCCACAACCCAGAAAATTGATCTCCATTTTTTTGGGATGTTGCCAAGACTGGGATTAGAACCCATGACCCAAGTGCTGCAAGTTCTGAGCTCTAAACCACTGTGGGAGACACAGTTTGAGCTATAATGTAGAATAGTTACATTGTTTAAAAATGATAAAGCGAGCGCTGGTCAAATGATATAGACTAGTAAAATGGTATTACACAAGATAAATATAACCACGAACAGTAGTGCATGAACTCGTGAAAGGTCATCCACCCCTGTGACAGTGTACTACACTATTAAGCACCTTTCTGGCTCCTGTGGCTGAGCTAATTCCTCCCCAGGACCATTTGGGCACCCACCCTGATGGATGGATTGAGCTGGATGACTAACCCATAGCTGCCAGCATACCGCTGCACCCCCAGATGTGTGATGTGTATAACCCATGCACATTAATACTTTTGTTCTGGTGAGTGTAGACCAGTCCCAAGGGTGGTTTACCTTTCACGAGTTCATGCACTACTGTCCGTCACGGAGAGACCACACGTGCCATTCATAGGCACTCTCTGAGTTGGTACTCTCACACGAAGGACATTCCATTATTCAGGAATGATTATATGAACTTATTTTAGCACGATTTACCAGTTTACATCATTATTGCAATTCTTTGCACTTTTTGATTTTTACGTGCGTTCATTATTGATCACATGCATTTATAGCGCTGCACTTGTCTTTAACATAGAATAGTTATGTGATTAAAGAGAATGAAGATATATAACTATATTGGGAAATTAGAAGTATATAAATTATTTGAGATATAAGTGTGAAAATGTTTAACATTTGAAAATAGAATGTATGACATTCATTAGTAAATGCATTACTTTCCTGATCATTTTGGAGAAACAGCAAAAAAAAAATAGAAAATTCTAATACAGCTGTACTATTTATTACATTCTAAAAATTCTCTTTTGCTATCAGAAAAAACGCCAATGTTAATAAAACCTGTGCTTGTGCGCCATCTAGCGAATATATCCGGTATTGCACCTAAAAATGTGTCAGACGGGATACCACATTCACTAATGGCAAAGTAGAAGCTCGTTAATGAGCTTGCTAGACGCTGGTCAGACGACTGATTGATTGACCGGAGTCTGCCTGAATGGTCAGACTCTGCTGATACTCACATCTTAGTGAATCAGGGCCATTATGTCTCGTAGAATATACATTGGGGTGTTTGCATTCCAAAATGGGGTCATTTTGTGGGTAATTCTATTGTCCTGGTGCTCCAGGGCCTTCAAAAAATATGATAGGTAGTCAGGAAATAAGATGTGTAATTTATGCCTCTAGAACGCCTGTAGGTGCTACATGGATGTTGGGCCTCTGTATGTGGCCAGGCTGTCAAAAAGTCTTACACATGTGGTATCCTCATACTCAGGAGAAACAACAGAATGTGTTTTGGGGTGAAGCTGCAAGTATGCATATGTGAGAGGAATAACCTGTTAATATAGCAGTTGTGTGAAAAAAACACATTTTATTTACTTTCCTTATTTTCCAAAGAATTGTGGGAAAAAAATACAGGTTAAAAAAACTCACCATGCATCTTACTAAATACCTTGGAATGTCTACTTTCCAAAATGGGGTCATTTTGGGGGTATTTGTACTGTCCTGGCTTGTTATGCAGGCCATAGATGGGTCGAAAATCGGCCGATTTTTCTTTTAAAAAACGAAAAATCGGTTGTTCAAGTGGCCGACGTTACCACCAATGGTAAAAAAAAATCGGCCGATTTTAATCCCGTCTACAGCCGGCAAAAAGTGTCCCTGCAGAGAACTCTGCTATTTCTTTGACAGTTCCTTGACATTTACAGAGGTTGCAACAATGTATCTATTTGTATCCATTTAGGATACAGATGTTTTTATTTGGAAACAAACAATGTTGCAACCTCTGTAAATGTCAAGGAACTGTCAAAGAACTGTCAAAGAAATAGCGGAGCTCTCTGCAGAGACACTTTTTGCCGGACTGGAATTCCTCCTCCTCCTCCTCCTCTTTCCTCCTCCTCCTCCTCTTTCCTCCTCCTCCTCCTCTTTCCTCCTCCTCCTCCTCTTTCCTCCTCCTCCTCCTCCTCCTCATCCCTCTTTCCTCCTCCTCCTCCTCATCCCTCTTTCCTCCTCCTCCTCCTCCTCCTCCTCATCCCTCTTTCCTCCTCCTCCCTCTCTCCTCCTCCTCCTCCTCATCCCTCTTTCCTCCTCCTCCTCCTCCCTCTTTCCTCCTCCTCCTCCTCCTCATCCCTCTTTCCTCCTCCTCCTCCCTCTTTCCTCCTCCCTCTTTCCTCCTCCCTCTTTCCTCCTCCTCCTCCTCCTCCTCCCTCTTTCCTCCTCATCCCTCTTTCCTCCTCCCTCTTTCCTCCTCATCCCTCTTTCCTCCTCCTCCTCCTCCTCATCCCTCTTTCCTCCTCCTCCTCCTCATCCCTCTTTCCTCCTCCTCCTCCTCATCCCTCTTTCCTCCTCCTCCTCCTCATCCCTCTTTCCTCCTCCTCCTCCTCCTCCTCATCCCTCTTTCCTCCTCCTCCTCCTCCTCCTCCTCATCCCTCTTTCCTCCTCCTCCTCCTCCTCCTCCTCATCCCTCTTTCCTCCTCCTCCTCCTCCTCCTCCTCATCCCTCTTTCCTCCTCCTCCTCCTCCTCCTCATCCCTCTTTCCTCCTCCTCCTCCTCCTCCTCATCCCTCTTTCCTCCTCCTCCTCCTCCTCCTCATCCCTCTTTCCTCCTCCTCCTCCTCATCCCTCTTTCCTCCTCCTCCTCCTCATCCCTCTTTCCTCCTCCTCCTCCTCATCCCTCTTTCCTCCTCATCCCTCTCTCCTCCTCATCCCTCTTTCCTCCTCATCCCTCTCTCCTCCTCCTCCTCCTCATCCCTCTCTCCTCCTCATCCCTCTCTCCTCCTCCTCCCTCTTTCCTCCTCCTCCTCCTCCCTCTTTCCTCCTCCTCCTCATCCCTCTTTCCTCCTCCTCCTCATCCCTCTTTCCTCCTCCTCCTCATCCCTCTTTCCTCCTCCTCCTCCTCCTCATCCCTCTTTCCTCCTCCTCCTCCTCCTCCTCCCTCTTTCCTCCTCCTCCTCCTCCCCCTCCTCATCCTCCCTCTTCTTCTTTCCTCCTCCTCCTCCTCCTCCCTCTTCTTCTTTCCTCCTCCTCCCCCTCCTCATCCTCATCCTCCTTGTTCGTCGTCATCCTCTTCTTCGTCATCCTCTTCTTTTTGTCTTCCTCTTGCAGGTCACTGCTCATGCGCAGATTTTTTATCGGTAAAAAAATCGGCCGATTAGCCCATTATTGCCGCGAAAATCGGCCGATCGGCAAAATCGGCCGATTTTTTTCCAACTTTCCCGATTAAAAAAACGGCCAAAATACCGAAAAACGGCCAAATAAATAGCCCACTAACGATCCGAAAATCGGCCGATTTTATTTTCGGCCGAAAAATCAGCCGATTTTCGACCCATCTATGGCCTGCATTAGTGTCTCAAGAAATGAGATAGGCCATCAGTACATCAGGTTTGATCAGGTGTGTTCAATTTTCAGAGATTGGTACCATAGCTTGTAGACTCTAATGCAGGCCATAGATGTATCGTAATTCGGCCGATTTTCGGGCGATTAACGAACTATCGGTCGGTCTAAAAAACTTACCTGACCACCAATTATTACGAAAATCGGCTGATTAACGAGTAACCTATAACGGGAAATGATGTCATTTTGTGACCTTTGTGATCCTTCTCACCGGAACCTGACGAAAGGGGAAATAATAATCGTGTCGTACGAACGAGGTATCGTTGTTTCTTGGACGAAAATGCCACCAAACAAAAACTGGCCCTAATAATGGTTGGCCTGTTAGCAGTGGAGAAGAAAAACAACAGTAAGAAAGCAAGGAAGAGCAGAGTATGGTCCAAACAATGGCTTCTTCAACGTGCCATGTTTTCACACATGAACCTGCTTTCCAATTTAAAAGTACACAATCCTGATGACTTTAAAAACTATTTGCGAATGTCACAGCAGTCTTTTGAGCTCCTGCTATCCATGGTTGGACCCCACATTAAGAAAAAAGACTCTTGCATGCGCAAATCCATCAGCGCAGAGGAGAGACTCATTGCAACCCTACGTTACCTAGCAACAGGAAGATCCTATGAAGACCTCAAGTTTTCAACGGGTATATCCGCACAGTCCTTAGGTCGGATAATCCCAGAAACGTGTGCAACAATATCCCACGTGCTGAAAGCTGACTATATGAAGGTAGTTATTACATATGTGTGTATATATATATATTTAACTGAAATCTTATATTATTTTGTTATATTGTTTTGTCTTTGTAAATCTAACAGTTCTCTCCCCTTTCTGCTCCTGCACACTGGTTTATATGACTCTGCTTATCTTACTCATAAAAAGCAATGTGCATACAGTGCAAATCACTGACAGCATGTAATGTGAAACAGTACACAGTTAACCATTTCATCAACCCACATGTTAACCTCAGTCACGGCCCATGAGAGATCGGAGTACCGGCCCTGTTGCCGGTACCATGTGACCTGCTGTGACCAGTCACAGCAGGTCACATGACAGTTGTATACAATGGATGGCTTCATTCATGCCATACATTGTGTACTAGTGTGCCTAGCTGTCAATGGTCACAGCGATCGCAAGCACAGGCCAGCTGTGTCATGTGATTAGCCGTGTCCAAATCACTGCTAAGTAAAGAAAACCTGAATGAATTGATGTCTTACCTGTAAATCAGGGGTCCTCAAACTATTTTAAACAGGGGGCCAGTTCACTGTCCCTCACACCATTGGAGGGCTGGACTATAGTTTTTAAAAAAAATAAATATGGTCCTCTCCTGTACTGTGTCCGCATTTGTTCAGAGACTGTGGACATACAACGGCAACGGGAATACTGGTCCGGCCACTCTATAAGACGCACAGACATTTCCCCCAAGTGTGTCTTATGGAGCAAAATACTGCCCCATCATTGGTGTCAGTGGGAGGCATAGTGTCCCATCATTGGTGTCAGTGGGAGGCATAGTGTCCCATCATTGGTGTCAGTGGGAGGCATAGTGTCCCATCATTGGTGTCAGTGGGAGGCATAGTGTCCCATCGTTGGTGTCAGTGGGAGGAATAGTGCCCCATCATTAGTATCAGTGACACCAATGATGGAGCACTATTCCTCCCACTGACAGCAATGACACTTAACTAGCCGACCCCTGTTCCAGCATGGTGCTGCTGCAGCCATCATACCTGATTGTAGCAGCACCATCTGCACGGCACTTACCGGGCGGTCAGCTGTCCTCCTTCCTGCACTTCGGCCTCTCCCTCCCTTGATTTTCGTGGGGCCGCTCGGCTCCGCCTCCTCGCCGGTGATTGGCTGCCTGTGTGATTTTCCAAAGCTACAGCACTTGCGCCCAATCACCGGCGAGGTGGCGGAGGCGAGCGGCAGCGCGGACATGGAGTGAGGGAGCGGCCGGAGAGAAGGAGCTGCGCATCCCGGACTGGATCATCGTGGTACTGGGACCGGAGCCAGATAAGAGACAGCAGCCCCCTGCCCGCCCCTGTACTTAATGTCCCCTGCCGGCGGGCCTGATGAATCTGCTCTGCGGGCCGCATGTGGCCCGCGGGCTGTAGTTTGAGGACCCCTGCTGTAAATGCTTGTTAATAGCAAAGTAATACTTTGCAAATAGTTAAATAAGTTATTATCACTTCACCAAAGTAGTACAATGTTACCATGGTAATATTATTCTACTTTGGTCATAGTGAAATTATCAAACATTTAGAACAAAAGCAAAAAAATTTAATAAATTCTTCTTACTTCCCCCACCCCCCCACACAATAAAGAGGAAAAACCACAATGAGAAACGATTCTGAAAAAATAAGATTCCAGTCATATATTATATAACTTTTAACAATTTTATTGAACTAAACACAGTTAAAAAACAAACATTTTAAGATTTTTAATGTGAACACTTTTTTTGTACTATCTCACAGGTTGAGGTAGTTCACATCCCAAGTACTGTGGGATTGTTCTGGCCACTGTGGATTTATTGGGGAGACAGCCAAATTAAGAGGCTCTCTGGCTGGTGTGTTTGGAGGCATGCTATGTGGTTGTGCTGTGCCCTGTGGAGGTGGATATCTAGCGAATCCAACAATTCGGGTGTCATAGGTACCCTGTCCCCTTTGGCCAATTGTCAATAGCTGGTACATCAATGGGTCTATTATATCCCGTTGTTGCAGGCTCAT